>NW_024369486.1:0-24988 GCF_014805655.1 Passer montanus
AGATGAACCTGGTAAAGAGGGAAGAGAGGAGCACACCGTGAGGGGAGTTTGAAGAGCAGCCTCACCACACCATGAGGAAGATCCTTTCTCTCAGCCTCTATGAGCATCACCAAGAAGGCCAAAGCCAGGGACAACAACTCCCTCCCAGCCCACAGCTCAGGAGACACCTCCGTCTATATCCAGCCTTTCTCCACGACACATCTGCTCTCTCCCACGGTAAGCAGCCTCAAAACACAGCAGGGAAGAAGCACAGAGACATATGATCAGAAATCCCAGAGAATTACAAAGTGGAAGAGAAAGGCAAGGAGGAATGGAACAAGGAGATCCCAGAGAAGGACAAGAAAGGGCTCAAAACTCACCTTGTTCCCAACAAGATGGAGCTGAAGGAGTGGATGGGAGAGTGAGGAGAAGGTCCTGCTTTTATACTGCTCCTGCACTGCCCCAGGCCCACAGGCACTGCACAGGGGCAGTAATTTTCCTACAGACTCATCTCCAAAGCAGACTGTCCTCCCAAATGCCCCGGGTTGTGTTTTGGTTTCTGTCAACACTGCCATTTCATTTCCCCATTGCTGACATGGCCATTAGCTCACAGAGGTTCTTTTGAAGTGTTGGCATGAGAGGCCTGAGGCTTTCCCGAGCACCATCACCTCAGTACAGGCAGGAGATGTGCCCCCATGTGCTCGAGAGCTCTGTGCAGGCACGGCATGTGGCTGTGGGCAAATATGTGGGGAGTGTTTTGATAAACCCCCGTGAGGAACATGGTCATGTCTTCCCACCAAAGCTATCCCCTCCTGAGTACCTGAAGTCTTCCCTCAATGTGCGCATGCTGCATCCCTCTCCCTCCCTGCTGCCTCCCTGCTCAGGCCACGACTCACTGGGTATTGCCTCTCTAGGCAGGTTTGGAACATTGCTGGTTTCAAATGGCTTTGCCCAAGGAAATCTTCTCCTTCAGGAAAGATATTCCCTGGTTTGTTTGGCAGAGTTGTCTCCTCTCACTGCCATCTCTGGGGGATCCCGGCCTGTGCTATCAGCGGGCTTGTGGAAGGAGAGCACTGTCCTATCAAAAATCCCTTGATCACTCATGTCCTGTGGGTTCAGATGCCTCTGCTCTCACCTCCTGAGGGATGTGTTGGCTCTTGGAATATCACTCTCTTTCTCCCACTGTCCTCACCCCATGATGCTCTTTGGCTGCTCCCTTTGCACCCTGACCCAGGGGGCACACAAAGTCCTGCCCACTTTTCCAAAACACACTGCCAGTGCTGAGAGCACCCTGCTGCCAAGCAGGTCAGGCTGAGGGCAATGGCATTTGGGGTTGCCTGGAGCTGTGGTGCATGGGGACAGCCCAGTGCTTGAAGATGGTTTTCTTGGAAAAAAAGTGGAGTTGCCCAAAGGATTGAGGCCTGGCAGGATCCTGAGGCCTGGCAGGATCCTGCAGTACCACATGCCTAGAGATGCTCAGGGAGGGGATGCACTCAGAAACGCCCTGGGTACAAAACCAGCTCTCAAAATACACCAAGGTCTGATGTACTTCCCTGCCCTGCAGACATGGAGGCAGCTGGGTATGCCCCAGGAAGGCAAGGGAATGCCTTCAGTAGGCAAATCTCCAGGGAGAGACTCTCGTTACCAGTAGCAAGTCACGCTCTAATTTTGGGTTGGCTGTGTGTCAGCCTTTTTGTGTGAGGCCAAGCCAGGAGGGTGTGGTGTCTGCAGGCCTGTCCAAGGGATGGCTGAATCCCCTCCAGCAAGGGCAGCTTCATCCTGGCCCAGGCAAAAGGGATGCTTGGCAGCTCTTTCACAAGTCAGGGTTGCTTGCAGGACTGACAATGTGTATTGAAAATGTGTCTCATGCTTGTGTGTCCTGCAGATTATGGTACAAAACATGCAGGAAATTGCATTGCGGGTTGAGGAGAGAGGGAGGAACAGGGTGATATCCCAAGAGCCAACAGACCCCTCTGACAGAGAGGACAGTGTGGTCCAACCAAAGGGCGTCTTCAGGAATCAAAGGATTAGGGAGGGCAACAATCCCCTTCCACAAGCCTGCTGACAGCACAGGCCGGGATCCCCCAGAGATGGCAGTGAGAGGAGACAACTCTGCCAAACAAACCAGGGAATATCTTTCCTGAAGGAGAAGATTTCCTTGGGCAAAGCCATTTGTGCACTGAGTGACCCCCTGGGTTCTGAATTTCCCAGTCTCCATGGATGAGGATAGAATTTCTCTACATTTTCCAGAGGAATACATCCACTTTGTTTGCACTTGTTTTCCTTTCTCAGCTCCACACTGTGACACAAGTACTCAGCAGGGAATATGTTACTGTCCAGTCAGAGGTACTGGATTCCCACCAGACTCCAGCAGATCTCATCCTAACACAGGATGTACTCAGAGGGAGGGGCAGAGTGCATTGGGCTGCCCTCTCACAGACCCCTATTATCATGGGATCACAGAATGGGTCTGGATGGAAGAGATCATTAAGTTTCTTCTAGTCCAAGCCTGCTGCCCCGGATATGGATATCTTTCACTGCATCACATAAGGTTGGAGCAAACCTGAGCTTGAACCCTTCCCAAGATGGGACATCCTATCATTCTCTAGGCAACATTTCCCTGTCTCTTATCACACTCATCACAGTAAAGTTTTTCCTTATGTCCCTTCCGTACTTATCCTATTTCAGTTTAAAACTCTTGCTCTTTGTCCAATTATTGCAGGCCTTGAGAAAACATCTCTCTCCAAATTCTTCATTCATCCCTTTTACATATCAAAAGGTCTCTCCAGAGCCTGCTGAGGGTGGGCTGAGGGTCTCAAAGGGCTGTGCAGGAGCAGCTGAGGGAGGGGAATGGCTGAACTGCTGCAGGATGCAGGTGGGCATGGTGACACATATCTTCAGAGATTCCAGATTTGAAGTTCTTGCTGTTGAGATGGTCACCACACACAGAAGAATATCATGTGCTTCAGAAGGCTTCTCACTGTTTATTTTAACAGCATCCTGTCTTTTATACCTTCTCACTAAGTTTACACCTATTCATTGGCTACAATAAATCAACAGAATGTTCATTGGTCCAGAGCAGTCTCCACCACTGTGTTCCACTAAAATCCAACAGCAAGACCCTCCGTTTATCTTTTCTTCTCCTTGGTTTCCATGTCAACAACTTAGGTAGAACTCCTTTCATGGTCAAAGGCAACTCTTACCAGCTTCTCTTCTTCAACTAACTCTTTCTGGCTAACAGACCAGTTCTCAGCCCCTTCCACATGAAGTTGGCTTTGTAGCAGCCAACCGTGTCACATTGTTCAGTGTGGAAGATCAGACAGTTACAGAAGCTGAGCTGGGTAGTGCCACGGACCTTTTGGCTCTGGTACAGTGAAAGCTGAGGGGGAGAGAAACTCAAGGCAAGAACAGAAGTGAAGACGTCGTGTCTGGTCACTCTGACCCTCTGACGCTGACTGCTCTGACAAGGGAAGATGTAACAAGGAATTTGCTGGTGAAAGAGGTAACAAGGACATTACTGGTGTAAGAATGATAATCAATAAGATTGTGTTTCTAAAGGGACTGGGACAAAGGGATCTGAGTGGAAAATTTTGTACAAATGTAGTGACCTATAAATACTGGTGAACTTGTGTAATAAACTGGCTTTACTCTGCTGGCATAAGCAGAATCCATGTCTGTCAATCCCCACACTTCAGTCTCTGAAAAGGATGAGGTGCTTTTGTGGTTAACACCATCAAAACAGGTGGAAATGCCAGGAGTGTTCCTGGACACCAAGGATTGTCATCAACATCCTAAGCTATCAGAGCACAACTGTCAACAAGATATCAATGGCAGAAAAGATCCCACTCTGCTCAGCACTCCCCAGATGGCATCAAGCATGCTGTGCTGCCTACTGAACTGTAACACAAAAAGATCTCCAGAAATGGAAGTGAAATACATGAAGATTGACCAGGGTGGTGAGTGAGGTGGGACATTTACTTGTGGATGAAAGGCTGTGGATGCAGGCTTTCTGACAACAGAGAAGAGAAATCTTGAAAGCTTTGCTTCTTTGTTTGGGAGAACTAAAAGTATTTCTGGAGTATCTGTGGTCATTGAACTGTGTAGGGTAATTGTTGCAGGTAGAGAGAGGCAGGGTAAATTAGAAAGGTGACACAATATGAATAATCAATGCTGTGTTAACATAATGAATGTGACGTTGACAACCATGGCAACACCACTTTCAACAACGCCCTCTCAGAACCACACAGCAGCACCTCTCTTGCTGGACATGTTGGGTGAGTATGTGCAGGGGAAAGGATGACACAGAGGCATGGGCTGGGATGCAGCAGAGCTTTAATGAGTCAAAAGGTGAGAAAGAAGTCACTCTGAGTGGTAGATAGAGCACTGATGCTTCTACCATCCTGGAAGTGCCTGGGTTCTTTCCCCAGGGCCAGCAGCAGCAGCTTCAGCAGGGGAGGCGCCTGATGCCACAGAGGCCACTGCCCAGGCCAGAGAGGCCAAAGCCCCCAGAGTTGATGGGCACTCCCTGAGAGCTGAGGATGCTGCCAACAGCAGCAGAGGTGGAGGATCCCACCACGGTGTTCTGTGGGAAGGAGCTGAGGATGGGGCCAGGCAGGGTCACCACCACAGGGGAGGGCTGGATGGCTACGTGGGAGTCCTGGCACTGCCTGACACAGGGCTCATTGCAGCTGTTGGCCAGCGGGGTGGGGCCACAGGGCTGGCAGGGCCGGCACGGGCTGTAGCAGGACATGGCTTGGGGCTGCAGATGCACCTGAGAGAGAGGGAAGAGAGAAGCAGAACACAGAGCTGAGTGAGGGGACTCTGTTCATCCACCATCTGGAGAAAAGAGAGAAGTGCAAAATTGCACAATGTTGTTTAGAGAGGCCCACCAGCCTCACTTCCTACTCAGCTGTAAGGAATCCTCCTAAGAATGACCAAGACCTGGGCTCCTCCACAGCTCAGGAGACAGTTCAGACAAAACCCAACCTCTTTCTATGGACAATTTCTGCCCTCTCCATCTCCCATAACAAGCAGTTCTCCATAACCTACATGGGACCACAAGGGTGGATAGGGTCAGAAAACTCAAAGGAAGAATAAAAGAAAGAGCTTCAGACTCACCTTGATGCCAAGGAGATGGAGGTGAGAGGAGTGAATGAGAGAGCAAGGAGAAGCTCCCCTTTTATACTACTCCTGCACTGCCCCAGGCCCATAGGCACTGCACAAGGACAGTAATTTTCCAACACATTCACCTCCAAAGCAAAATATCCACCCTAACGCCACACGTTGTGGTTTGATTTCCATCAAGGCTGCCATTTCATTTCCTCATTTCTGGCGTGCTTGGTCTGTGCTGCAGCTCCTTTCACGTGTGCCACGTGAGGCCGGAGCACAGCTGGGATCGGAGCGTGTCCATGCAGGCGCAGGATGTGCCCCCATGCCTGAGGGTCCCCTGCAGGCAGGGGATGTTGGCTCGGGCAGTGCCTTGCCACTCTTGGCAGCTCTGCAGGGACAGCCCCACCTCTGCCCTGCCCAAAAGAGCAGCAGAGCACCCAAAGGCTCCTCTCCTCGCAGCACGTCCTGCCTGCTGCTCTCTCCTTCCTCTCACCTCACTCCAGCGCCCACGGGACACTGCTTCTTCAGGGAAATGCTTTCCACTCCCTTCCTCTTGATGCAGATTTGCCAGGCTGAATGTTCCAGGGTTGGGGCTGGAAAGACAAAGCCCACCTGGAGCTGAATCAGGAAAGCTTGTGGTGGGAAAGAAGATCATCCACACAGGGCAACAGCAAAAGGCTGACTGGGGCAGCTTCACTGGGGACAGGAGTTACAGGAAAGGGAAAACTTCTTCAAGACTTCATTTCTGTGTCACAGGATCAACCTCCTGATATTCCTCAGAAACAGGGGTAGGGAAAAATTCCCCATGGCAGAGGAGGAGGATCAGCTGTGGGAACATTTAAACACCAATGTGTGTGATCTGGTGATGGGCACATGAGTGTTGGTGTCAAAGAAAGCAGCTCTGAGTCCCCTTTGGGAGGTGCCAGCAGTCCGGGAATGCAGCTGAGGACTGGGAGAAAGAAAACTGGCATCCTGGTTTCTAGAAGGCCATGTCTGAAATTTGGCTTGACTGCAGGTCTCCAAGGGTTCTGATAAATAGGATGAAGTGCAGCTGGCAGAGTCTGACTCTTGGTGCATCAGAGGGCCCAGACTGGGGCCAGTACTGTTTAACCCCTTTGGGCAAAGTCCTGCAAGGTTGGAGGGAGAAACTTCTGCGCCCCTACAGGCTGGGGCTGTAAGGCAGCCAAAGAGCTTTGCAGTACAGAAAGGGGGTCCTGCAGGGTCTGGGCATTTGTGGAACTGGCACATGACAACATCCAAGGCTGCATTAGGAAGGGGTTTGTTTGTGGAATGTGACCCCTCTCCTCTGCTCCGCAGTGCTGAGAAATCAGTGCCACAAAAGCAGTTGTCCAATATAAGAGAGGCACAGTCATACTGGTGCAGGTCCAGCAAAGGGCCTCAGAGCCCATGAGGTGACTGGAGCCCCTGGAACAGGAGCACTGCTTGATTGTACACCCCGGAGGAGAGGGGGCATCTGGGCACACTGCTCAGCAATGGCTAAAACAGCTGTGGGAGGAGTCCAGAACACAGAGTCAAGCTCTCCTGAGTCTTCTGCAGAGAAGGGACAAGAGGAAATTGGCACACTGGAAATAGGGAAATTCTGGGGAAACATAAGAAAAGATGTTATTAGTGCGAGGGTGATAAAGAACTCGTCTGTGGTTGACACGGGCAGGTTGAGGATTGTTTGTGCTTGTAGAAATTCAGGACTTGACCCTGAGCATCCTCCAAGAGCTGATCATGCTGTGCAAAGGGGTGGTTGGACTAGGTGATATCCAGAGGTTCCTTCCAGTCTCACGGAGTCTGTCATGGGACAAAAACAGTGATGCAGAGCTGCCTCTGAGAAGGAAGAACTGGATGTGAACACTGGAATCAAGGGCAGCCACACCACAGAGAGTGGAGAGAAAGAGCTGGTGTCAGGGAGGAAATGGGAAGCAATGTACAGCCCCCAGACATCAAAAATCTTACACTCAGTGAGGCATCTGGCAGGATGGAGGCACGTGTGAAGAGTAAAATAAGTTAGAAAAGCTGGCAGCAGCTTAGGCATGCTGTGGTCAAAGATTAAGAAAGGTCCAGGAAAAATACAAGAAACCAAGAGGAGCTCTGAGCATAGGGGATGTGCTCAGGAGGGCCCTGGGTACAAAACCAGGCCACATCAAGGAGTGCTGCACTTCCCTGCCCTGCAGACATGCAGGCAGCTGGGATGCATCCCAGAGGGCGAGGGAATGCCTTCAGTAGGCAAATTTCCAGGGAGGGACTCTCTCTACCTGTGGCGAGTCATGCTCTAATTTTGGGTTGGCTGTGTGTCAGCCTTTGGTGAAAGGCCAAGCCAGGAGGGTGTGATGTCTGCAGGTTTTGTTCCAGGGCAGGATGAGTTCCCCTCCAGCAAGGGCAGCTCCTGTTATGCAAAGAGAAAACATCTTCAATACTGGGCGGTAGCCAAGCCCAGAGCTCCAAACAGCCACACTACACACCTTGCCCTCAGCAGGACCTTACTGTCTGCCAAGGAAGGTGGAAATCAGTGTTACCATTTCCCCCCGGTCCCATGATCCCTTCCTTCCAAAAACACCCCCAGCACATCTTCTGCCTGTGCTGATGTATCCCTGCCTGGGAAATCCTTCAGTCTTTCATCTCAATACTTGAAAGGATCCTTGGATGCTTAATGATCACGTCAGGAATGAGGAAAACAAATGGTAGTGTTGATGGAAATAAAAGCACAGCCTGTGGCATTAGGGAGGATATTTTGCTTTGGAGGTGAGTCTGTAGGAAAATTACTACCCTTGTGCTGTGACTGTGGGCCTGGGGCGATGCAGGGACAATATAAGAGAGAGCTTGTCCTTACTCTCTCATCCACTCCTCTTGCCTCAGTCTGCTTGGGACCAAGGTGAGTTGGGTCACTTTTATCCTCTCCTTCCTCTTCCTCCTCCTGTTTTCCAGTGCATATCTGTCACTTGGTCCTATGCTGCATCATGGGACTACTCTGTGAGAGGTGGAATGTGAGAGAGGGTCATATGGAGGGAGGCTGGGGCTTTCCTGAAGAGTGATAGTCTGGGCAGGAATATTCTGAGATTGGTTGCTCTTGGCAGGGAACCTGTGGACTAAACATTATCACTCTACAACTTCCTGAAGGGTAGTTGTAGTCAGGTGGGGTTGGTATCTTTCTCCAAGCAGTAAATGACAGAACAAGAGGTCACAGTCTCAATCTGTATCAAGGGAAATATAGGTTAGATATTAGGAAAAAGTTTTTCATGCAAAGTGTGGTAAAGTTCTGCAATGGTCTGCCCAGGGAGGTGGTGGAGTCATCATCCTGGGATGTGTTTAAAAAAAACTGGATGTGGCACTCAGTGCCATGGTTTAGTTGAGATGTTGGGGCTGGGCTGGACTCGATCTTGAAGTTTGCTTCCAACCTGGTGATTCTCTGATTCTGTGAAATATGAGGAAAAACCTGTAGACATCCTTGTGTCTCCATCTCTTGTCACCGTCTTGGCTGGAGTCATGGTGTTGTGACAGGCTGCACTTCAAACACCTCTTACAGGCTTCTCCTCTCTGCTCTCTCTGCCAGGTGCATCTGCAGCCCCAAGCCATGTCCTGCTACAGCCCGTGCCGGCCCTGCCAGCCCTGTGGCCCCACCCCGCTGGCCAACAGCTGCAATGAGCCCTGTGTCAGGCAGTGCCAGGATTCCCATGTGGTCATTGAGCCCTCCCCTGTGGTGGTGACCCTGCCTGGGCCCATCCTCAGCTCCTTCCCACAGAACACCGTGGTGGGATCCTCCACCTCTGCTGCTGTTGGCAGCATCCTCAGCTCTCAGGGAGTGCCCATCAGCTCTGGCGGCTTTGGCCTCTCTGGCCTGGGCAGTGGCCTCTGTGGCTTCCCCTGCTGAAGCTGCTGCTGCTGGCCCTGGGGAAGGAAGCCAGGGACTCCCAGGATGGAACCGCCCTGGGCACGCAGCATCGGCTCCTTGCTTCCTGAGGGGCTGAGCAAGCCCGGCAGCCCTTGCCCAGGGACAGGGCCAGCCTGGGCTCTTGGGAAGCACAGCCCTGCCCTGCCTCTGTCCCCTGACACTCTCTCCTTTCCCTCCTGTCTCCTTGTTCCCTTGTGCTCCCTGGGGCTGTGAGCCCCACACAGCCATCCTGGGCAGCACCTGCTGGCCCTGCTCCCTCTCCGGATCCGGAAGAAGGACACTTCCTGGGGCACAGATTCCCTTCTGTCCCTCATGCTCTCTGCACTGAGACCTCCAGATGGACCAACCTTATTTCTGTGTTTTGTCTCATTAAATTTCAGTTGCATCCCAGCCCATGTGTCTGTGTCATCCTTTCCCCTGCAGGTTCTTTCTCAATATGCCTTGAGGAAAATACGTTTTTAAGAGCTGTTTTTGTGAGGGTTTGCTTGGGATGAATATGCAGTGATGGATAATAGCATTTTCTGGGTTCTACTCAAAGTTGAGTTCCATTTCACCAAATTAACCCTTCCACAGATTCTTTGCACTTGGAGCTAGAATGGTGCTGATAACACAGAAATATTTTGGGTTTTTCTGGGCAGTGCTTGCCCATCATAAACCCTGTCTCTCCACCCTCCTCTCCAATAGGTCATGAAGGTGAATGTGCTCAAGAGACTGGGAGAGGACATAGCCAGGCTGCCTGACACATGCTGACCAAAAGGATTTCAATACCATGGGACATTATGGTCAGCGAAAAATGCTGAGAGGAAGGAGGAGGAGGAGGCTGGCTGGGGAGCTTTTATTAATAGACTCATTGTCCCACCAAATTTTTTTTTGAGAAACTGACTGCTCATGACTTGAATATGGGTTGTATTCACTGGATAAAAGTTTGGCTTTATGGCCATTCTCAGAGAGTGGTGGTGAACAGAGTTAAGTCCAGTTGATGGCCAGTGACTAGTGGTGTTGCCCTAGTATTTGGGCTCAGTATTTTGTCCACTTCTGATCAGTATCTTCGTGGATGACCAGGGCCAGGGGATCAAGTGTATCCTCAGTAAGTTTGCAGATGACTCCAAGCTGGATGTCAGTGTTGATTTTGTAGAGGGTGGAAAGGTTTTATGGAGGGATCTGGACAGGCTGCATCAATGGACCTAGGCCAACTGTATGAGGTTCAAAAAGAGCAAATGCTTGGGTCACCACAGTAGCCTGCATCTCTACAGTTTTGGGGCAAAATGGCTGGAAAACTGCCTGGGGGTAAGGACATGGGTGTGCTGGTGAACAGCAGTGGAACATGAGCCCAGACTCCATCATAACTGCTGGGAGAGTCCACAGGCTGAACTTGGGATGCTTATTGGATAAGAACCACACTCTGTACACATTGAATACTTTTATCAGGGATTAAAACTTTGTTTTGTATTTCTTTGAATACATTTTTGCAGTCAGATACTATCACTGGCAATCCTTGAACCGTAATCTGTCACAATTTTATGTGATTCAGAGTATTATTCCATAAACTGTCAGTGTCAGTCCTTCACTGGTGTTTGCAGTGTCTGTTAGCAGGGAACATACTGAAATACAATGGAAAATCCACTATGGGGTCAAAAAGTTGGAAGATCTGCTGAGGAGTCTCCCTGAGGATGATGGTGTTTCCCTGACTGAGTCAGTACAGCTGCCCTCCAATCCAGCAGGATGGCTCAGTGAAGGGTCCCCCTAATTGGACAATGACAGAATGGTTGGGCAGAAGGGTCTCAGCTTTTCTGGGGCACTGACAGACAAATTAAACACTAAGGGTCCAGGAAATCTCCCTTTTTCACATGACAGCATCTCTGATGGAGCTCTAGTCACTGAACTGTGTTGAACCATTCCATCTAGTCCTAGACAGGTAGAGAAGTTTGAAAAACAGAGGATCACCCTCTAAGGATAGTCAAAGATATCCTTCGATAATGGTCTCCACACATGCATTCCCAATAATACCCCATGTCTATTTGTGAGGGCAAATACAGGGGAAATGATGACAAAAATGCAATGGCTCAAATGCAGTAGAACTTTAATGAATCAAAAGATGAAAACTAGGTAAATCTGAGTTAAAGGAGCACCAGAGGCAGATAGGAGTCATCACCAAATAAGTGGTGAAGATCTCAGAAGATGTCCATCTGCCTGCCCTACAGAGGGAGCAGGGCCAGCAGATTTTCCCCACAATGGCTGTGTGGGACTCACAGTCCCAGGGAGCACAAGGGAACAAGGAGACAGGAGGGAAAGGAGAGAGTGTCAGGGGACAGAGGCAGGGCAGGGCTGTGCTTCCCAAGAGCCCAGGCTGGCCCTGTCCCTGGGCAAGGGCTGCTGGGCTTGCTCAGCCCCTCAGGAAGCAAGGAGCCGATGCTGCGTGCCCAGGGCGGTTCCATCCTGGGAGTCCCTGGCTTCCTTCCCCAGGGCCAGCAGCAGCAGCTTCAGCAGGGGAAGCACCTGGAGCCACAGAGGCCACTGCCCAGGCCAGAGAGGCCAAAGCCCCCAGAGTTGATGGGCACTCCCTGAGAGCTGAGGATGCTGCCAACAGCAGCAGAGGTGGAGGATCCCACGGCGGTGTTCTGTGGGAAGGAGCTGAGGATGGGGCCAGGCAGGGTCACCACCACAGGTGAGGGCTGGATGGCTACGTGGGAGTCCTGGCACTGCCTGACACAGGGCTCATTGCAGCTGTTGGCCAGCGGGGTGGGGCCACAGGGCTGGCAGGGCCGGCACGGGCTGTAGCAGGACATGGCTTGGGGCTGCAGATGAACCTGAGACAGAGAGAAGAGGGAAGCAGAACAGAAACTGGATGAAGAGCAGTCTTTTCCCCCACTAAGGCTGAGATAAGTCACAAGTTGGAGAAAAGAGCTGGGAACTTTGCAGTGAGATCCACAGCTATCACATTCCTTTCTGCCCAAAAGAACCCCCTGGACAGCAACCAACCTCAAAGAGGTTCCTTTTTAGTCCATTGCCATGAGATACGTAACCAAGTTTCAGCCTCTGGTGATGACAGAACTTCCTCCCCTTCCCTCTCCCATGATAGCAGTTCCAAGAGCCCACGTAGGACTGGGGCAGGTATGAGCTGAGGTGCATTGGAGGAATATGAAGAGAAAGAGAAGCAAAGACAAGAAAAAGCTTCAACTCACCTTGTACTGAAGGAGATGGAGCTGAAGGAGTGGATGAGAGAGTGAGGGGAAGGACCTGCTTTTATACTGCTCTTGCACTGCCCCAGGCCCACAGACATTGCATGACAGCAGTAATTTTCCTAGACTTACTTCAAAAACAAAATGTTCTACCTAGTGGCACAGGTTGTGTTTGGTTTCTGTCAACCACTGCTGCCATTCCATTTCCTCATTTTCAACATTCCTGCTCTACTTTCATGTGCTGAGATGAGGCACCCAAGGATATCCTGGGTGATGCTTTGTCAGTGAAGGCAGAACGTGTTTGAAGTGTGGTGGGGTCCCATGAACGCAGGGGATGTTGGCTTGGAGTGAATGGCAATTGTATACAGCTCCCTTTGTAGCAAGAATTTTCAGCTGTCTTCCTATAATTGAGCTTTTCTCTGGGGAGAATGTTTGCCAGTTTGTCTGAGCATGCAGGACTAGGGACAACTAAAGCCTGGCTGGGTTTGAACCAGGCAAAATACATGATGGGCACAAGAAATTCTTCCAGGTAGATGAGAAGTCCAGAGGCTAACTGGAGCAGCTTCACTGAGGATGAGGAAAGGTGGAGGTACTCAAGGGATTCTTGGTTTTTACCAGCAGGAATTGCTGTCAAGAGACTGGGCTCCTTGGAAAGTCATCTGCCGGAAAGGTTTACGTGCACAAGGTCCTACTGGGGGAAGAAAAATCTCATCCCCACTACAGGCTGGAGATGATTGGCTGCCAAAGAGGTTTGCAGCAGAGGACAGGGGTTCTTGAGGGCACCATGAGACAGCCCTGGGCTCTTGTGGAAATGGCATCTGACAATATCCTGGGCTGCTCAGGAAGGGGGTGTCTTTCAGATGATGGAAGATGATCTCAGAAGTGCGGAGATAGAGGAGACAATGCCTCTCTTAGTCTTCACCTACAAGATCTCCCAGGTTGCTGCACCCCCTAAGAGTTCTGAGAAGGTGGGGGAGCCTTCCCAGCAGTGAATGAGTGTCAAAAAAAAGACTGCCTGACAAGAGTCAACCAGTGAAAGCCTGCTAATACATTCTGGGTCATGGCTTCTATAAAGTGAGTTGTTGACTATCTGGGCTACAGGGGCCCTCTAGCATTCAAGAAGAACAAACAGCAAGATCTGCACTTGGAAATTAAAAGCCTCTTCCAGCAGTATGGGCTGGAGACTGAACTATGCTACAGTCTTAGAGCCTCTCTTTTCTCTTGTGAGAGATGCCTTGGGGAGAGGCTTGGAGGGTGGAGTGGCTGCACAAGCCTCATTCTTCTGGACAAAGAGACCATGCTGTGTTGAGGAGCTCTCCTGAATGCTCTGTGGAGGGATAGAAGGGGTTGCAGAAAACATCTCCCCACTGGTTGGAACTCCTCAATGGTCCCGTGCATTGAGTATTCTCTTGGCATCTGTGCTTCAGCATACCTTGTTTACCATGCCCAAAAAGACTTGCTTGGAGGGCAACCCAGCACCCTTGGGGAAGCAGGAACTTGTCCAACTCCCTAGTAAATGAGAGATGTCAGTGCCACGCACCTCAGAACACTGAGGGAGGGGATGTGCTCATAAGGGCTCTGGGTACAAAACCAGCTGTCAAACCACATAAAGGAGTGATGCACTTCTCTGCCCTGCAGACATGGAGGCAGCTGGGGAGTGCCCCAGGAGGGCAAGGGAATGCCTTGAGTAGGCAAATTTCTAGGGGGAGACTCTCCCTACCAGTGGCAAGTCACGCTCTAATTTTGGGTTGGCTGTGTGTCAGCCTTTTTGTGTGAGGCCCAGCCAGGAGGGTGTGGTGTCTGTAGACCCATGCCCCTTGCAGGGTCACAATTGTCCTCCAGCAAGGGCAGATTCATGCATAACCCAGGAAAGGTGGTGCAAGCACTGGGCTGTACCCGAGTACACTGCTTCAGGCAGCCACAACAGCCATTGCTGACAGTGTGACCTTCTTGCCAACACTCCCACAGCTTCAGGGGCTCACAGGACAGTCAACATGTTTTTCAAAAGTTTTTCCTGCTGGTCAGGGTTTAAGCACGCAGCCAAAGCTCATGGCACTGTGAGGAGAATGGGACAAACAAGGTGCTGTGCCAAGTCCCAACACACCCCTCATGTACTGAGGAGAGACTCCACCAGAACTGTAACCATGGTCCTTAGGAAGGATGACATTTTCTTTCTTCATGCTGACTGAAGGCAGTGATATGAAACCCCCAGAGACTGCCATGAGACCGGATGACACTTCCAAGTAAATGTGTAAAGGATTGAGGGAGAAGGTTAAGTCACATCATTAGGCGCAGGTGCCTTTGTGTACCCAGGACAGACTCCTGCACTGGCGGGGGGAGAGTCAAATCTTTCTGTAATGAGGTTTGAAAGGAACATCACCAGGTTTCCCAGTTCCATGTCCTACATCTGCACAGACCCCTCCTGCACTTGAGGGTACATCTTCTGGTGACAGGGACATGATCCATCTTGGGAAATCATTTGATCTGTCATCCTGGAACTTGAAATGAGCCTGCATTGCATAATGGGCACGTCAGAAATGAGGAAATGCACTGGCAATGGTGATGGAAAACAAAACACGACCTGGGGCATTAGGTGGGATATTTTGTTTTGGAGATGAGTGTGTTGGAAAATTACTGTCCTCACACAGTGACTGTGGGCCTGGGGCAGCACAGGAGCAGTATAAAAGCAGCTCCATCTCCTCACTGTCTCATCCACTCCTCTCCTCCACACAGTCTCCTTGGGAACAAGGTAAGTCTGAAGCTCTTTATTCTTCTTTTATTCATTCTAATCATTATGCTTCCATGGGATTTTTCAGCACAAAGCTGTCTGTTCTATACATGATTCTGGAGTTACTTTCTATGGGAGATGGAAAGGTGCAAAAGAGGTGTCATGGAGACAGGCTGGAGCTCATTTAGGTGTCTCCTGTGGCGTGGGCTAGGAAAGGATCTCCCAGAGCTCAGTAGCGTTTTGCAAGTCTCTTTTGGGCTTTGGAGAACGAGAAGCCTGTGGGCTTCCCTATGATCCTTCCAGCTCTTTGTGTGAGCTCATGTCTTCTCTCTCTTGTGGTGGTGTTACAGGCTTCTACTCACTTATGCTTTTCTACCCTCTGTCCTCTCTGCCAGGTGCATCTGCAGCCCCAAGCCATGTCCTGCTACAGCCCGTGCCGGCCCTGCCAGCCCTGTGGCCCCACCCCGCTGGCCAACAGCTGCAATGAGCCCTGTGTCAGGCAGTGCCAGGACTCCCACGTAGCCATCCAGCCCTCCCCTGTGGTGGTGACCCTGCCTGGCCCCATCCTCAGCTCCTTCCCACAGAACACCGCCGTGGGATCCTCCACCTCTGCTGCTGTTGGCAGCATCCTCAGCTCTCAGGGAGTGCCCATCAACTCTGGGGGCTTTGGCCTCTCTGGCCTGGGCAGTGGCCTCTGTGGCAGGAGGTGCTTCCCCTGCTAAAGCTGCTGGCCATGATTTCAGGATGGAACCGAAGGACTCAGCAGGATGGCTCTTCACTGGGGATGGAGCATCAGCTTGTTGCTTCCTGAGGAGCTGAGCAAGCCCAGCAGCCCTTGCAGAAGGACTCTTGGGAAGCACAGCCCATCCCTGCCTCTGCCCTCTTCCCCTCTGTTGTTTCCCTCCTGTGTCCTTGTTCCCTTGTGCTCCCTGGGGCTGTGAGCCCCAAACATCCAGCCAGGGGAGGGCCTGCTGGTCCTGCTCCCTCTGTAGGGCAGGCAGATGGACTTCTCGAGAGTTCTCAGCCACAGCCATGGAGCACAATCTCTTATCTGTCCCTCGTGCTTACTGCACCATGACCATCGCTTGAAATGATCTAATTTCCCTCTCTTGACTCATTAAATTTATACTGCATTTGAACCATTGCCTCGTGTCATTTTTCCTGCAGATGCTCTCCCAAGGCAACTAGGGAAAGAAAAGTTGGTCAGTCTTTATTCTGGAAGGTGTTTGGGGATGCTCTGAAGCAACTGGTAACACAGGCTTACATCAAGTTTGCTTAGTCAGACACTGGATTACTTTCTGCTTTCTAAATCTTGCAAAACTAGCAGGATAATGACATTCCAGATGCCAAAGGGATTTTATTGCTAATGGCATCCAGGGCCAGCTTTAATCTCTGTGGATGGAAAGTTCAAATGGAGCACCACTTTTTCTCTAGTGCACCAGGATAACTTGGTCCATATCTGCCAATCCATTTCCACTTTGTTGTTAGAGGGTCCACTATCCCCAAAAACTTCATACCAGAATCCCATTACTTATGCTTAAATGCTCCATCTGTAAACAGTCCTTCCTTTTTTTTTGTGGGATAAAAGCCTCTGCAACACCAAAAAAGTTTTTTGTCACTGAAGTGTTGGAGTTAGTGGAGCCTTTGACAGTTTCTTTCAGCCCTTGGAACAGTACAGTGAGAGCAGGTCATTGTAGGCTAGTCTACAAGGAAGTGTGGTCTTGGGACGTGGGGAGATAAAATTTCCACTGCAGAATCTTTTCACCCCTTTGTCCATCCTCTGAAGAGTGGCTGCTATCAGAACGAGGTTCATTGCCTGGACATGTGTGGCTGTGGAAGTGAAATAGCAACTGCACCTGGATCTCAGCCTTCATAGAATCACCGAATACCCTGAGCTGGAAGGCACCCACAAGGATCACTGAGTCCAAATCCTGGCCTTGCACAGACACCACAGCCATCCCCCCCTGTGCCTGAGAGCATTGTCCAAATGTTCCTTGAGCTCTGGCAGCCTTGGGACTATGACCATTGCCTGGAGAGCCTGTTCAATATCTGACCACTCTCTAGGGAAAGACTCTTTTCCTGATATCCAAACTAAATCTGCTGCTGAGAAGCAGCTGACCAATGCCCACCTTTCTCTCTGGCAGCCGGGGAGATCATGGAGACAGACAAAGACCACACAGAGGCACAGGCTGGGATGCAACAAAACTTTAATTAAGAAGAAAAACAGCCCCTCTGAGTGGGCACCATAGTGCAGGGAGCACCAGGGGGATGTAAGAGACTTGGCCATGAGTCCCTTGGCCATGGTGCAGTTCACACCTTGGATGGGGCTTAGCCAGTGATCACAGCCCAGAGGAGGACATGAGAGCAGAGACAGGAAAGAACAGGAAGGAAACAGGCAAGTTAGACAAAGGCCATGGTTTCAGAGAGCCCAGGCACGGCTCTTCCCAAATGCCATGGATGCTCAGTGCCTCTAAATGACCATGTTCAGTCCATTTCCATCTTCTGGGTTCCGAGGGGTCGTTCTGTGGGGCGGTCAACAGCAGCTTTAGCAGACCCTGTTGTGGTGGTGCCTGGTGATGCAGGAGAGATCAAAGCCCCCAGAGCTGATGGGCACTCCCTGAGAGCTGAGGATGCTGCCAACAGCAGCAGAGCTGGAGGATCCCACGGCAGTGTTCTGGGAGAAGGAGCTGAGGATGGGCCCAGGCAGGGTCACCACCACAGGGGAGGGCTCGATGATGATGGTGGAGCTCTGGCACTGCCTGACACAGGGCTCATTGCAGCTGTTGGCCAGCGGGGTGGGGCCGCAGGGCTGGCTGCAGGGGTTGCAGGGCTGGTAGCAAGGGTGGCAGGGCTGGCAGCTGGACATGGCTCTGAGTCACAGTTGCACCTGGGAGAGAAGAAAGAGACAAGATGGGTATTATATTTCTTTTTCTTGAGCCTGGTCTTATAAGCTGTCAAAAGAATATATAATACACCCAAGGATAGGTCAGCTATTATTTTGGGGGCATAAAATAAGCAGGATGACTTCTGCTGCAGTGTTAGAAACAAAAAGGTTTAATGAAAGGCAAAATAACAAACAGAAAAACCCAAGCCAGGTGCAGAGGTCTGATCCTGGTTAAAACACCTCACAAATGCCCCTAGTTCCTTTGTTCTCTTTTTTTTCTACTTGATTGTTCAGGAGGAACTTTTTGGCTTCTATCCAATTAGATGCCATCAAGTTTTTGGTGAAGTCCCTGAGGTCCTATGAGGTGGCTTTTCACCTAATCATTGAGAGAAACTTCTGGGCTTCCTGTGCCTGCTGTGTCCCCTCCCTAGTTCTTGTGCCCCACTAAGCTGGGGGGGAATGTGAGAAGCAGTAGAGGCCTTGATGTGGTGAAAGCACCACTGACCAAAGAGCCCTGCTCCTCCTGAGCAGCTGTGGGCTTGTGTGGCAAAGGCGACTGAGAGAAACCTCTTGGGTGGGCAAAGCTGGAGCATCCTGGGAGAGGATATGATGAGGTGGTTTGTGTTTGTAGAGGACTATCAGAGAGAGTCCTTGGAGTGGATGAGGCCCAACAAATGCACCAAGAACTTCTGAGAGCAGCATTAAAAGGAAGAGAGACAAGAGAAGCAGTGCTGATGACCAACCTGCAAAGGCAATGGCCACTGTCGATCAGAGATTTTGGAGGGTGGGAGGAGGAGGATGTGGCACATCATCACGTTCAGTGACCCTTTAGCATCTGAGCAAGCATTCCAGGGCTTGGAGCAGCAGGGTCCTTCCTGCCCACGGGGCTGCAAACAAGCCCACGGGAGTGCCCCAAGCCAATGTCCCCAGACTGCAGGCAATGCCTCTGGCACTCAAGACTCATCTTCTGCTGACACCAATGAGCTTCTGTCCCACAAGTCCATGGGCTTCCATGATCAGCTCTAAAAAGGAGCCTTCAGGGAGAAACGTGTGTGGCCAAAGAAGGCAATGAAAATGTGGCCACACAGGAAAACAAAACAGGACCCCCCGGAACCCAGAAGATGGAAATGGACTGAGTGTGGAGATCCTGACCATTGCTTTCAGCAGCACTGAGCATCCATAACTCCACCTGCAATGGAGAAGGGATGTCTGGGCTCTCTGAAACCATGGTCTTTGTCTAAATTGCCTGTTTCTCCCACACTTCTTTCTCTCTTTTTCCTCTCTGTTGTTTTGTCCTCCTCTGTGACACTGGCTGTGATCACTGGCTAAGCCCCATCCAAGTTGTGAACTTCACCGTGGCCAAGGGACAGAGTCTCATTTGTCCCTCTGCTGTTCTGTGCACTACGGTGCCCACTCAGAGGACTTCCTTTCCCTCTTCCAACTTCCAACTCATTAAAGTTTTGTTGCATCCCAGCCTGTGCCTCTTTGTGGTCCTTCTCTCTCCCTACGTTGTCTCCAGCTGCCAGAGTGAAAGATGTTGCTCTGGGGGGATGTGGCAGGCACAGATGAGAGCCCTGGGTCTTCCTTGAGTGATGGAAGGGTGAGACACTATAGCAGGATATTCTGCTCTGTAATGTGGGCAAGCAACTTGGAGAATGCCTTATTTGCCAGGCTATCAGTAGTGGACTGAAGGGTGGCAAGGGGATCTCTCTGGCTCAGTAAACCCAGGTCAGCATCCTTACATTGCTGCAATGACAGACACAAGACTAAGAGTCAATCCCTCTATACTATAGAAGTCCAGTCCAATTTAAGACAATAGGTTCTTCTAACATTTTACATTTCCCTGCTTGGGTGTGTGTATGAACTCTCCTGCCCTGGAGTGGAAATGTCCCTTTAAGACTACTCCTTTACGTCAAGTAAAAGAGATCTGCCCATTAGCGTTGGTTTGCTGAGTTGCACCAATATCTATTTCAATAATTCTTCATTTTTGCTAGGTTTAATATAATTGCTTTAATATAATTACTTTATATAGTGCAGTATCTTATATTCTACACAGTACTAATAGTTGTAGGTTTTATACTGTGTAGTAAATTATTCTGATTAATATATTTTGTTTAATGATTTGTCATTATATATATATACATATATATGTATGTATGTATGTATCTAAAATTTTCCAGAATTAATCCTGTGGGACAAAGTTACTTAAACCACTCACAGTCTAGGGCTAGGATTGGATGCAGCCTAACCCAGATTCCTCTTTGAGGAGGAATCTAGAAAGCCAGGATGTCCTCTCTGCATCTCACAACTCAGCAGGACTTCTCTAAAAAACTGTCTGAATCTCCTTCTCCACCAGTGACAATTTGGTGCAGTTGGCAGGATGGCAAATTTTGCGAAACAGACAAAACAGAATATTTACTGAGGTACAGTATAGTCAAGAAAATGTGGGACATGGTAAGAGAAAAGGAAAAATTCGCTGCCATTTTGGTGAGAGAAGTATGTTGCCAAGAAATGAAATAAGGCATTTAGTCTTTGTTTTATTTAACTGAAGCTTTGTAAATTAAAAGTGGAACACCTAGGAGAGAAAGCTGAAAAGGAATTTATGGTAAAAAGAGACTGGCTGAAAACTTGAAGAACCAGTTGTATGACTTCTTCCAAAGAGAAAGAGAATTAAATTTGCAAACTCCTTGTCTCAGTATGGAGCTGGAGAAGAAGCAGTTTTCCAGCCTTACTAATGAAGTAGAGTGGGAGGCAGACTACATTCAATATGATCTCCCCATTCTTTATTCATTGTCATAAAAATTTGATACAGTAAAGCCAAACTCCCCACCTCACCCTAAACTCTGCCAATTTGTAAAAATTGAATTAATTTATGAGGTAGAGCCCACTGTAACAACTAAAGATAAACCTTGTGTTGTGATGCAGTTGGCTAAACTGCAAGAGCAATGTAGCAGGGATTCAAAAAGATCAAACTAGGCCAGCACCTCTGTCAGAGCACACAGTCATGTGTGCAGCAGTGGGATGGCACACAGCACTCTTATACAAGGCCATTTATGTAAGTTAGGTGCTGTGTAGGATGGCAAATATAATCCTTGTCTTTAGGTCCCAAGCAAATAACAGCCCATGAACATTCTGTCGAGCCCAGAGCACAGGATCCATTCACACAAATCCGCACCCTGGTGGAAGAGAACAGGGCTTCCATCTCATCTGTTGCAGAATGAAGGTAAGGAGAGCAAAGACTATCCAGGTTTGAAAGATGTCTGCCAAAGAAGGTGGGAGCTTCCCTTGGAATGGAAAATGTGACCCGCTTCCTTCCAAATTATTATAGATTTGAAATTACGGGGCTTTCAGGCAAATATATGGGAAAAAGAATAACAGTTCACTGAGTAATGGCTTCATCCTCTGGGAGTAGCAGAAGGAAAAGGGACTGCAGACTCACCTTGTTTTTAAGGAGAAAAAGGAGAGTGAAGTGGATGAG
Source organism: Passer montanus (assembly GCF_014805655.1). Lineage (NCBI taxonomy): Eukaryota > Metazoa > Chordata > Aves > Passeriformes > Passeridae > Passer > Passer montanus. The sequence continues at coordinate 21,256 of NW_024369486.1, forward strand.
TAACTAAGGACCTGCATTGCCCTTTTATACTGCCCCAGGCTCAGGAGGTTGCCCAAACAGACAGACAAATTTTTGACATGCTCTTCTGAAATGTAAGGCATCCCAGATGATACAGGCTGTGCTTCAGGTTCCTGGTGCCTTTCACTTCCTTGTTTACACTATGATGTTTCCCTCATGGATGCTTGTTTTGAGGTTAAAATGAGATTTCCTAAAATTTCTGGGACAGGAGCATGTAATTGTGGGCAGAACACTCACCACTCATACCAATTGCTGGAAAAGTCCTCTACAGACCAGGACCAGTGGCCTGGGGCAGTCATGGGATGGTGTTTTCAACCACACTGACAAAAGGTCAAGCTCCTCTCAGCCCTGCCATCCTTGTCTGACACCAAATGGATCCCACTTGTGAGGACACACCATGTCCTTTTCTCTCTCTCTCTCTCACAGCACCTGATTGCTACTGGTCTTTCTCTTCCAGGCAGCCGAACTGCACTGCTGAGCAGTATTTCTCCTTTGTTCACCAGCCTTGGAAGAGATTTCCCAGGCTGCTTGACTTCCTCCACTCTTTAGGCCATGACTGGGGACCCTCAGCCAATCCTTGTTTGGGCCTTGAGATGCCTTGGCGTGCTCTAACCCAAAAAGGGCTGTGCCTGTTGAACCCACAGTAGTCATATAAGGGAATTTTTGTTTGATGGATATGCTTAGGTGGATGATAAATTCCTTTGAATGCATGGCATGGATAAATTTGCATGCAATGCTTTGCAGATGAGCTCAAATGAGCTTGTACATTTGATGATTGTACATCACTCATCACAACAGAATGTGATGGCCACCCCCACAGCCTGGCCCTGCCGGCTGGGTTGCCTCTTGCATTTTCCATGTTAAAAGCTTAAAAGAGCATCAGGAGAAATGTCAAGAAATCCTGCCCAGCTTGTGCATGGAAGCCCTGAGTAGATCTGCTTCCAGTGCTGTGTGGTGGGTGTCTGTCTCATGGAGTCAAGAGCTTCAGCTGCACAGAGCAAAAAGGCAGGGCAGATGGGGATCAGGGCAAACCAGGTCAGGGGGAGGAAGGCTGGAAACTGAGAAAAAAGTCTTCTGATCCCCTGTGGACTTAAACTTCAGAACAGGTGCTGTCACCTGCAAACTGGTGAGGACAAAAAGACACATTTGGGAATTTGCCAGAGGGACCAGTGCTCAAACACTTTTTCCTTCTTGAAGGAGAAAATACCTGTGACATCTTCAGGAGACTCCCTCTCTCAGGAATCTTAAGCAGCAGTCTCCTAACCTGACCTGATGTCTTGAGAGGTTTCTCGTAGCAGAAGAAGACTGCTGAGCTTGCCCTGCCTTTGGAGCAATACCATTTGCTGCTCTTTGATGTGGGCTCCAGGGAGAATGTCCAAAAGTGTTTCTAGAGTGACTACAGTGCTCTGGGATGAAGTAAGGGTGTGAGGGCCCAAGCTGGAAAAGACTGACTAGAAAAGAACTCATCCTCTGGGTGAAAACCTGATTGCAGGCTTTGTGTTGCAGGTCGAGATTTGGTTTTGATTGCTAGAAAAAAGTCTGTGATGAATGAGGGGTACTGAGCAAGGATGGGAAATATTTGACAAAGTCATGCAAATAATCTTTAAATCTCAAGAAACCAACAGCATCCTTTACCTACCTCTTTATTCATCCTTCCCGTGGGTGTCATGCTGCTATTGAACCTGTGCTGTTCACTGCACTCCTGAGGAGATATTATACAGAAATCGATCCCCTTGGCACAGATGGTCCATCTAGATTTCCCAGAGGAACAGTTTTTGTATAGTAGCATCAGACTCAGAGCTCTTGCTGCCTGGGTTGCCTGCAATGGTTTTAAAATGTGTGATTCCCCTAAAGGCACCACATGGCCCTGCCCTTAATGAAGTGTGGAATGTTTCTCACCACTCATTAAGAATTTGAAGGCAAATCCTTCCCACAGGGTTAATTAGGGAGATTTTCTAGTTTTGTTGCCTTGTTTGTTTTTACTGGCACAGGAGATGGTAAACAGGAGGATTTTAATCAGCTCTCAAGACAGTGGCATTTATTTCTGTATTCTTTTGTCTGAGCCTTTGTCCTTTGTTTCTGGTAAAATCAAGATATTCTGGTGATGCAAATTTAGTGGATCAAGGTGCCTGTGTGGGAGATGCAGTATTTAGCTATGGTGAGAATCCTCTGAGTCCAGACATCTAGCAGAATTTTCAGCCACCTTAAATTCCACTTCTCTAGCTTGTATCTCCCCAGTTTGGCTGTAAGGATTATTTGAGAGGGCAGAAGGTTTTGGTAATGGAGCCATGTGGAGGGTCACACACAGAGCGAAGTGGAACTAGAGATGGTTTGGTTCTGGCAAATGAGACCAGTGCTTGAGCAACAGGTGTCACTAGGAGGAGGTGAAGCCTTGGTTTTGGGACAGAGCAAGGTGTGCCAGCATCCTGTGAGATGGACAAAGCCTCTGTCTCTGCCTGGAGAGCCAGGCAGGAGGAGTGTGGGAGGAAGGTCACATGCATCACAGAGACTTGTGAACCTGAGCTGGTATTTGGAGCCCAGCAATGCCTTCAGGAGTTCATTTTCTGCACCCAAAACAATGTGGATACCCAGGGAATGATATTTGGACTATTGCCTGAAGCTGAAGGCCAAGGATTAACCGTAAATTACCAAATACAGCTGAAAACATTCCTAAATATTGGCATTAGTAGTGAAGCCACAGGTCATTTGCACAGGGAAGATGGACACCTGCAACAAAACATTAGGTCCTTGTGGAGGTGTTTAATTCACTTTGATGGAGACTCCACTGCACAGAGTGAGTGTGTTACCAATCCTTACTTGAGAATCCCCTCAGCCCTCCGTGTCTGGGCAGCAGCTGGGCTGTGCCGAGTGCTGAGGGACTGTGTGAGATTTGGATCTCATCTCCTTGTTCCCAGGAGTGCTGGCCACAGACCCTAGACCAGGCAATGATGGAAGGATAGGAAGAGATGAGTTGTGGGCTGTACTCAGTTGTTGTTTCCATCCCCACTCCTTTGGAGCCAAACTTTCCATGATGGCCATTGTCTGCTGCATAGCCAGGGATGTTCTTCATCAGCTCCAAGGGAAAACAGGACAAAATAAAATCCATATCAGCGAGCCCCACAGGTTCCTTTCTCCAACTTTTTCCTGAGCAGTTGCCAGAGAACAACAGATGACTCAGAGGCAGAGACTTGAATGCAACACAATTTTAATAAGTTTAAAGAAGAAAAGGAGCTGGCTCACAGAGAGTACCAGGAGCAGCCACTTCGATGGAGCTCCCATGTGGTGTTCTTTGCGCTGCTCAGCAGAGGATGGAAGGATGCAATGTCCACACTAGAGTGCCTGGGTAGAGAGGGACAGAAATGCAGAGGAGAATAGAACAGAGAAGCCATGGTCCAAAGTTCCAACTACAACATCCAGAAGCTCTATCCCTGCCCAGAAGAAGGTTCTGATGTCTTGGACGTTGTTGGCAGAAGACCCAGTCAGCAGCTTTAGCAGGGACGACATCTGCTGCCACCATAGCAGTTGGTGATGCAGGAGAGGTCAAGGCACCCAGAACTGATGGGCACTCCGCCACAGCTGAGGATGTTGCCAACAGCAGCAGAGGTGGAGGATCCCACGGCGGTGTTCTGTGGGAAGGAGCTGAGGATGGGGCCGGGCAGGGTCACCAGCACGGGGGAGCAGCAGCGTCATGCCTTCCTTCTCCTCCTCTCCATTA
>NW_024369487.1:0-850 GCF_014805655.1 Passer montanus
AGTTTCCTTGGAATTTGGGGAGAGGTTTTGGGGTTATCTCCATTTATTTTGTGGGATTTGGGAATTTTTGGGATGATTTGAGGTTTTATTGGAAAATTTTGGGGTGATTTGAGTTTTATTTGAATTATTTTGGAATTTTTTGGGGTGATTTGAGGTGGATTTCACTCTCTCCAAGTTGAGTTTTGTGCAGAAATTCAGCAATTTTGGCATTTCAGGTGACTTTGCCTCAATCCCAGGTGGAATTTTGGGATAAATTCTGGGATTTTCCCTGGATTTGGGGTGGGAACCACGAATTCCAGGTGGATTTTTGGGACAGTTTGAGCCATTTTAGAATTTGTGTCATCCCAAGGAGGATTTTTGGGACATTTTCTCTTGGGGCCGCTCTGCCCCAATCCCAGCCGAGATTTTGGGATAAATTCTGGAATTTTGTGTAGATTTAGAGTGGAAATAAAGAATTCCAGGTGGATTTTCGGGATAAATTCAGGGATTTTGGTTGGATTTGGGGTGGGAACCAGAATTTCCAAGTACATTTTTGGGATAATTCAAGGACTTTACCTGTATTTGGAGTGGCAATGAGGAATTCCAGGTGGATTTTTGGGACAATTTTCCCCATTTTCCCTTTGGGGCCGCTCCGCCTTATTCCAGGCTGGGATTTTGGGATAAACCCCAGGATTTTTGTCCCGATTGGGTGCCTCGGGGCCGGGTTTTGCCCGGATTTTGCCCGGGTTTTACCCGGGTTTTCCCTGGGTTTTGCCCGGGTTTTCCCCGGGTTTTGCCCGGATTTTGCCCGGATTGTGCCCGGGTTCTGCCCGGATTTTACTCAGATTTTGCCCGGATTTTGCCCAGATTT
>NW_024369488.1:0-850 GCF_014805655.1 Passer montanus
CCCACCCGTCTTTCCCCCATTTTTTGCCTTTTTCCCTCGGTATTTTTCTCATTTTGTCCCTTTTTTTTTTCTCATTTTTCCCGTTTTCGTGGGATTTCTCCCCAGTCCCAGGCCGGCCGTGCCTCACCCCAAACCCTCCATTCCTCCCCCATTTTTTTCTCCATTTTTCCCCCATTTTTCCCCATTTTTTCCTGATTTTTTTTTCTCCATTTTCCCGATTTTCCCCATTTTTTTTGGTATTTTCTCCCATTTTTAATAATTTCTCCCAATTTTCCCATTTTCCCGGGATTTCTCCCCAATCCCAGGCTGGCTGTGCCTCACCCCAAACCCTCCATTCCCCCCCATTTTATTTTCTATTTCTGCCTCCTTTTTTTTGCCATTTTTCCCCATTTCCCCCCCATTTTTTCCCCATTTTTTTGGTATTTTCTCCCTTTTTTAAAATTTTCCCATTTTTTCCTGTTTTCCCGGGATTTCTCCCGAATTTCCAGGCCGGCCGTGCCTCACCCCAAACCCTGCATTCCTCCCCCTTTCCCCCCATTTCCCCCCCATTTTCCCCATTTCCCCCCATTTTTTTAATATTTTCTCCCACTTTTTTGTATTTTCTCCCCATTTTTTAAATATTTTTTCCCATTTTTCCCGTTTTCCCGGGATTTCTCCCCGTTCCAGGGTGGACGTGGCTCACCCCAAACCCTCCATTCCCCCCCCTTTTTCCCCATTTTCCCCCTCATTTCTCCCCATTTTTCCCCATTTTCCCCCCATTTTTCCCCATTTTTTTACATTTCCTCCCAATTATTTTAATAATTTCTCCCATGTTTTTTTAATTTTCCCGTTTTCCCGGGATTTCCCCCCA
>NW_024369489.1:0-849 GCF_014805655.1 Passer montanus
CCCATTATTTTCCCCATTTTCCCCCCATTATTTTTGTCCAAAATCGCTGTTTTTCCCCATTTTTTCCCATTATTTCCCCAATTTTCCGCCATTTTCCCCTACCATTTTTTCCCCAAAATCCCCATTATTATTTTTGCCCAAAATCCCCATTTTTCCACATTATTTTTACCATTTTTCTCCACCATTTTTACCCAAAATCCCCATTATTTTTTCCCCAAAATCCCCATTTCTCTCCATTATTTTCCCCCATTTTTCCCCTTTATTTTCACCACTATCCCCCCAGCATTTTTGCCCAAAATCCCCATTTTTTCCCCGATTTTTCCCATTTTTTCCCCAATATTTTTCCCCACCATTTTCCCCCAAAATCCCTGTTTTTCACCCCATTTTCCCCCAGTATTTTTCCCATTTTCCCCCCAATTTTTCCCATTTTTCCCCATTATTGGCCCAATTTTTCCCATTTTTCCCTCAATATTTTCCCCATTATTTTTGCCCCAAAATCTCCGTTTTTCCCCCATTTTCCCCCATTATTTTTCCCCAATTTTTCCCATTTTTCCCCATTATTTTTCCCCATTTTTTCCCATTATTTTTCCCCATTTTCCCCAATTTTTTCCCCAATTTTTTCCCCAATTTTTTCTATTTTTTCCCCATTATTTTTGCCCAAAATCCCCGTTGTTCCCCCATTTTTCCCCATTATTTTCCCCATTATTTTCCCCATTTTCCCCCATTATTTCCCCAATTTTTCCTATTTTTTCCCCAACATTTTCCCATTTTTCCCACAATTATTTTTGCCCAAAAGTCCCTGTTTTTCCTCATTATTTTCCCCATTTTCCCCATTATTATTTTTGCCCA
>NW_024369490.1:0-849 GCF_014805655.1 Passer montanus
GCAGCTTTGTGGGGACAGCAGGGCCAAGAGAAATAAATAAATAATGGCTCACAGAGTGAAATATTATATTTAGTAAGGCTGATGGGTCCTCCTGAAACCCGGTTGTGAAAACTTTAAAAAGTGTCTGTTTCCTGTAGCTATCAACGTGCTGGAAAAGGGGAAGCCCTACAGGCTTGTCAAATTTTTCCCAATGGCTGTAGCTTTCACAGCTGGTCCTGATTTGCCTGGATATTGCGCATTTTTCTAGAGCTCATAACAACCCTGGAATGGAAATCCTGGCTCCCCTGGCACCCAGTGTATCTCCATGGTGTGCTGGTGGGTGAAGGCTGCCAGCCCAAAAATTATTTGTCCTGATTAGCTCTTGGCTTTCCCTGCAGCTTGAGAAAACAAGGCTGGAATCATGAATAATAGAGTGGATAGAGGAGACCTAATAAAGGACAAAATTTGTGGTGTGTGTAAGTCCCGTCACAACAGCAAACAGGTTTGTGCTGCTTGTGGCACTGCCCTTCTCCACTCAGTGTTCACAGGGCTTGAGTGTGCTGGAAGACAAACCCTTACCTGTACCTGGCTGGTGGTCATGAATTGCAGAAGGGAAACAGGGCTGGTCCAGACTGAAAAAGGGAAAAGCAACCCAAGCCAGCAAGGAAGCTGCAAGTGCTGGGGCTGAGTGCCTCCAGGCTGTGCCTCTGTGTGTGTGTGCCTATTAAATATACATGGCCCTGCTGTTTGTGGGACACAGACAGGGTGTGTACCAGGGGAGTGACTGGGCTGTGAGTGGCTCTGCCCCATGGCAAACCCAGAGGAATGGGTGCCTGTACCCAGATCTTCTACGAATCAGATGTAAATCTC
>NW_024369491.1:0-849 GCF_014805655.1 Passer montanus
GGTGGCCCCCCAGGCCTCGTTGGCCGCGCGCCGCAGCCGGGCCACGTCGCCGCGCAGGAAATTCATCAGCACCGTCTCGGCCACGTCGTCGGCGTTGTGGCCTGGGGAGCAGAGTGACCAACAGTGACCACAAGTGACCACGAGTGACCACGAGTGACCAACAGTGACCACGAGTGACCACAGGTGACCACGAATGACCACGAGTGACCACGAGTGACCAACAGTGACCAGCAGTGACCAGCAGTGACCACAGGTGACCAGCAGTGACCAGCAGTGACCAGCAGTGACCAACAGTGACCACCGGTAACCATGAGTGACCATGAGTGACCAACAGTGACCAACAGTGACCAACAGTGACCAACAGTGACCAACAGTGACCACGAGTGACCAACAGTGACCACGAGTGACCAACAGTGACCACGAGTGACCAACAGTGACCACGAGTGACCACGAGTGACCACAGGTGACCAACAGTGACCACGAGTGACCACAGGTGACCAACAGTGACCAGCAGTGACCACGAGTGACCACCAGTGACCACCAGTGACCACGACTGAGCACGAGTGACCCACAGTGACCACGAGTGACCAGCAGTGACCATGAGTGACCAACAGTGACCATGAGTGACCAGCAGTGACCATGAGTGACCAGCAGTGACCACTGATGATCACAACTGACCACGAGTGACCGGCGACCAGTGGTGACCACCAATGGCCAGCAGTGACCTGCCCAGTACAAACCAGTGACGTCCCAGTAAGGACCAGTGACTTCCCGGTAAAAACCAGTAACCTGCCAGTCCATCCCAGTCCCTCTCAACAAACCCAAACCCCCTCCCAGTCCCTCCCAGTA
>NW_024369492.1:0-849 GCF_014805655.1 Passer montanus
TGGGGATAATTTGGGGTTTTTTGGGCAGGGATTTGGGGATTTGAGGGCGAATTTGGGGGATCATTTGGGGTTTTTTTGGGGATAATTTGGGGGTTTTGGGGCAGGAATTTTTGGGGCTTTGTGCCTTTGGGCTCCCCCGGTTTTGGAGTGCCCGGGGTGATTTTTCGGGTGGAATTTGGGGATCTGGGGGGGGGTTGAGGGGGAATTTGGGCTTTGGGGAGAATTTTGGGGGAGTTTTGGGGGGATAATTTGGGGTTTTTTGGGCAGGGATTTGGGGATTTGAGGGCGAATTTGGGGGATCATTTGGGGTTTTTTTGGGGATAATTTGGGGTTTTTGGGCGGGAGTTTTTGGGGGTTCGTGCGTTTTGGGCTCCCCCGGTTTTGGAGTGCCCGGGGTGATTTTTCGGGTGGAATTTGGGGATCTGGGGGGGGGTTGAGGGGGAATTTGGGCTTTGGGGAGAATTTTGGGGGAGTTTTGGGGGGATAATTTGGGGTTTTGGGCAGAAATTTGGGGATTTGAGGCAGAATTTTGGGGTAAATTCAGCGTTTTGGGGGATTTTTGGGGGGTTTGAGGGGAATTTTGGGGATAATTTTGGGGTTTTGTGCAGAAATTTGGGGATTTGGGGCAGAATTTTGGGGTACATTCAGGGTTTTGGGGGGATTTTGGGGGGTTTGTTTGGGCAGGAATTTGGGGATTTGAGGGGGGAATTTTGGGGATAATTTGGGGTTTTTTGGGCAGGAATTTTTGGGGCTTTGTGCCTTTTGGGCTCCCCCGTTTTTGGGGTGCCCGGGGTGATTTTTGGGGTGGGAATTGGGGGGGTTTGAGGGGGGAATTTTGGGGATAATTTG
>NW_024369493.1:0-849 GCF_014805655.1 Passer montanus
TGATTATTTCAGTGCCATTTTGGGTTATTTTGGGTTATTTCGATCCCGGTTTTTGGGGTATTTTCAGTTAATTTTATATTTTTTCTCTTTCCCAGGCAGCAGCGCTCTCTCTGTCCCCGCCCCGGGCAGGTGGCAGCACCTGTGCCTCACCTGGGCGGGGTTTGGGTTATTTTGGGTTATTTTGGGTTATTTTGGGTTATTTTGGGTTATTTTGGGTTATTTTTGATTATTTCAGTGCCATTTTGGGTTATTCCGGTCCCGTTTTTTGGGATAATTTTGGATAATTTATCATTTTTCTCTTTCCCAGGCGGCGGTGCTGTCTCTGTCCCCGGCCCCGGGCAGGTGGCAGCACCTGTGCCTCACCTGGGCGGGGTTTGGGGTTCATTTTGGGTTATTTTGGGTTATTTTTGATTATTTCGGTGCCATTTTGGGTTATTTCGATCCCATTTTTTGGGATAATTTTGGGTTATTTATGTTCTTTCTCTGTCCCCAGGCGGCGGCGCTGTCGCTGTCCCCGGCCCCGGGCAGGTGGCAGCACCTGTGCGTCACCTGGGCGGCCTCGGGGGGCACCTGGAGGAGCTTCCAGGACGGGGTGCCCCGCGGGCGGGGGGAGGGGCTGGCCCCGGGCCACCCCCTGCGACCCCACGGGGTGCTGGTGCTGGGCCAGGAGCAGGTGAGCGCGGGGGGGGGACAGGTGGGGACAGGTGTGTTACCTGTGCCCAGGTGTGTCCCAGGTGTGTCTGAGTGAGCCCCAGGTGTGAGCTCAGGTGTGCCCAGGTGTGCTCAGGTGTGAGCTCAGGTGTGTCTGTGTGTGTCAGTTTGTCTGTCCCAGCTGTGTTACCTGTCCCA
>NW_024369494.1:0-849 GCF_014805655.1 Passer montanus
GTCCTTGCGGCGCGCGTCGCCCAGGCTCTTGCGGCGCGCGCGGGCCCCGCGCACGGCGGCGCGCACCTTGCGCCAGCCCAGGTGGTTGAGCTCGGCCAGGTTGAGCAGCACGCAGACGCCCGAGACGGCGAACATGAAGACCAGGAAGACGCTCTTCTCGGTGGGCCGCGACACGTAGCACTCCACCTCCTTGACGCACGGGTAGCGGTCGCACTCGAAGATGGCCGGCACGTTGAAGCCATAGAGGAAGTACTGGCCGCCCAGGAAGCCGATCTCCAGCGCGTTCCTGAACACCACCTGGGCACGAGGGGGACAGGTGAGGTGGGCTGGAACCTTCCAGAACATTCCTGAACACCACCTGGGCACGAGGGGGACAGGTGAGGTGGGCTGGAACGTTCCAGAACATTCCTGAACACCACCTGGGCACGAGGGGGACAGGTGAGGTGGGCTGGAACTCTCCAGAATGTTCCTGAGCACCACCTGTGAGAAAGGGACAGGTGAGGTGGGCTGGGAGTGACCTGGAACCTTCCAGAACGTTCCTGAGCACCACCTGGGCATGAGAAAGGGACAGGTGAGGTGGGCTGGGAGTGACCTGGAACCTTCCAGAACGTTCCTGGGCACAAGAGGGACAGGGGAGGGCTGGGAGCTGGGCTGGAAATCTCCAGCGCGTTCCTGAACACCACCTGGGCACGAGAGGTCAAAGAATGGACACAAAATGGTCACAGAAAGGTCGCAGAATGGTCACAAAAATAGACCCAAAAAGGTCACAAAATGGACACAAAAATGGTCACAAAATGGACCGAAAATTGTCACAAAATGAACACAAAAACGGACATAAAATGGTCACAA
>NW_024369495.1:0-848 GCF_014805655.1 Passer montanus
AACTCCAAAAAACTCCAAAAATCCCATAAAAACCCCAAAACTCCTATTTAAAAAAACCCCAAAAAATCTTCCCAGGGACCCCCCCCCAAACCCCACCCGGACGGGACCCCCCAAAAGAACCCCAAAATTAAAAAAAAAAAAAAAAAAACACGCAAAAACCCCCAAAATCCCCCAAAAAAACCAAAAATTCCCCAAAAAAAAAAAAAAAAAAAAAAAAACACGCAAAAAACCCCAAAATCTCCCCAAAAAACCTAAAATGTCCCCAAAAACCCAAAATCTCCCATAAAAACCCCAAAATCTCAAAAAAAACCCCCAAAATCTCCCATAAAAACCCCAAAATCTCCCATAAAAACCCCAAAATCTCCCCCAAAAAAAACCCAAAAAACCCCAAAAATCTCCCAAAAACCCCTAAACCTCCCAAAAAACCCCAAAAATCTTCCAAAAACCCCAAAACCTCCCAAAAAACCCCAAAAATCTCCCAAAAACCCCTAAACCTCCCAAAAAACCCCAAAAATCTTCCAAAAACCCCAAAACCTCCCAAAAAACCCCAAAAATCTCCCAAAAAAACCCCAAAACCTTCCAAAAAAACCCCAAAAATCTCCCAAAACCCCCAAAACCTCCCCCAGAAAACCCCAAAACGTCCCCCAGGCACCCCAAAATCTCCCAAAAAAAACCCAAAAAATCTCCCCCAAAAACCCCAAAACCTCCCAAGAAACCCCAAAATCTCCCCGAAAAAAACCCAAAACCCCCCAAGTCTCCCCCAAAAGAACCCAAAATGTCCCCCAGAAACCCCAAAATCTCAAAAAAAAACCCCCAAATCTCCCAAAAAACCCCAAAAATCTCCCAAA
>NW_024369496.1:0-848 GCF_014805655.1 Passer montanus
GATGTCCCGGGACAATTCCCGGTCCGAGGTTTATCTCTCCCTGCTGACGCTGCAGCCCCGGGACTCTGCCCGCTACTTCTGCGCTCTTCCCACGGGGACAGGAAACCCAGCTGGGCTTTAACACAAACCAGCTCGGGTCGGGCTCAGCACCCACGAAATCTGGAGATGGTGAATTCCAAAGTGGTTCAGGGATGTTCCGAAGATAATCAGTTGCCATCCCCATGCAGCACCGGGGATCCTGGCCTTTCATCAAGAGCTCCTTTCCCAGCACTGAGGCTTTCCTTCTCCTGAGTCCCAGTTGCAATGTTCTACACTCTAGAGGAGGTTCGAGGTTTTTCTGTCATCCAGTCAGCCTGGTGACTGCCTGGCTCCAGTCCCACTCAGCCTTCCTTGGTCCCCATCTTAAGTGGGACATGCAAAGCACCTGCAGAGTGCAGGGTTGCCTTTGCTGCTGAGCAGGGGTCTGGGAGGGCTTTGACAGGAAGAGGCAGCTGGAGAAATGTCACCACTGGGGAGCCAGCAGGGTGCAGGGGAAGAGTGCAGGGAGCAGGTTGAGGAGCACTTCGGTTTAGGGGCACCCTGCCAAGCTGATTTAAGGTCCTGGGGTGTCCTATGTGGGAGCAGCAGCCTAGCAGAGCCAGGGCCAGGGGAAGGACAAGCTGACAGCCTCCCTGGTCAGCTCCAAAGTCCCAGCAGAGGCCTGCAAGGCTTCCTGAAAGGCCAGGACTGGCCCCACAGAACTACACCACCTTTAGCCCACCACAGGATTTCCTGTCCCAAAAATGGTCTGCCATTCCACCACCCAGAATGAGAGACACGCAGGAGAGCACCAAGAGCTTCAAGTTCTG
>NW_024369497.1:0-1514 GCF_014805655.1 Passer montanus
GGGGGGATTTGGGGGAAATTTGGGCTGTTTGGGGTGGGCTTGAGGAGGATTTGGGGGCAATTTGAGAGGATTTGGGGGGCTCAGGGGGGATTTGGGGGTGTTTGGGCTCCGGGGCCGTTTCTGCTCCTCCCCGCGCCCCCTCCCCAAATCCCGCCCCGTTCCGGGGGTCCCGCTCACCCTCGGTGGAGTCCGGGGTGCTCGAGGCCGTGGACGGAGCCTCCTCTGGGGGGGGAACGGGGGGCGCGGGACCCCCGGGCTCGGTCCGGGACCCCCCGCCCGCGACCCCCGCCCCACGCCCGGCCGGTTCCGGCCCGGTCCGTGCCCCCCCGGTGCCCCCCCGGTAACTCCCGGTGCTTCCCGGTCCCCCTTGGTGCCCCCCCGGCACCTCCCCGGTGCCTCCCGGTGCCCCCCGGTGCATCCCCGGTTCCTCCCGGCCCCCTCATCCCGGCCACTCCCAGTCCCGGTTCCTCCCGGTTCCCGCAGCTCCCGGTGGCTCCCGGTGCTGCCCCGATCCCCGCTCCCGGTACCGGCTCCATGCCCGGTTCCCCCCGGTACCGGCTCCATCCCCGGTTCCTCCCGGTACCGGCTCCATGCCCGGTTCCCGGTGCTCCCATCCCCGGCCACTCCCAGTCCCGGTTCCTCCCGGTTCCCGCAGCCGCGGCCCCTCCCGGTTCCCTGCTGCCGCTCCCCGTTCCTCGTTCCCGGTGCTCCCATCCCCGGCCCCTCCCGGTTCCAGTGCCCATTCCCGGTTCCCGGTGCCGCTCTCGGTGCCGTTCCCGGTTCCCGTTCCCGGCCCCTCCCGCATCCCGCAGCCCCTCCCGGTTCCCGGTTCCCGGTTCTCATCCCCGGCCCCTCCCGGTGCCGATCCCATCCCCGGTTCCCGGTGCCGCTCCCCATTCCCGGTTCCCGGTCCCCATTTCCCCATCCCCGGCCTCTCCCGGTGCCGATCCCATCCCCGGTTCCTGCTGCCGCTCCCGGTTCCCATTCCCGGTTCCCGTTCCCGGTTCCCACTCCCGGCCCCCAGTTCCCATCCCCGCTCCCATTCCCGGTTCCCGGTGCTGCTCCCCGCTCCCGGTTCCCATTACCCGGTTCCTGGTTCCCGTTCCCGGTGCTGCTCCCCGCTCCCGGTTCCCATTACCCGGTTCCTGGTTCCCGTTCCCCGGTTCCCGTTCCCCATCCCCGCTCCCGGTTCCCATCCCCGTTCTCCATCCCCATTCCCGTTCCCGTTCCCGTTCCCCATTCCCGGTTCCCATCCCCGCTCCCCGCTCCCCGCTCCCATTCCCGGTTCCCGGTGCTGCTCCCCGCTCCCGGTTCCCATTACCCGGTGCCGCTCCCATCCCCGCTCCCGTTTCCCATCCCCGCTCCCGGTTCCCGTTCCCGTTCCCGGTCCCGGTCCCGGTCCGTACTGCAGTGGGCGAAGCCCAGCACCTGCCCCATGGCGGCGGGCCCCGCATGGGGGGCGCTCCCGGTCGCGCTCGGCCCCGCGGCCCCGGGCCGGCCCCGCCGCGCATCAC
>NW_024369497.1:2628-6120 GCF_014805655.1 Passer montanus
GGTTTTGGGGTGCGGGGGGGGGAGGGCAGCGCCCGGGGGGGTCCCAGCCCCAATTTTGGGGTCCCAACCCCCCTTTTGGGGGTTCCCTCCCCCTTTTGTGGGGTCCCACCCCCATTTTGGGGTCCCATCCCCATTTTTTGATGTTTTCCCCCATTCTTTTATGTTTTCTCCCCATTTTTTGAGGTTTTCTCCCCATTTTTTGAGGTTTTCTCCCCATTTTTCGGGGTTCTCTCCCCATTTTTTGAGGTTTTCTCCCCATTTTTTGATGTTTTCTCCCCATTTTTCGGGGTTCTTTCCCCATTTTTTGGGTCCCAGCCCCCCCGGGATGGTTCCTACCCCCATTTTTGGGGTCCCAACCCCATTTTTTGACGTTTTCTCCCCATTTTTTGAAGTTTTCTCCCCATTTTTCGAGGTTTTCTCCCCATTTTTTAAAGTTTTCTCCCCGTTTTTTGAGGTTTTATCCCCATTTTTTGGGGTTCTCTCCCCATTTTTTGGGTCTCAGTCTCTCGGGGTGGGTTCCCATCCCCATTTTTTTAGGTTTTATCCCCGTTTTTTGAGGTTTTCTCCCCATTTTTGACATTTTCTCCCCATTTTTCGAGGGTTTCTCCCCATTTTTCGGGATTCTCTCCCCATTTTTCGGGGTTCTCTCCCCATTTTTTGACGTTTTCCCCCCATTTTTTGACTTTTCCCCCCATTTTTGGGGTTTTCTCCCCATTTTTGCCGTTTTCTCCCCATTTTTCCCCTCCCCAGCGAGCGCGTGCTCTGCTCCGCCCGGGCCTCGGTGCTGCTCTATGGGGGGGTCCCAACCCCACTTTTGGGGGTCCCAGCCCCATTTTTGGGGTTCTCTCCCCATTTTTGGGGGTCCCAGCCCCATTTTTGGGGTTCTCTCCCCATTTTTGGGGGTCCCAGCCCCATTTTTGGGGTTCTCTCCCCATTTTTGGGGGTCCCAGCCCCATTTTTCTGGGTTCTCTCCCCATTTTTGGGGGTCCCAGCCCCATTTTTCTGGGTTCTCTCCCCATTTTTGGGGGTCCCAGCCCCATTTTTCTGGGTTCTCCTGCTCTATGGGGGGGTCCCAGCCCCATTTTTGGGGTTCTCTCCCCATTTTTGGGGGTCCCAGCCCCATTTTTTGAGGTCCCACCCCCATTTTTTGATATTTTCTCCCCATTTTTTGCGGTTTTCTCCCCATTTTTCAGGGTTCTCTCCCCATTTTTGGGTCCCCAATCTCATTTTTTGATGTTTTCTCCCCATTTTTTGACGTTTTCTCCCCATTATGGGGGGTTTTCTCCCCATTTTCTGTCCCCCCCCCAGCGAGCGCGTGCTCTGCTCCGCCCGGGCCTCGGTGCTGCTCTGTGGGGGGGTCCCAGCCCCATTTTTCGGGGTTTTCTCCCCATTTTTTTACGTTTTCTCCCCATTTTCTGTCCCCCCCCCAGCGAGCGCGTGCTCTGCTCCGCCCGGGCCTCGGTGCTGCTCTATGGGGGGGGTCCCAGCCCCATTTTTGGGGTTCTCTCCCCATTTTTGGGGGTTTTCTCCCCATTTTTGGGGGTCCCACCCCCATTTTTTGATATTTTCTCCCCATTTTTTGCGGTTTTCTCCCCATTTTTCAGGGTTCTCTCCCCATTTTTGGGTCCCCAATCTCATTTTTTGATGTTTTCTCCCCATTTTTTGACGTTTTCTCCCCATTTTGGGGGGTTTTCTCCCCATTTTTCGAGGTTTTCTCCCCATTTTTTGACGTTTTCTCCCCATTTTTTGACGTTTTCTCCCCATTTTTGAGGTTTTCTCCCCATTTTTTGCCGTTTTCTCCCCATTTCCCGTCCCCAGCGAGCACGCGCTCTGCTCCGCCCGGGCCTCGGTGCTGCTCTATGGGGGGGTCCCAACCCCACTTTTGGGGGTCCCAGCCCCATTTTTGGGGTTCTCTCCCCATTTTTGGGGGTCCCAGCCCCATTTTTTGCCGTTTTCCCCCCATTTTTCCCATTCCCCCCCCCAGCGAGCGCGTGCTCTGCTCCGCCCGGGCCTCGGTGCTGCTCTACGACGAGGGGCAGAAGCTCTGGGTGCCCGCGGGGGGGTCCCCGCCGGCGGCCGGGGGGGGGTCGCCCCCCCAGGGCCCCCCCGGCTGCGTGCAGCTGCTGCAGCACCCCGGGGTGCTCGGCTTCCGCCTGCTGGGGCGGCGCGCGGGGGAGGGGCGCCCGGGGGGGACTCGGGGTTCGCCGCCGCCATCGCGGGGGCCCGGCTCAGGAAGGTGGGCAAGGTGAGCCATTAATTGATTAATTAGCTCATTAATTGGGTTAATGACTCATTTATTAGGGAACATGTGTATTAAAAATTAAATTAAATGAGTGAAATTAGTTAAAATAATTAAATTAATGAAGTTGGTAGCACGGGGACGTCCCTCAAGGCGAGCCCAGGGGGATAATGAGTGAATTAATTAATGAGTTATTAAGTTAATTAACAATTAGTAGTTAATTATCTGTTAATGGTTAATTTTTGTTTTCTGTAATTATTATTATTTATTATTGTTAATCAGTTATTTTTAATGATTATTAATTAATTGAATAGCTAATTATTATTTATTTATTAATAATTAGTAATTAGTTATATATTAGCGATTCATTTTTATTTATTATTATTAACCAGTTATTTTTAATGATTATTAATTAATTGAATAGCTAATTATTATTTATTTATTAATAATTAGTAATTAGTTATATATTAGCGATTCATTTTTATTTATTATTATTAATTATGTATTAATGATTATTAACAGGTTATTTATTAATGATTATTAATTATTGACTGATGATTATTAATTATTACTGGCTATTAATGAATTATTTATCTAGCAATACTTGTTACTGATGTATTCATGATTATTAACAGGTTATTAATTACTATTAATTAATTATTGGTTAATGATAATTAATTATTTATTACTGATAATTAATTATTTATTTAGTAATAATTATTACTGATGTATTAATGACTATAGACAGGTTATTTATTAATGGCTGTTAATTAATTGAATAGCTAATTGTTATTTATTGATAAATAACTAATAATTATCTATTACTGATTAATTTTATTTATTAATTATTATTATTACTGATGTACTAATGATTATTAACAGGATATTTATAAATTATTAGTAACAGATCATTAATTAATGATTATTAATTAGTCATTAATTATTAATTGATTGGTTTCCCCTCCCCCCGCAGGAGGAGCCGCCGGGCGGGGGCGGGGCGGCCGCGGCCCCTCCCCCCAAGGGGGGGCTGATGTAGATCATTAATTAATAATGATCAATTAGTCATTAATTATTAATTTATTGATTTCTCCCCTCCCCCCGCAGGAGGAGCCGCCGGGCGGGGGCGGGGCGGCCGCGGCCCCTCCCCCCAAGGGGGGGCTGATGGAGGAGATGAGCGCCATGCTGGCCCGCAGGTGGGGGAGGGGCTCAGCTCGGCGGGGGGAGGGGCCCCGCCCCCCTCCCCTCCCCCCCCG
>NW_024369497.1:7948-11581 GCF_014805655.1 Passer montanus
GGAGCCCCTCCCCTCCTTTTCCCCTTCCTCCCCTCCCCCACCCCACCCCGAGTGTTTTTTAAGCCACTTTTGGGTTTTTTTCACGTTTTTTGTTATTTTGGGGGAGTTTCCCCTCCCCCAGCACAAATAAACGGTTTTTTCTACAGAAAACTTTTAAAAAATTTAAATTTTTGTGGGTTTTTGGGGGGTGGGCGGGGCTTGGATGGCCACGCCCCCTGCCGCAGAGGAAGCCCCGACCACTTCACAGAGCCCACCAATCACCGCGCTCCTGCTCGTCTGGCCCCGCCCCGCCGGCCACACCCAGAGAGGCCACGCCCCCCTCCTCCCTTAGCCCCGCCCCTTCAAGGCACGGCATCCAATCACAGCAAGGCTTTAATGTGCGGGGGCGTGGCCTGGCGCGGCGGGGGCGGGGCCAGCACCGGAGGGGGCGTGGTCAGCACCGTTCACAGCTTCGGAGGGGGCGGGGCCAGGGCCATTCACAGCTTCGGTGGGGGCGTGGCCTGAGGATTCCTGGGCGTGTCCAGACCCATTTTGGGCGTGTCCTTGGGCGTGTCCCTTAGTGGAACCCTGGGCGTGTCCCTGGGCGTGTCCCACCCCATTTTGGGCATGTCCTCCATTTTGGGCGTGTACTGAAGATCCCTGGGCGTGTCCAGCCCCACTTTGGGCGTGTCCCACCCCACGCAGCTCCCCCCCCGCCCCCCCCTGGGCGTGTCCATTCCCACCCTGGGCGTGTCCTCCTCCATTTTGGGCGTGTCCCACCCCACCCAGCTCACCCCCCGCCCCGCCCTGGGCGTGCCCCTCGCGGCCCCGCCCCCGCAGCCGCTCCAGCTCCGCCTCCAGGCGCTGCAGCCCGGTTCTGAGCTCGGCCAGGGCGCGCTCCAGCTGCTCCTCGCGCCGCCGGCCCTGCCCCGCCTGCCGCAGGTACTCCAGGTAGAGGCAGAGCCCCCCGACGCCGAAGACCAGCGCCTCGCCCAGCAGCTCGGCCCCCAGCTCGGCCGCCGCCTCCTCGTTCAGGGGCTTCACCTGCGCCCCCCGGAAGCCCAGCAGGCGCATCTTGGTGCGCATCTCCACCCAGTGGTAAACTGAGGCACGGGGAGAGAGAGAGGGGATTTGTGTCAGGGATTCATGCCAAAATTCAGCCATAAATCCACCCCAAATCCTGTCATAAATCCGGCCAAGATCCTGTCACAGATCCCCCCAATTCCAGCCACAAATTCCCTTAAATTCAGCCAAAAATTCCCCAAAACTCAGACATAAATTCCCCAAAAATTCAGCTAAAAATTCCCCAAAATTCAGCCACAAACTCAGCCATAAATTCTGCCCAAATCCAGCTGAAAATTACCCAAAATTCACCCACAAAATCCCCAAAATTCAGCTCTAAATTCCCCCCAGTCCAACCCCAGCAGGCGCATCTTGGTGCGCATCTCCACCCAGTGGTAAACTGAGGCACGGGGAAAGAACAGGGGATTTGTGTTAAAATCCTGTCAGGATTCCTGCCCAAATCCAGCTAAAAGTTCCATAAATTCACCCCAAACCGACCCCAGCAGGCGCATCTTGGTGCGCATCTCCACCCAGTGGTAAACTGAGGCACGGGGGAGAGAGAGAGGGGGGATTTGTGTCAGGGATTCATCTCAAAGTTCTGTCATAAATCCACCCCAAATCCAGCTAAAAGTCCCCAAAATTCAACCAAAAATTCCCCAAAACTCAGACATAAATTCCCCAAAAATTCAGCCATAAATTCACCAAAACTCAGCCATAAATCCTCCCCAAATCCAGCTAAAAAATCCCCAAAATCCAGCCATAAATTTCCCCCAAACCAACCCCAGATCCTCCCCCAAATCCTCCCCAAATCCAGCTAAAAATCCCCCCAAATTCAGTTAAAAATTCCCCAAAATTCAGCTAAAAATTACCCAAAATTCACCCACAAATTCACTAAAATTGAGTCATAAATTCCCCAAAATTCAGCGATAAATTCCCCCCAAAATCCAGCCAAAAAAAATTCCCCAAAATTCTGCCATAAATTCTACTGAAATCCAGATAAAAATTCCTCAAAATTCAAATATAAATTTTCTCAAAATTCAGCCATAAATTCCCAAAAAATTCAGCCATAAATTCCCCAAAACTCAGCCATAAATTCCTCAGAACTCAGCCATAAATTCTCCCCAAAATCCAGCTAAAAATTCCTCAAAATTCAGCCATAAATTCCCCAAAAATTCAGCCATAAATTCCCCCCAGTCCAACCCCAGCAGGCGCATCTTGGTGCGCATCTCCACCCAGTGGTAAACTGAGGCACGGGGAGAGAGGGGGGAAATAATGTCAGGGATCCTCCCAAAAATCCGGCCACAAATTCCCCAAAATCCAGCCATAAATCCTCCCCAAATACAGCTAAAAAGTCCATAAATCCCCACAAATCAAACCCCAGATCCCCCTCAAAATCCAGCCACAAATCCCCCCAAATTCAGCCATAAATGATCCCCAAATCCTGCTACAAATCCCCCAAGTCTGGCCAAAAAATTCCCCAAAATCCAGCCAAAAATCCTCTGAAATTAACCTAAAAATTCCTCAAAATTCAGCTAAAAATTCCCCAAAATCCAGCCAAAAATCCTCCGAAATTAACCTAAAAATTCCGCAAAATTCAGCTAAAAATTCCCCCAAATTGAGCCATAAATTCCCCCCAGATCCAGCCACAATTTTTCCACAATTCAGCCACAAATTCCCCCCAAGCAACCCCCGGAATCCCTCCAAAATCCTGTCATAAATCCCCCCCAAAAATTCAGCTAAAAATTCCCCAAAATCCAGCCACAAATTCCCCCCAAGCAACCCCCGGAATCCCTCCAAAATCCTGTCATAAATCCCCCCCAAAAATTCAGCTAAAAATTCCCCAAAATCCAGCCACAAATTCCCCCCAAACCAACCCCAGATCCTCCTCAAAATCCTGCCATAAATCCTCCGAAATTCAGCCAAAAATTCCCTCCAAATCCAGCTACAAATTCCCCCAAATCTAGCCATAAATACTCCCAAAAATCCTCTCACAAATCTCCCCAAAAATCAGCCACAAATCCTCCCAAATCCAGCCAAAAATTCCCCAAAGTCCAGCCATAAATTCCCTGAAATTCACCTAAAAATTCCTCAAAATTCAGCCACAAATTCCCCAAAATCCAGCCATAAATTCTGCCCAAATCCAGCCATAAATGCCCCCAAACTCCGGGTATAAATACCCCGAAATTCAGCTACAAATTCCCCAAAATTCAGCCATAAATTCCCTGAAATTCAGCCAAAAATTCCTCAAAACACAGACATAATTTCTGCCCAAATCCAGCTGAAAATTCCCCGGAATCCAGCCACAAATCCTCCCCAAACCCAGCCGCAAATTCCCGAAACTTCAGCCATAAATTCCGCAAAGTCCAGCTGAAAATTCCCAAAAACTCAGACGGAAACACCCCCAAAAATTCACCCACAAATTCCCCAAAATCAACCCCAGACCCCCCCAAATCCCCCCCCAGACCCCCAAAAAACCCAGCCGCAAATTCCCGAAACTTCAGCCATAAATTCCGCAAAGTCCAGCTGAAAATTCCCAAAAACTCAGACGGAAACACCCCCAAAAATTCACCCACAAATTCCCCAAAATCAACC
>NW_024369497.1:13063-21734 GCF_014805655.1 Passer montanus
GGGTTGGGGTGGGGGGAGGGGCAAAGGGTTTGCCGGCGTTGGCGCCCCCTGGCGGATCCAGCGCGCCCTGCTCCGGTGAGGACACGCCCCCTTGATGGCGGGGAGGGGGAGGGGTTGGGGTGGGGGGAGGGGCAAAGGGTTTGCCGGCGTTGGCGCCCCCTGGCGGATCCAGCGCGCCCTGCTCCGGTGAGGACACGCCCCCTTGATGGCGGGGACACGCCCCTTTTGTCTTGGGGGCACGCCCCTTTTGTTCTGGGGACACGCCCCTTTTATCGTGGGGATACGCCCCTTTTATCTTGGGGACACGCCCCTTTTATCGCGGGGACACGCCCCTTTTGTCTTGGGGGCACGCCCCCTTTTATCGTGGGGACACGCCCCTTTTGTCCTGGGGACACGCCCACAGGGTTGGGGGGTGCTGGGGGACACTGGGGGACACTGGGGGACACCGGGACCCCTCTGGTGACACTGGGACACGCTTGGGGACACCAAGACCCCCCCCCTGGTGGCACTGGGACCCTCCCGGTGACATTGGGACACTGCTGGTGACATTGAGACCCCCCCTAGTGACACCGAGACCCCCCCCCGGTGACATCGGGACCCCCTGGGTGACATCAGGACCCTCCCTGGTGGCACTAGGACACTCTTGGGGACACTGAGACCCCCCCTCCGGTGACATTGAGGCCCCCCTGGTGGCACTGGGACCCTGTGGGTGGCACTGACACCCCCTGGGTGACATCAGGACCCTCCCTGGTGGCACTAGGACACTCTTGGGGACACTGAGACCCCCCCTCCGGTGACATTGAGGCCCCCCTGGTGGCACTGGGACCCCCCTGGTGGCACTGGGACCCTGTGGGTGGCACTGACACCCCCTCGGTGACATCAGGACCCCCCCGGTGACACCGAGGCCCCTCCCGGGGGCGGTGCCAGCCCCGATCGGTGCCACCCGCGGGTGACAGAGCCACGCGGGGGTGACAGAGCCACGCCTGGAGCCGGCCCCGGCGGCACGGGGACATCGAGGGGACATCGAGGGGACACTCCGCCACCCCCAGAGGCCACCAAGCGAGGCCCCTCCCGGGGGCGGTGCCAGCCCCGATCGGTGCCACCCGCGGGTGACAGAGCCACGCGGGGGTGACAGAGCCACGCCTGGAGCCGGCCCCGGCGGCACGGGGACATCGAGGGGACATCGAGGGGACATCGAGGGGACATCGAGGCGACACTCCGCCACCCCCAGAGGCCACCAAGGGCCACCAGCAGGGGCCACCATGGGCCAGCAGGCGGCGACCCCCGGCCCGCCGGGAGCAGAGGTGAGAGCCCGCCGTGTCCCCCGGTGTCCCCTGGTGTCCCCTGGTGTCCCTCGGTGTCCCTCGATGTCCCTCGATGTCCCTTGGTGTCCCCTGGTGTCCCCTGGTGTCCCTCGATGTCCCCTGGTGTCCTTCGGTGTCCCTCGATGTCCCTCGATGTCCCTTGGTGTCCCCTGGTGTCCCCTGGTGTCCTTCGGTGTCCCCTGGTGTCCCTCGATGTCCCTTCATGTCCCCCGCTGTGTCTCATTGTCCCTCATTGTCCCCTGTCCCCCCTGATGTCCCCCCTGTCCCTGCTGTCCCCCCGATGTCCCCTGTCACCCCTGATGTCCCCTCTGTCCCCAGGAGCGCTCCGCCCGCGCCACCTTTGCCGCGTGGCGCCGCTACCGCCAGGCCTGCGAGCTGCACCTGCGCCTGGCCCCGCCCCCGCCAGGTGAGCGCCACGCCCCGGCCACGCCCCGGCCACACCTCGGGGACACCTTGGGGACACCTCGGGGACACCTCGGTGACACCTCGGCGACATCTGTGCCCCCCAGGGCCCGTGTGCAACCGCAGCTTCGACCTGTACGCGTGCTGGGGCGACGCTGTCCCCAACAGCACGGCCACTGTCCCCTGCCCCTGGTACCTGCCCTGGCACCACCGAGGTACCGGGGTGGCACGCGGGGACAGCGAGGGGACATTGCCGCGTGGCGCCGCTACCGCCAGGCCTGCGAGCTGCACCTGCGCCTGGCCCCGCCCCCGCCAGGTGAGCGCCACGCCCCGGCCACACCCTGGGGACACCTCGGTGACACCTCGGTGACACTTTGGTGACATCTGTGCCCCCCAGGGCCCGTGTGCAACCGCAGCTTCGACCTGTACGCGTGCTGGGGCGACGCTGTCCCCAACAGCACGGCCACTGTCCCCTGCCCCTGGTACCTGCCCTGGCACCACCGAGGTACCGGGGTGGCACGCGGGGACAGCGAGGGGACAGCTCGGGGACAGTGCAGGGCGGCGTGGTGGCGCGGGGACAGCGCGGGGACACCGCGGTGACACCGAGGGGACAGTGCAGGGCGGCGTGGTGGCGCGGTGACACCGAGGTGACACCGAGGGGACAGTGCAGGGCGGCGTGGTGGCGCGGGGAGGCGCCGCTACCGCCAGGCCTGCGAGCTGCACCTGCGCCTGGCCCCGCCCCCGCCAGGTGAGCGCCACGCCCCGGCCACGCCCCGGCCACACCTCGGGGACACCTTGGGGACACCTCGGGGACACCTCGGTGACACCTCGGCGACATCTGTGCCCCCCAGGGCCCGTGTGCAACCGCAGCTTCGACCTGTACGCGTGCTGGGGCGACGCTGTCCCCAACAGCACGGCCACTGTCCCCTGCCCCTGGTACCTGCCCTGGCACCACCGAGGTACCGGGGTGGCACGCGGGGACAGCGAGGGGACATCTGGGGACAGCGCGGGGACAGCGCGGGGACAGCGCGGGACATCTGGGGACAGCGCGGGGACAGTGCAGGGCGGCGTGGTGGCGCGGGGACAGCGCGGGGACAGCGAGGGGACAGCGCGGTGACACCGCGGTGACAGCGAGGGGACAGTGCAGGGCGGCGTGGTGGCGCGGGGACACCGCGGTGACACCGAGGTGACACCGCGGGGACAGTGCAGGGCGGCGTGGTGGCGCGGCGCTGCGGCCCCGACGGGCGCTGGGTGACAGACGACAGCGGCAGGACCTGGCAGGACAACTCGCAGTGCGAGGACGTGGCACCGCTGCAGCCGCTGCAGGTGGGGACAGCTGGGGACATCTGGGGTGAGGGGACATCAGGGGACATCTGGGGACAGGGAGGATCAGGGGACAGCTGGGGACATCAGGGGACATCTGGGGACATCAGGGGACAGCTGGGGACATCAGGGGACATCTGGGATGAGGGGACATCAGGGGGACGGGGGGACAGGGAGGGGATTGAGGGGACAGGGCGGGGACAGCACGGGGACAGAGAGGGGACACGTTGGGGACAGCGTGGAGACACGGCGGGAACACGGTGGGGACAGTGAGGGGACAGAGAGGGGACACGGCGGGGATGTGGCGGGGACAGCGCGGTGGCAGCGGCGATGCCGGGGACAGCGGGGTCGCAGCGCGGTGACACCGCGGGATGCCACCCCGCCGGGCGTGCCGCGTGCCCGCGCCCGTGTCGCGCTCGGTGTCACCCGCGCCGCGCGCGTGTCACGCTGCGCTCCGTGTGACACCGGGTGACACCGCGTGGCACCGCGCCGCGCCGCGCCACACGCTGTGCTGGCACATGCGTCACCCCTGTGTCGCGCTGTGCCCCGTGGCCCGTGTCCCCTGTGCCCTGCCGTGTCCCCCGCCGTGTCCCGTGTCCCCTGTCCTGTCCCCTGCTGTGCCCCGTGTCCCCCGCCGTGTCCCTGTCCCTTGTGCCCTGCCGTGTCCCCTGTCGCTGTCCCCGTGTCCCTGTCCCTGTCCCTGTCCCCGTGTCG
Source organism: Passer montanus (assembly GCF_014805655.1). Taxonomy (NCBI): domain Eukaryota; kingdom Metazoa; phylum Chordata; class Aves; order Passeriformes; family Passeridae; genus Passer; species Passer montanus. Next base: position 16,828 of record NW_024369497.1, read on the forward strand.
CTGTCCCCGTGTCCCCTATCCCTGCCCTCTTGTCCCTGTCCCCTGTCCCTGTGCCCTGTCCGTGTCTCTGTCCCTGTCCCCTGTCGCTGTCACTGTCACTGTCCCTGTCCCTGTCACTGTCCCCGTCCCTGTCGCTGTCGCTGTCCCCTGTCGATGTCACTGTCGCTGTCCCTGTGCCCTGTCGCTGTCGCTGTCGCTGTCACTGTCACTGTCGCTGTCGCTGTCCCTGTCCCTGTCACTGTCGCTGTCCCCTGTCGCTGTCGCTGTCGCTGTCGCTGTCGCTGTCCCCGCAGCGCCAGGCGTGGCTGCTGGAGCAGTTCCGCCTCCTCTACACCGTGGGTTACTCGCTGTCCCTTGTCGCGCTGCTGGTGGCGCTGCTGCTGCTGCTGCTGCTCAGGTGGGGACACCTGGGGACGTCACCTGGGGATGTCACACCCGGGGCTGTCACACCTGGGGACGTCACCTGGGGCTGGGACACCTGGGGCTGTCACACCTGGGCATGTCACCCTTGGGGCTGTCACACCCGGGACTGTCACACCTGGGGCTGGGACACCTGGGGCTGTCACACCTGGGGCTGTGTCACACCTGGGGCTGGGACACCTGGGGCTGTCACACCTGGGGCTGTCCCTGTCCCTGTCCCTGTCCCTGTCCCTGTCCCTGTCCCTGTCCCTGTCCCTGTCCCTGTCCCTGTCCCTGTCCCTGTCCCTGTCCCTGTCCCTGTCCCTGTCCCTGTCCCTGTCCCTGTCCCTGTCCCTGTCCCTGTCCCTGTCCCTGTCCCTGTCCCTGTCCCTGTCCCTGTCCCTGTCCCTGTCCCTGTCCCTGTCCCTGTCCCTGTCCCTGTCCCCTGTCGCTGTCCCCTGTCCCTGTCACTGTCGCTGTCCCCTGTCACTGTCCCTGTCGCTGTCGCTGTCCCCTGTCCCTGTCCCCGTCCCTGTCGCTGTCGCTGTCCCCGCAGCGCCAGGCGTGGCTGCTGGAGCAGTTCCGCCTCCTCTACACCGTGGGTTACTCGCTGTCCCTTGTCGCGCTGCTGGTGGCGCTGCTGCTGCTGCTGCTGCTCAGGTGGGGACACCTGGGGACGTCACCTGGGGCTGGGGCACCTGGGGATGTCACACCTGGGGCTGTCACACCTGGGGATGTCACACCTGGGGATGTCACACCTGGGGCTGTGTCACACCTGTGTCCTGCTGCCTCCTACAGAGGTGTCACCCAGGGGATGTCCCGATGTCCCTGTGTCCCCATGGGTGTCCCCGTGTCCCCACGGTGTCCCCATGGTGTCCCCAGGCGCCTGCGCTGCACGCGGAACCTGAGCCACGCTGTGTCCCCACGGCAGTGTCCCTGTGTCCCCCATGGCAGTGTCACCCATGGCAGTGTCCCCGTGTCCCTATGGTGGTGAGGACAGGGGACAGGGGGACACACATGGGGACAGCCAGGGGACAGGGGGACACCGCGGGGACGGACAGGGGGACACCGCGGGGACACTATGGGGACAGGGGGACAACACGAGGACGGACAGGGGACAGACAAGGGACAGGGGGACACCATGGGGACAGCCAGGGAACAGGGGGACACACATGGGGACACCACGGGGATGGACAGGGGACAGACAAGGGACAGGGGGACACCATGGGGACACTCGCGGGAGGGAGGGGACACCCGTGGGGGTGGCTGTCACCCCTGCTGGTGGCCGGGACGGGGAGGGGACAGCGGTGCTGGGAGGGCGCAGGGGTGGCAGGGAGGGGACAGGGGTGTTGGCATGGGGACAAGGGTGACAGGAAGGGGACAGGGGTGCCGGGCCTGTGTCACCTCCTGCACCTTTGTGTCCCCTCCATGCCCCCCTCCCCAGGTGTGTCCCCAGCTGTCCCCAGCTGTCCCCAGCTGTCCCCAGGTGTCCCCAGCTGTCCCCGTGTCCCCCCAGGTGTGTCCCCAGGTGTCCCCCCAGGTGTATCTGTGATGTCCCCAGCTGTCCCCAGCTGTTCCCATGTCCCCTCAGGTGTCCCCAGGTGTATCCAGGTGTATCCCCAGCTGTCCCAAGCTGTCCCCGTGTCCCCCCAGGTGTCCCCAGGTGTATCGGTGTCACCGTGTCACTGTTATTGTGTCACCTGTGTCACCTCCTGCACCTTTGTGTCCCCTCCATGCCCCCCTCCCCAGGTGTGTCCCCAGCTGTCCCCAGCTGGAGCCGGGCCACGCCCCGGGGGCGGGGCTCACCCGGGCCACGCCCCCCGCAGGTGCTGGGAGCGCAATGAGAAGGCGGCGGTGTGGTGGCTGATCCGCTGCCCAATCCTGGCGGCCGTGGCGGTGCGTGACGTCACGGGGGGCGGGGCCAGCGCGGGTGTCACCTGGTGTCACCGGGGTGTCACCTGGGTGTCACCTGGGGGTCACCGGGTGTCACCTGGGGGTCACCTGGTGTCACCTGGTGTCACCTGGGTGTCACCTGGGGGTCACCTGGGGGTCACCTGGGGGTCACCTGGGTGTCACCTGGGGGTCACCGGGTGTCACCTGGGGGTCACCTGGGGGTCACCTGGTGTCACCCGGGTGTCACCTGGGGGTCACCGGGGTGTCACCTGGGGGTCACCTGGTGTCACCTGGGTGTCACCCGGGGTGTCACCCGCGTCCCCCCCAGGTGAACTCGGTGGTGTTCGTGCTCATCCTGCGCATCCTGGTGGCCAAGGTGCGCGCGCGGCAGGTGACGCGCGGGGACACGCGCCTCAGGTGGGGACACACCTGGGACAGGTGGGGACACACCTGGGACACACCTGGGACACCTGGGACACCTGGGGACAGCTGGGGACACCTGGGACACCTGGGGACACACCCGGGGACACGGGGACACCTGGAACAGCTGGGGACATCACAGAGACACCTGGGGACACACCTGGGACACCTGGGGGCACCTGGGGACACCTGGGGACACCCGCGGGGACATGCGCCTCAGGTGAGGACACACCTGGGACAGGTGGGGATACACCTGGGGACACCTGGGGACAGCTGGGGACACACCTGGGGGGACACAGGGGCACACCTGGCAGGACACGCCTCAGGTGGGGACATGGGGGGACACACCTGGAGACAACTGGAAAGGGTGGGGACACCTGGGGGGGACACGTGCCTGGCACACCTGGGAACAGCTGGGGACACAGCTGGGGATACCTGGCGAGGGTGGGGACACATCCCGTCCGTGTCCCATCTCCGTCCCCTCGTGTCCTGGGTATCCCTCATGTCCCCAATGTCCCCACATGTCCCACCCGTGTCCCCCCGTGTCCGTGTGTCCCCCCGTGTCCGTGTGTCCCACCTGTGTCCGTGTGTCCCAGGCTGGCGCGCTCCACGCTGACGCTGATCCCGCTGCTGGGCGTGCACGAGCTCGTGTTCGCGCTGGCCGGGGAGGGCGAGGGCGGCGGCGGCCTGCGGCTGGCCCGGCTGGGCCTGCACCTGCTGCTCACCTCGGCACAGGTGAGGGGCACCTGGGGACACGCGCGGGGACACGCGCCTCAGGTGGGGACATGGGGACACAGGGACACACCTGGGGACACCTGGGAGGACATGGGGACACCTGGCAAGGGTGGGGACACCTGGTCCCCAAATCTTCCCCGGGGGTGTCCCAGGTGTCCCCACATGTCCCCCCGTGTCCGTGTGTCCCCCCGTGTCCGTGTGTCCCCCCGTGTCCGTGTGTCCCAGGCTGGCGCGCTCCACGCTGACGCTGATCCCGCTGCTGGGCGTGCACGAGCTCGTGTTCGCGCTGGCCGGGGAGGGCGAGGGCGGCGGCGGCCTGCGGCTGGCCCGGCTGGGCCTGCACCTGCTGCTCACCTCGGCGCAGGTGAGGGGCACCTGGGGACACGGGGACAGCAGTTAATGAGGTGTTCATGGCGTTAATTGGGGTTAATTTGGGTTAAATTGGGGTTAAATTGGGTTAATGTGGGTTAATGTAGGAGTGCGGCCTAGGCCGGCCCAGCTGGGCCTGCACCTGTGCTCACCTCCGCACAGGTGAGGGGACACGGGGACACCTGGGGACACCTGGGGACACAGGGACAGCAATTAATGAGGTGTTCATGGCGTTAATTGGGGTTAATTTGGGTTAAATTGGGGTTAAATTGGGTTAATGTGGGTTAATGTAGGAGTGCGGCCTAGGCCGGCCCAGCTGGGCCTGCACCTGTGCTCACCTCCGCACAGGTGAGGGGACACGGGGACACCTGGGGACACCTGGGGACACAGGGACAGCAATTAATGAGGTGTTCATGGCGTTAATTGGGGTTAATTTGGGTTAAATTGGGGTTAAATTGGGTTAATGTGGGAGTGCGGCCTAGGCTGGCCCGGCTGGGCCTGCACCTGCTGCTCACCTCGGCACAGGTGAGGGGCACCTGGGGACACCTGGGGACACCTGGGGACACGAGGATAGCAGTTAATGAGGTGTTAATGACGTTAATTGGGGTTAATTTGGGTTAAATTTGGGTTAAATTGGGTTAATGTGGGTTAATGTGGGAGTGCGGCCTGCGGCTGGCCCGGCTGGGCCTGCACCTGCTGCTCACCTCCGCACAGGTGAGGGGCACCTGGGGACACCTGGGGACACCTGGGGACATGAGAAATGGGGTGTTAATGGCGTTAATTTGGGTTAGTTGGGGTTAATTTGGATTAATTTTGCGTTAATTTGGGTTAATTTGGGTCAATGTGGGTTAATTTGGGTTAATTTGGATTAATTTTGATTGATTTGGGTTAATTTGGGTTAATTTGGGTTAAATTGGCTTACTTTGGGCTCAATTTGATTAATTAGGGTTCTAATTAAGGTCAATCAGGGCTAATTAGGGTTAATTAGAAGCCCCCAAATCCCCGTGTCCCCTCCCCCAGGGCCTGGTGGTCAGCGTCCTCTACTGCTTCACCAACAAGGAGGTGGGCGGGGCTATCGCGACATGGGCGGG
>NW_024369497.1:21743-26061 GCF_014805655.1 Passer montanus
GGGGCCTCCGCGGGGGGGCGGGGCGGAGAGATAGGGGGCGGGGCTTGCGGCGCGCCTGGGAAAGGGGGCGTGGCCTCGCCGCGTCCCCGAAGGTCCCCCCGGTGTCCCCAAGGGTCCCTTTGGTGTCACCCGGCGTCCCCCCCGTGTCCCCGAGGATCCCTCAGATCCCCTCGGTGTCCCCCTGGTGTCCCTCTCATGTCCCCTTGGTGTCCCCGAGGGTCCCCTGGTGTCCCTCCTGTGTCCCCGAGGATCCCTCGGTGTCCCCAAGGATCCCCCTCGTGTCCCCAGGGATTCTCCGGTGTCCCCTAGGATCCCTCAGATCCCCTTTGTGTCCCTCCCGGTGTCCCCCACTGTCCCCTTGTGTCCCCCCAGTGTCCCCCAGTGTCCCCCGGTGTCACGCCGTCTCTCCGCAGGCCCGGGCTGCCCCGCGGCACAGTGACATCCAGGGTGGTGTCATCAATGGGGACAAGCCAGTGGAGATGTCACCAGGTGGGTTGGTGGCACCAAGGACAGTGACAGTGACATCCAGGGTGGTGTCCCCATAAAGGACAATAGGATCAACCCAGTGACAATGTCCCCAGGTGGGCTGGTGGCACCATGGAGGTGGCAGTGACATCCAGGGTGGTGTCCCCAATGGGGACAAGCCAGTGGAGATGTCACCAGGTGGGGTGGTGGCATCATGGAGGACAATGGGATCAACCCAATGGCGATGTCCCCAGGTGGGTTGGTGGCACCATGGAGGTGGCTGTGACATGGAGGGTGGTGTCCCCAATGGGACAAGCCAGTAGAGATGTCCCCAGATGGGTGGTGGCCCCAGGGAGGTGACAGTCCCCCCCAGGCCGGTGTCCCCATGGGGACAGCCCCGCCCAGCTCGGTGCCAGCCCCGCGGGTGGCCCTGGGGGGGTCACGTGTCCCTGCTGAGTGACGACCTGTGCCACCTGTGTCCCCATGTCACCTGTCCCTGTCCCCACCTGTGTCCCCCCCATGTCCCCACCTGTGTCACCTGTCCCCATGTCCCCACCTGTGTCCCACCTGTGCCACCTGTGTCCCCATGTCACCTGTCCCTGTCCCCACCTGTGTCACCTGTCCCCAGCACATCGTGTCCCACCTGCGCTCGCTGGCCACGCCCTGGCACCTGGAGCTCGACACCTGTCCCTGTGTCCCACCTGTGTCCCCATGTCCCCACCTGTCCCCAGCACATCGTGTCCCCTGTGTCCCACCTGTGTCACCTGTGTCCCCTGTCCCTGTCCCCAGCACATCGTGTCCCACCTGCGCTCGCTGTCCCCATGTCCCCACCTGTCCCACCTGTCCCTGTGTCCCCACCTGTCCCTGTCCCTGTCCCCAGCACATCCTCTCCCACCTGTCCCCATGTCCCCTGTCCCTGCGTCCCACCTGTGTCCCCACCTGTCCCCTCCTATGTCCCCAGCACATCGTGTCCCACCTGTGTCCCCATGTCACCTGTCCCCTGTCCCTGTCCCCAGCACATCGTGTCCCACCTGCGCTCGCTGTCCCTGTCCCCATGTCACCTGTCCCCACCTGAGTCCCCACCTGTCCCCAGCACATCGTGTCGCACCTGCGCTCGCTGGCCACGCCCTGGCACCTGGAGCTCCACACCTGTCCCTGTGTCCCTGTGTCCCACCTGTCCCTGTGTCACCTGTCCCTGTCCCCAACACATCATGTCCCACCTGTCCCCATGTCACCTGTCCCCACGTGTCCCCACCTGTCCACACGCCCTGGCACCTGGAGCTCGACACCTTCTCGGCGGCCACGCCCCGCGGGCAGGTGACCTTCAGCAGCGTGGTGGCCACGGCGGCGCCGCTGGCGGCGCGGCGCCTGGCGCTGGCCTGCCACTACGACACCAAGGTGCTGCCGCCGGGCGCCCGGGGGGACACCTGGGGGGACGCACCTGGGGACACCCAAGGGGACAGCGACGGGACCTTCGTGGGCGCCACCGACGCCGCCGTGCCCTGCGCGCTGCTGCTGGAGCTGGCCACGGCGCTGGACACGCACCTGAGCAAGAGGGGACAGCAGGTGAGGGGTGACACACCTGGGGACAGGTGAGGGACACACCTGACACACCTGGGGACAGGTAGGGACAGGTAGGGACAGGTGGCACCGTGCCCTGCGCGCTGCTGCTGGAGCTGGCCACGGCGCTGGACACGCACCTGAGCAAGAGGGGACAGCAGGTGAGGGGTGACACACCTGGGGACAGGTGAGGGACACACCTGGGGATGGCTGGGGACACATGGGGGTCACTTCAGAACACCTGGGGGTCACTTGGGGACAAGTGGGGATGTCTGGGGGTCACCTGGGGGTGTGACAGGTGTGTCACTCAGGTGTCCCCAGGTGTGACAGGTGCGTCACTCAGGTGTGTCCCCCCAGGACCCCCCCTTGACGCTGCAGCTGTCCCAGGTTTATCCCAGGTGTCCTCAGGTGTGACAGGTGTCACTCGGGTGTGTGACAGGTGTGTCCCAGGTGTGACAGCACCTGGGGGTGTGACAGGTGTGTCACTCAGGTGTCCCCAGGTGTGACAGGTGCGTCACTCAGGTGTGTCCCCCCAGGATCCCCCCCTGACACTGCAGCTGTCCCCAGATGTGTCCCCCAGGTTTATCCCAGGTGTCCCCAGGTGTGACAGGTGTGTCACTCAGGTGTATCCCAGGTGTGACAGGTGTGACAGGTGTGTCCCTCAGGTGTGTGACACGTGTGTCCCAGTTGTGTGACAGGTGTGTCCCAGGTGTGACAGGTGTGACAGGTGTGTCCCTCAGGTGTGTGACACGTGTGTCCCAGTTGTGTGACAGGTGTGTCCCAGGTGTGACAGGTGTGACAGGTGTGTCACTCAGGTGTCCCCAGGTGTGACAGGTGCGTCACTCAGGTGTGTCCCCCCAGGACCCCCCCCCGACGCTGCAGCTGTCCCAGGTGTATCTCAGGTTTATCCCAGGTGTCCCCAGGTGTGACAGGTGTGTCCAGGTGTGTCCCAGGTGTGACAGGTGTGTCCCTCAGGTGTGTGACAGGTGTGTCCCAGGTGTGTGACAGGTGTGTCCCAGGTGTGTGACAGGTGTGTCCCCCCAGGACCCCCCCCTGACGCTGCAGCTGCTGTTCCTGGACGGGGAGGAGGCGTTCGGCGCCTGGAGCGAGCGCGACTCGCTCTACGGGGCGCGGCACCTGGCGGGGACCATGGCACGGAGGGGACACCCCGCGGGGTCAGAGGTCACCGCCATGGTCAGTGACAGTGGGGACACCCCGCGGGGTCAGAGGTCACCGCCGTGGTCCGTGCCATGGAGGGGACACTGGCCCTGTACCTGTGTCCCTGTCCCCAAGGTGTCCCCTGTGTGTCCCTGGTGTCCCCTCGGTGTCCCTGTCCCTGTGGTGTCCCCAAGTGTCCCCTCAGTGTCCCCATGTCCCCGGTGTCCCCAGGGTGTCCCTGTGATGTCCCCAAGTGTCCCCAAGGTGTCCCCTGTGTGTCCCTGGTGTCCCCAAGGTGTCCCCATGTCCCTGTGGTGTCCCCAGGGTGTCCCCAAGGTGTCCCCAAGGTGTCCCTGTGATGTCCCCAGTGTGTCCCCAAGTGTCCCCTGTGTCCCCAGAGCCTGCTGGTGCTGCTGAGTGGGGTCAGAGGTCACCGCCATGGTCAGTGCCATGGAGGGGACACTGGCCCTGTCCCTGCGTCCCTGTCCCCTGTGTGTCCCTGGTGTCCCCTCGGTGTCCCTGTCCCTGTGGTGTCCCCAAGTGTCCCCTCAGTGTCCCCATGTCCCCGGTGTCCCCAGGGTGTCCCTGTGATGTCCCCAAGTGTCCCCAAGGTGTCCCCTGTGTGTCCCTGGTGTCCCCTCGGTGTCCCTGTCCCTGTGGTGTCCCCAGGGTGTCCCCAAGGTGTCCCCAAGGTGTCCCTGTGATGTCCCCAGTGTGTCCCCAAGTGTCCCCTGTGTCCCCAGAGCCTGCTGGTGCTGCTGGCCCTGCTGGGCGCCCCCAGCCCCGCTGTGTCCCCATGTCCCCGGTGTCCCTGTCCCCTCGGTGTCCCCAGGGTGTCCCCAAGTGTCCCCCTGGGATGGGGCGGGGACAGGGCTGGGGACACGGTGCAGGGTTGGGGACAATGGGGAGGGGTGGGGACAGTGACGGGGCGGGGACAGTGACGGGACCGAGGGACGGGATCGCGACACGGGACAAGAACCCAGAGAGGGTGGCGGCGTCCCCAGTGTCCCCCCAGATATCCCCAGTACCTCCCATTGTCCCCAGTGTCCCCAATGTCCCCAATGTCCCCATTACCCCCATTACCCCCAATGTCCCCAGTGTCCCCCGACTGTCCCCAATGTCCCCTGACTGTCCC
>NW_024369498.1:0-848 GCF_014805655.1 Passer montanus
TTTTTGTTATATATATACACCTATTTGTGCAGGCTACTGTTCAACTGAAACCAAAAATCTTTTTCAAAACTTCCCCCTTTATTTGTCTTGGGGAAACAAGAATGGTTGAAATTAATTTTTAACTTCTTGGTCCAATGTAGTGGTCCTACCAGTTTCACAACTGAAAACACTGTTTCTTGCTGATCCTATGTAAAAAAGCAAAGCCTTTGATCAATACAAGACTGAGGGTCAATCTCAGAAAATAAGCAGCCCACAAAAAACTCACTCTTGAGAAAACCCACGTGGAAGTGAAAATAGAGGTGATGTAAAGGTATGTCCTCACTGTAGCTGGTTATTTGCTGGAATGTGGTGCTGATACTTTTATATTCAAGTTGTGTTAAAATCCTCTCAGTTAATAAGCTGTTAACATGTCTGAGTTATGTATTTCACATTTTTATCACCAACAACAGTAACAGATATATTTGAAGCACATTGGAGGAACTTCAAAGTCATTTATAAGCACTAATGATAAGGAAGCATTAATCCTTATTTTGCAGATGAGGAACAGATGTACAAGACTCTCTTGTGCTTTTGTGTGAATCACTGCAGCAGAGGCAGAAACTGAACTTGAATTATCTACAACCTCAACCACCTCTACACAAACAGTTTTCTGTAAAAGCATGAACATGGGACACCTTCCTGACAAGTAAACAGAAAGGAGGAATTTTCACTGTAATCCTCTTAAAAGGCTGTACACGACTCCCACCTCAAAAGTCAAAACCAAACCCCAAGAACACAACAGTACATGCTGTATTTTTAGAGAGAACTTCAATCAGGTGGGGCAGTTTCTCTGTCCCTCCTTGCTCAGT
>NW_024369499.1:0-848 GCF_014805655.1 Passer montanus
CAGGGCATCTGGGGCACCCCAACCCCTCCCTCACCCTCTCCCCAGAGTTTTTGGGGCGCCCCAACCCCTCCATCACCCCCTGAGGGTGACACAAACAGAACCCTCATCCCTTCCCCAGGGCATCTGGGGCACCCCAACCCCTCCCTCACCCTCTCCCCAGAGTTTTTGGGGCACCCCAACCCCTTCATCACCCCCTGAGGGGTGACACAAACACAACCCTCATCCCTGCCCAGGGCTTTTGGGGCACCCCAAACCTGCCATAAACCCCCGAAGGTGACAGAAACACAACCCCCGACCCTCCCCAGAGCTTTTGGGGTGCCCCAACCCCTCCTTCACCCCCTGAGGGTGACACAAACAGAACCCTCATCCCTTCCCCAGGGCATCTGGGGCACCCCAACCCCTCCATCACCCCATGCCCAGGGCTTTTGGGGCACCCCAACCCCTCCATAACCCCTTGAGGGTGGCACAAACACAACCCTCATCCCTTCCCCACAGTTTTTGGGGTGCCCCAACCCCTCTCTCACCCCCTTAGGGTGGCATACCCACCCCCCTTTCAGCTCCCCCTGCCCCTCCACACCCCTCCACCTTTGAGGGCACCCCCCCAGCCCCCAATTTGGGGGTGCCCCACCTTCTCCAGCAGGGCCTTGCGCAGCTTGCGCTCCTCCTGCACCAGCACGAACATCTCCTTGTGCACGGCGGCCGCCAGGTTCAGGTCCAGCTTCTCGGGGCTGGCTGCCATCTTGCAGATCAGCTCCTCGTGCGAGAACACGCAGTACCGGCGCAGGCGGCGGTAGTGCTCGATGCACTGCCTGCCTGCTGGGAGCTGCGGGGAAAACGGGGGGTCAGGG
>NW_024369500.1:0-847 GCF_014805655.1 Passer montanus
TGTTAGGGGTGTCAGGGGCTCCCATTATACCAGGGACCAACCACACTGGAGCTCTTGTTAACTTTTAAGCTGAGTCTGGATCAAGAGGAGGTGTGTTTCTTAGTAAACACAGGGGCCTCTTGATCCACCTTGAATTTTATCCCTAAGGAGTGAAATTTGTCAAAAAGGTCTTTGATTGTTCAAGGAGTTGTGAAAATTGTGTTTTCTTCTGTAGGCCTACAAGAACACATCTTTCTCTGAGGTGATGGTGGAAATTGTGGTAAATGAATTTGAGGATTTAATTCCTTTGTCTACATGGAGTTTTGTTTCCCCTCCTTTGGAGGGGACCCACACCCTTCTGCTTTTAGTGTATTTTGTTGTAAAAGCCAGAATGACAGGTTCTAGTCCTGAAGCCAATTCTATATTTGCTGCCTTGCGAGGATGGTGCTGTCCCAATGGTGTTGCCTAGGTATTTATCATGCAGCTTCTTCTCTGGGGGCTATAGGAAAACCCCAGGGGAAAATATTTTGTTATCCTTCCTTGGTTAATTTGTTAGTCACCTCCCTACTCCTAGGATGGACCAGATGCACAAAATTGGGATAGCGAGCAACTGGTTACTAAAAAAAAGTGATTGGCTTTAGTCAGTGGCATTCCTTGCTGCCAAACTCAAACATGTTCAAAAGGAAAATCACTGAAACAAAATGAGCAAAATGATAAGGCAAACTGCTCCAAGGCAAAAAGGACACGCCTGCTTCATAGACTGTAACTCTTGCAAAGCTTTCTAAAAGCAGTCTCACTCCCTCCGCTGAACAGTCTGTCAGAGTTGTCAGGAAAATTTGTCCACAAACACCAGAGGTTTATGTCCAAA
>NW_024369501.1:0-3161 GCF_014805655.1 Passer montanus
AAACCAAAAACCAGCAAGACTGAGAAAAATACATAGGTATCATCAAAAAATAAAAAAGGGTGCAACTCCACTTCTTGGCATTTTCTGCTTTAGGTACTTTTGCAAGCCTTCATTCTGGGAAGGGTTCTTAACATTTGATACAAGCTCAGAGTTACACCTTTCTGTCTGAACTGGAGTCTGAGCTCCTCAGTCAGTCAAAGATCTCCAGAGGTCAATTCTGACCCCAAGTTACACAGTGTGAAGTAACAACCTTTTCCTTCCACCTCACTGCTGGGTAAAATTTCTGAGATTTTTTTGTAGATTTGACTGTTGGGTATTTGAGTACAAGGCATTACACAACAGTCACTAGTGAATTGACAGTACTTATTTCACAGAGTTGTTATGATGATCTCTTGATAACTCTGATGCATTTCAGATAGTCTGATAAATACTAAAGACAATAACAGTAATAATTAGGGATTATCTAAGGATAATGTTCTACAAGGAACACAGGCATTTTTCCTTTTTCCTTGTTTTTCAACAAGAGGAGCTTTAGACTTTAGTCATGCTTATAGATATCCTAATACCATTTTCTGGTGCAGATGAAGGCTCCAGCCAGCACTAAAACCAGACAGATGTGCTGGTGGTCAAGTGACAGTTGTAGGTAGCACCACAGAAGTTATTGCAGAGGGTATCCTCAGTTATCACTATCAAGACTGCTGTAATCAAAAGCAACCCAAACTGCCATTTAGTCTTGCCCATCAAAGAAATTTTCAACAGCAGCTATGTTGAGTTTGAAGTCTCAGTCTTTAAGTAAGATTTTAGGACCATTGCAGCTCCTAAGATCTATTTCACATATTGTTTAATCAATCTTGAAATTTCTGTGTAACTGGCAGAGAACAAGGGAAAAGGAAGGAAAGACACAAGGCATCAATGTTCCTCCATCTTCAGGACTGCCTGAAAAGGGGAGATGACATGTTGGAGGAAGGAAACATGGAAGGGTAGACATGTACAGGTGCATATTTCAGTAGTCCTTCTGCTTCCAGAACACCTTGTTAGAACCATTAATTTAAAATTAAGAAAAGATTTGCAATTACAATGCGACTGTCCATGAAAAAACATGACAAAGAGATGGTCACAAATACCTTCAATATCCTCAACATCTTCTAAATCAAATTCCTGCAACAGATCTGCAAAACATAAAACAGATGCTTTATTAAATACTCCTAAAAGATTATGAAGCTAAATCCAGAATCACTTAAGACAAATGTACCTGATTTCTGCTGCCTGTTTTCAGGAGATGTTTCATTCATTTCCAAAACAGACATAGGAGTCTTCAGCTATGAAAGACAATTCAATGATAAAACACCAAATTCAAAGTAACTGTAAGAAGTGAGATGCTTGAGTGTTTGTACATCCAAACACACAGGCTTCATTGATGAGAACAAACTAAGAAGCAAGTTTTATTCAAATATTTCTTCTCACCCAGACACATCATGTTATCTCCTTTTGCTCCCTTTTCTTCCTTTCTATCAGAAGATGCACAACAGCTAATAAAGCTACAGGCAATACCCAACATGCTTGGGTAACATTCAGGAAGATACTGAAGTATCCTGCAGTTCTGCTGCATACAGAGTTAAGGTCTCTCCAGCCTGCAGCTCCTAAAGTTGGCATTTTCCATCACTTTCCACTGTACAGGGGGTACCACAGAAACACTATCCAAAACCTCCTCACACTAACATGCACAAAGTCACCAAGAAACAATCCTCCCTTTGTTGTGCTACTAGGAAACTTCCCTGACAAAGTTGTTACCCAGCCCCTTCCCAGAAGCTATACCTAAGCACTGCCATTTAAAAATAGAGGCTCACACCTCAAACACTTAACCCAAACACACAAAAGCTATTTCTGTCTTGGGGAGGGGGGATTAAAATTCAAACCGCTTCCCTGCAATTTTAAGACAATTTCAAGGTTCAGTCTCAGGGGGTTACTAGCCAGATTTTACTATCGTATTTCTATTTTAAGCTACTCCATTAGGAAAAACTGATTCAGGATTCAATTGTGTGGACACATACACATCAAGAAGGGGGAAGAAGCTGGATGCCTGTGAGGGCACCCACCCCAGAAGAGGCAACTGCTGGTTCCAATCTGAACTCTGACTACTTACACTATGCCAAATACATACTTATGGTAAAACACATATAGGCAGATGAGCAGGTAGAGGCACAACACCAGAATACAGCAAGTTCTGCCAGGGCCCCCTGCACAACATCTGAGCAGCAGCTCTAGTAATGTCTACTACAACAAGCTACTCTCTGGAGACAGACAATGGAAATGGTGCTTTGTCTTCCCACTGTCAGACCTCAGGTAAGTACCAAAGTGCTCTACTCTGACTAGGCTGGTAATGTTTTCAAACACACACATGTGGTGCTGGAGAGACCTTCTACATTTTTAAACTGGACAAGCTGAGGCACTGGAACAGCTTTCTCTCAGCTTGACTCAAATCCTTCCCTGGCTTCAGCCAAGAGCAATTACAGCAATTCAACGTGACAGTACTCATGATAAAAGAGAATACTGTTGTCACTCAAGACATTCCAGTCCTCCTTCTCTTTGTTATCTGTGCATTTTGTTCAGATCACTTCAGGAAGAACATAGCAACAAATCAAGAATGGCACTTGCTTCGTATCACATTTCTTCATACCCAATGCTACAAATTCAGTTCTTTAAGAATGAATGAAAAGCAACACAATCTGCTTTCCCTTCTCTGCCAATGCCCACTGGGACTCACAGGAAAGAGAAAATTTTGCTATCACAGGAGTCAATCACCTTTTTAGTTCATTTTCTGTGCATTAATATTTGTAGAGGAAGCACCTGGTTCAGGATTTACAAAGTAATTTCTCTCACCAGCATTGTCCTTTGAAGCTTTGTGGACTTCATGCCTATCATTACAAACAGAATTTTTCACATCCTCAGCAACTGTAATTTGTAGCTTTTTGCCAGCATCTTCCTTCTCTTCATGTTCAGATGATTCCTCCTAAAAGAGATCAACCAAAACAGCTGAAAAGAACAGTAAGAAACACATCATCTTTGCTGTTCCTCCATAAACAATTCCTCATGTCAGTCTAACTCCAGCTTCATTTAAGTTCCAACATTCTGGAGCATATTTCTTTTTTTCCTCTACTTTG
>NW_024369502.1:0-870 GCF_014805655.1 Passer montanus
GAAGTAGGAGCGGGTCCTTCTGAAGCAAGCGGGGGGACGGCAAACGAACCATTGTGAGTTCGCGGCCCTGGGAGCTATAAAGATAGTCCTAGCCTACGTGCTGCCGGAGCCTGTAAGCCTTGCAACAGCGCTGATTAGAAATGGAAAGGCAAGCAGCATATGATTTATTTATTTGCTTTTTTAAAAAGCGTCAGATTAAAGACATGGACTTGCAGAGAGAGCTCCCACATTTGTTAGATTACGGGTATGCTACAGGGTTGTTTTTCAACCCCCATACGGTCCAGGAGCTAACAGAGTGGCGTAAGTTCGGGACCAGGAGGGCGGTTACGTGCGCCGCGGGAGAGCCCGGGGCAGACGCAGCGGCGAGAGCGCGTATGGTCGCGGCGGTCCCAGCGCTGCGGCGGAGGAGTGGACCGAGTGCTGCGGCTGCGGCATGCTCGGTGCCAGCGGCGGTTACGCGCACCGCGGGTCCAGTGACGCTCACGGTGACAAAAACTCGCACGGCAGCTGTCCGTGGGGAAAGCGCACAGATCGCGAGGGGGGTGCCGGCCAGGGCCAAGCCGGCCAAAGCGAGTCGCGGCAGCGACAAGCGCAGTGCTGGTGGTAGCGGCGGTGGACATGCACCAGTAATGCAAAACCCGAAAGCTGGAGCTAGGAGGGCTTTTTCACTTTTTGCAAGCGCACAAAAGCATCAGCAGTGTGGGACATGCTCCCGCTGGCTGCGGGTACTGGCGCAGAGCCAGGGGGAACCAGCCCGAGCGGAGATCCAGGCGGAGCGGAGCCCAAAGGAGATCGCGGCTGCGCGGGTCCGGGCGAGGGCGTTCCTTTCCACACCCCCGAAGTGGCGCAGACTGAGGCTGTGCCGGAGCA
>NW_024369503.1:0-829 GCF_014805655.1 Passer montanus
GGACATAGCTTGCCAGTTTTGGGATGTAATAAGCTGGCATTTTTAAAGTGAAAAAGATTTCTAACAAAAAATATGTTTCCCAGAATTGAATACCACTTGGGGTGGCCGCTCCTGATCTCTACATAAAATTTCAGGAGTTCAATTGGCATCAACCTGTTTGTGTAGATACAAGCAGGGAAGAAGTTCAGTTCCTAATAACATGCAGTTCTGTAACTTCATTAGAAACCTTTCATCTTTCAATATTTCAAATAAAAGCTATAAAAGAACCTGTTTTGACACCAACTATCCTTACTGCAGCACAGAAAGTGAAAAGGTCAATCTGCCAGAAAGTAATACATCAAGTAAATATTCAAGTGAGGGCAAAAATTCATCTTCAAGTGAAACTGCTCTTCTGCAAAAACAAAGTAATACTAAGATTCAGCCTGGGAAAAAACACATTCCTCAGGTATGAGGGAAAACATAATTGTTAAAAATCTATTCACTACATTAGAGACAGAAAACCAACTATAAATCAGGTATTAGCTTGGTTAGTACTCAGACATAATAATTATTATCACAATATTAGCGTAACAGTCAAATAAACACATTCCAGATATGCATTTTAATTAATTTATTAGCATCAGCCATGCTCTGCTTTGATTGGATCAGTACATCCTGCTGCAAAAAGGTTAAACAGTTTTTTCAACATCATGTGAAATCAGCTCTTGGACTCACAGCTCACCACAGACCCCTCAACAGGAGGCAAAGAGCTGCACCAGTTTGCCTTTCATACCTTCTCACATCTATTACCTGTCTGTGGGCAGCTTCAGAAAATGGGGGCAAAACCATT
>NW_024369504.1:0-847 GCF_014805655.1 Passer montanus
CCCCATTTTAACCCCATTTTACCCCCATTTTAACCCCGTTTTTTGCCATTTTTTCCTGTTTTTTTCCATTTTAACCTATTTCCCGTGTTTTTCCCCCAGACTGGACGGAGGGCCCGCGCTTCCAGCGCTGCCAGCCCTTCCCAAAACCCCCAAAATCCCCATTTTAACCCTTTTTAACCCTGTTTTAACCCCATTTTTCCCTATTTTAACCCCATTTTTCCCTATTTTAACCCCGTTTTTTGCCGTTTTTTGCTGTTTTAACCGATTTCCCGTGTTTTCCCCCCAGACTGGACGGAGGGCCCGCGCTGCCAGCGCTGCCGGCCGGGCAGAGGCTCCCAAATCCCCATTTTAACCCTTTTTAACCCCTTTTTATCCCATTTTAACCCCTTTTTAACCCCGTTTTTTGCAGTTTTTTGTGATTTTAACCGATTTCCCGTGTTTTTCCCCTAGACTGGACGGAGGGCCCGCGCTGCCAGCGCTGCCGGCCGGGCAGAGGCTCCCAAATCCCCATTTTAACCCTTTTTAACCCCTTTTTAACCCCGTTTTTTGCAGTTTTTTTCTGTTTTAACCAATTTCCCGTGTTTTTCCCCCAGACTGGACGGAGGGCCCGCGCTGCCAGCGCTGCCGGCCGGGCAGAGGCTCCCAAATCCCCATTTTAACCCTTTTTAACCCCTTTTTATCCCATTTTAACCCCTTTTTAACCCCGTTTTTTGCAGTTTTTTGTGATTTTAACCGATTTCCCGTGTTTTTCCCCTAGACTGGACGGAGGGCCCGTGCTGCCAGCGCTGCTGCCCCTTCCCAAAACCCCCAAAATCCCTCCAAAATCCCCATTTTAACCCTTTTTAAC
>NW_024369505.1:0-847 GCF_014805655.1 Passer montanus
TTATTATTATTATTATTATTATTATTTGACTTTTCATATCATTAAGTGACTTTTCATATTATTAACTGACAGTACTACTACTACTATTATTATTATTATTATTATTATTATGTGACATTATTATTATTAACTTACATCTTCTTCTACTTATTATTATTATTATTAATTGACTTTTCATATTATTAACTGACTTTTCATATAATTATTAACTGACAGTACTATTATTATTAAGTGACTTATTATTATTATTAAGTTACATCTTCTTCTTCTTCTAATTATTATTATTATTATTAACTGACTTTTCATATTATTATTAACTGACAGTACTATTATTATTAAGTGACTTATTATTATTATTAAGTTACATCTTCTTCTACTTCTACTTATTACTATTATTGTTGTTATTATTATTATTATTATTATTAATATCTGACTTTTCTCATTATGAACCGACTTTTCATTCCCAAGACTGCGAAGCAGTGAAAAACAAACCATTCCGGGTAGAAAACCGCCTGCACCTGTAACAAGGAGGGATCTGTTCTGTGGGAATGAGCAGGAAAGGGGCGGAAACGGACTGAAAATACAGAAGTTTGGCAGAGACGTGAGATCCCGATGAGCGGAGTGCGTGTTGGTAGTTACAGGTAGATCTGACAAGAAAAATATCTATATAATGTAATATTATGTTATATTATATTATATTATATTATATTATATTATATTATATTATATTATATCATATCATATGCATACGTTTGGGTTTAGGTAATATTATTTTTATTATTTAATAATATTATTATTTATATTGCGTTAATAGCATTAGATTATTTATTAATATTTCTATTGTTAT
>NW_024369506.1:0-847 GCF_014805655.1 Passer montanus
TTTGGGGTGGGAAAGGAGCAGGATTTGGGGTTCGGGAAATGGGATTTGGGTTTGGACGGGGAAAGGAGCCGGAGTTTGGGGTGATTTCTGTCCGTTTTTGGGGTGATTTCTCTCAGGTTTTTGGGGTGATTTCTCTCAGGTTTTTGGGGTGTTTCTGGGGTATTTTTGGGGTGATTCCTGTCAGGTTTTGGGGTGACTCCTGTCAGATTTTGGGGTGACTCCCGGCAGGTTTCGGGGTGTGAAGAAGGGGGTGATTCCTGTCAATTTTTGGGCTATTTCTCTCAGGTTTTTTGGGGTATTTCTCTCACGTTTTTCGGGTATTTCTCTCAGGTTTTTGGGGTGATTCTGGGATATTTTTGGGGTGATTCCTGTCAGTTTTTGGGGTATTTCTCTCAGGTTTTTTGGAATGTTTCTGGAATATTTTCGGGGAGATTCTGCCAGGTTTTTGGGGCTATTTCTCTCAGGTTTTTGGGGTGATTTCTCTCAGGTTTTTGGGGTGATTTCTCTCAGGTTTTTGGGGTGTTTCTGGGGTATTTTTGGGGTGATTCCTGTCAGGTTTTGGGGTGACTCCTGTCAGATTTTGGGGTGACTCCCGGCAGGTTTCGGGGTGTGAAGAAGGGGGTGATTCTGTCAGGTTTTTGGGGTGATTGCTGTCAGATTTTGGGGTGATTCCTGTCAGGTTTTGGGGTGATTCCTGTCAGATTTTGGGGTGGCTCCCGGCAGGTTTCGGGGTGTGAAGAAGGGGGTGATTCCCGGCAGGTTTTGGGGTGCTTCCTGTCAGATTTTGGGGTGTTTCTGGGGTATTTTTGATGTGATTCCTGTCAGATTTTGGGGTGACTCCTGTCAG
>NW_024369507.1:0-847 GCF_014805655.1 Passer montanus
TTGGTTTAATGGTTGTGAAGTGACAACTCTGTGCCCCTTTCTTCAGCTGGGAGAAGAATGGTGGAAGCAGGATGGTTGGGTTGGAAGGGACCTGAAGGCCCATCCAGTGCTGTCCTTCAGCTACAAGAAAAAATTAAATTTAAGCACTTTCAGTCCTTGATTTAATGATTGTGAAGTGACAACTCCGTGCCCCTTTCTTCAGCTGAGAAAAGAATCACAGAGTGGGTTGGATGGGACCTTAAAGCCCATCCAGTTCTGACCTCAGCCACAAGAAAAACTTAAATTTAACCAGATTCAGGTCTTGATTTAACAATTGTGAAGTGACAACTCCGTGCCCCTTTCTTCAGCTGAGAAAAGAATCACAGAGTGGGTTGGATGGGACCTTAAAGCTCATCCAGTTCTGACCCCTGCCACAAGAAAAAATTAAATTTAATCAGATTCAGATTGAATGATTGTGAAGTGACAGCTCTGTGCCACTTTCTTCAGGTGGAGAAGAATCATGGAGTGGGGTGGGCTGGGTTGGAAGGGACCTTAAAGCCCATCCAGTTCTGATCCTCAGCCACAAGAAAAACTTGGATTTAACCAGATTCAGGTCTTGATTTAGTGTTTAGGAAGTGACAATTCCGTGCCCCTTTCTTCAGCTGGGAGAAGAACTATGGAGTGGGGTGGGCTGGGTTGGAAGGGACCTTAAAGCCCATCCAGTTCTGCCCCCTGCCTCAAGAAAAGTTAAATTTAACCAGATTCAGGTCTTGATTTAACAATTGTGAAGTGACAACTCCGTGCCCCTTTCTTCAGGAGAGCAGAACCATGGAGTGGGCTGGGTTGGAAGGAACCTTAAAGCCCATCC
>NW_024369508.1:0-25928 GCF_014805655.1 Passer montanus
GGGGGGGGCACTGGTGAGGGACACGGGCGGGACCCGGGAGGACAGAGGGGACAGAGGGACAGAGCGGGGGATACGGCAGGGACATAGTCGGGGGGAGGCACTGGGGACAACGGGGGGACAGCAGGGGACACCGGGAGGGGCACGGGGTGAGGGACACGAGATGCCCATCGTGACCCGAGGGTGCCCAAGGTGCCTGTGGGTGTCCCCGGTGACTCGAGGGCCCCCAAGGGTGACACAAGGGTGCCCATGGTACCCCATGGTGCCCCATTTGTGCCCCTGGTGACCCGCTGTCCCCTGGGTGTCCCTGCTGTCCCTGCTGTTCCATGGGTGTCCCTGCTGTTCCATGGGTGTCCCTGCTGTCCCTGGTGTCCCATGGGGTGTCCCTGCTGTTCCATGGGTGTCCCTGCTGTTCCATGGGTGTCCCTGCTGTCCCTGGTGTCCCATGGGGTGTCCCTGCTGCCCCTGGTGACCTGGGTGTCCCCAAGGTGCCCATGGTGCCCCATTTGTGTCCCCGGTGACCCAGTGCCCCATGGGCTGTCCCTGGTGTCCCCTGTGTGTCCCATGGGTGTCCCCGCTGTCCCCGGTGACCCGCTGTCCCATGGGGTGTCCCCGGTGTCCCCTGGGTGTCCTCGGTGCCCCATTTGTGCCCCGGTGACGCGGTGTACCCCGCAGGAGGAGGGGGCTCGCAGCCGCCGCCCCCCGAGCTGGCCTCGCTGCTGTCCCTGGTGTCCCCTGGGTGTCCCCGGTGTCCCATGGCTGTCCCCTGGGTGTCCCTGCTGTTCCATGGGTGTCCCTGCTGTCCCCGCTGTCCCCTGGGTGTCCCCGGTGCCCCCGGTGACCCGGTGTCCCCCCGCAGGAGGAGGGGGTTCGCAGCCGCCGCCCCCCGAGCTGGCCTCGCTGCTGTCCCCGCTGTCCCCTGGGTGTCCCCGCTGTCCCCTGGGTGTCCCTGCTGTCCCATGGGTGTCCCCGGTGTCCCATGGGTGTCCCCGCTGTCCCCGCTGTCCCATGGGTGTCCCATGGGGTGTCTCGCTGTCCCCCCGCAGGAGGAGGGGGCTCGCAGCCGCCGCCCCCCGAGCTGGCCTCGCTGCTGTCCCCGCTGTCCCCTGGGTGTCCCATGGGGCGTCTCTGCTGTCCCATGGCTGTCCCCGGTGTCCCCTGGGTGTCCTCGGTGCCCCATTTGTGCCCCGGTGACGCGGTGTTGGCACTCATGGGGACATTGGGGACACGGGGGACACGGGGGGGCACTCATGGGGACACTGGGGACACGGGGGTGGCACTGGGGGTGGCACTCATGGGGACAGTGGGGTGGCACTCAGGGTGACACTCATGGGGACATTGGGGACACAGGGGTGGCACTGGGGATGGCACTCATGGGGACATTGGGGACACGGGGGTGGCACTGAGGGTGGCATTGGCAAGGGGGAGACACTAGGCAGCAGGTGGCACTGGGGGTGGCACCGCACGGGGACACTGGGGACATGGGGATGGCACTGAGGGTGGCATTGGCAAGGGGGTGACACTAGGCAGCAGGTGGCACTGGGGGTGGCATCGACACCTCTGGGGGTGGCACCAGGAGCGAGTGACACTCATGGGGACCTTGGGGGTGGCACTGGGGGTGACACCTGTGGGGACCTTGGGGACCTGGGGGTGGCACCAGGGGTGGCACCGGGCAGGGGCGTGGCACTGGGAGTGGCACTGACACCCCCCGGGGTGGCACCAAAGGTGGCACCGGGGGTGGCATCAGGGGTGACATCCATGGGGACCTTGGGGACACGGGGGTGGTACCGAGGGTGGCACCGGGCAGAGAGGTGACACTAACATCTGGGTGGCACTGACACCTCTGGGGTGGCACCGGGCAGGGGGTGGCACTGGGGGTGGCACCAAGGGACGCCCGCAGCACTCAGGTGACATCAAGGGACACAGGACGCCCGTGGGGGTGGCACCAGGGGACACCGAGGGGCACAGGTGGCACTAAGGGACGGCAGTGCCACCCTGGTGCCACCCTGGGGACACCCTCCGGGCAGTGCCAGCGCCGTTTATTGGGGTGGGGACAGCCGGGGTGGCACGTGTCCCCAAACACGCCACACACACGTCACACACACGTCACACGCGTGGCCGTGTGAGCGCAGGACACGGGGGTGGCCACGTGGCCGTGGTGGCATCAGGCGAGGGCACGTGTCCCTTGTGCCACCACCACGGGCACAGCTGTGGCCACGTGTGGCCAGCAACGGTGACAGTGGTGACAGCGAGTGACAGCGAGTGACAACGGTGACAGTGGTGACAGCGAGTGACAGCGGTGACAGCGGTGACAGCGAGTGACAACGGTGACAGCGAGTGACAGCGAGTGTTGCTGTCACTAACACAGCCACAGCGAGTGACACCGGCTGTTGTCACCTGTCCCTTCTGTCACCAACACTGTCACAGCGATGGCGCCAGGACACTGCCACACGTCCCCTGTCACCAACATGGTCACAGCAAGTGACAGCGGTGACAGCAGTGACAGCAGTGACAGCGAGTGTTGCTGTCACCAACACAGCCACAGCGAGTGACACCAGCTGTTGTCACCTGTCCCTTCTGTCACCGACACTGTCACAGCGATGGCACCAGGACACTGCCACACATCCCCTGTCACCAACATGGTCACAGCAAGTGACAGTGACTGTTGTCATTGTCACCAACGCGGTCACAGAGACGCCATCAGCTGCTGCCGCTGTCCCCTCTGTCACCAGCACAGTCAGTGTGACACCGGCTGTTGTCACTGTCCCCTCTGTCACCAACGCTGCCACAGCGATGCCATCGATGCCATCGGGTGCTGTCACTGTCCCCTCTGTCACCAGCACAGTTACACTGTGACACCGGCTGTTGTCACTGTCCCCTCTGTCACCAACGCTGCCATAGCGATGCCATCGATGCCATCGGGTGCTGTCACTGTCCCCTGTCACCAACACAGTCAGTGTGACACGGGCTGTTGTCACTCGTCCCCTCTGTCACCAGCACAGCCACGGTGACAGCACCAGGTCGTGCCCACAGTGACACAGTGTTGTGACACTGTCCCCTCTGTCACCAATGCCACCACAGCGATGGCACCAGGACACTGCCAGGTGTCCCTTTTGTCACCAAGGCCGCCGCAGTGACGCCATCGATGCCATTGAGTGCTGCCACTGTCCCCTGTCACCAGCACGGGTGGCACTGGTGTCACGGTGTGCCCACACAGTCACAGCGATGCCATCGGGTGCTGTCACTGTCCCCTCTGTCACCAGCACGGGTGGCACTGGTGTCACGGTGTGCCCACGGTGACAGGGCAGTGCCAGGCGTGTCCTGTGTCACCTCCAGGGCCACGGTGCTGCTGTCACAGCACGGCCACGTTGAGCCAGCAGTGTCCCCTCTGTCACCGTGTCCCCTCTGCCTGGGCTGTGTCCCTGCTGCCACCTCTGTTGAGCCAGCAGTGTCCCCTCTGTCACTGTGTCCCCTCTGTCACTGCTGTATGCCCTCTTGTCACCACCGTGTCCCCTCTGCCTGGGCTGTGTCCCTGCTGTCACCCCCATGTCCCCTCTGTCACCGCCATGTCCCTGCTGCCACCGTGTCCCCTCTGTCACCGCCATGTCCTGTGGTGGCCGTGTGTCCCACGGTGGCCGTGTCCCTGCTGTCCCCCCAGGCCTGTGTCCCACGGTGTCACTGCCATGTCCCTGCTGTCACCGCCGTGTCCCCTGGTGGCCGTGTGTCCCACGGTGTCACTGCCATGCTCCTGCTGTCACCACCTTGTTCCTGCTGTCACCGCCGTGTCCCCTGGTGGCCGTGTGTCCCACGGTGGCCGTGTGTCTCTGGTGTCACTGCCATGCTCCTGCTGTCACCGCCGTGTCCCCTGGTGGCCGTGTGTCCCACGGTGGCCGTGTCCCCGCTGTCCCCTCACGCCTGCGTCCCCTT
The DNA here is from genome assembly GCF_014805655.1 of Passer montanus. NCBI lineage: Eukaryota > Metazoa > Chordata > Aves > Passeriformes > Passeridae > Passer > Passer montanus. The sequence goes on from NW_024369508.1 coordinate 3,925, forward strand.
CCTCTCCCGCAGCCGCTGCTTCAGCTCAGCCATGGCCTGGCGCTGTGGGGACAGGGACAGTGAGGGACAGGGACAGTGAGGACAGGGACAGGGACAGTGAGGGGACAGGGACAGTGAGGGGACAGGGATGGGGACAGTGAGGGGACAGGGACAAGGACAGTGTGGGGACAGGGACAGTGAGGGGACAGAGGAACAGGGACAAGGACAATGAGAGGACAGAGACAGGGATGGGGACAGGGATGGGGACAGGGACAGTGAGGGACAGGGAAAGTGAGGGGACAGGGACAGAGGAATGGGGACAAGAACAATGTGGGGACAAGAACACTGTGGGGACAGGGACAGGGAGGGGACAGAGACAGGGGAGAGGAATGGGGACAGGAATGCAGACAGGGAGGGGACAGGGACAGTGAGAGGACAGGGAGGGGACAGGGACAGGGGACATCAATGGGTCAGAGGACACCAAGAGGGGACAGGGTCAGGGGACACAGACCCAGGGTCAGGGGACAGCATGGACATGAGGTGGCACCAGAAGTGTCCCCTGTGGGTCATCTCTGTCCCCCCCTCACTGCTCGTGTGGCAGGGGACACCAGGGGGACGCTCGGGACATCGGGAGGACACAGAGCGAGCCTCAGGGATGTCGCCCTGATTTTTTAAATTTTCTAAGCCTTCTGATGTTTACATTTTGTAACTTTCTCACACACTTCATGTAAATAACTTATTGGTTTGCATTCTTTTATGGAGAAGGAGAAATCTGACGGACTGCTGGTTTGTCCAGTGTCCCTGGAGAGGTGGCACTGTCACCCTCCAACCCACCGCCACTTCTGGAAGTCTCTAAATGTTGGAGTCCGAAACACAAGTGCTGTTTTTTACCTCGGGACAGCTGCGTGTCCGTGGCGTGTTATTTCGTGTCCTACAGCGATATCTGGTGCTGCCGTGTTGGGACAGCCCTGGGTGAGGCCGTGTCCTTTATCCCCTCCCTGTTTTGGCACCATGATCGTGAGCAGCTTGGCATTTTGCCTGCAGCTCTCGTGGTAAAGGCAACCCCTGTGGGTTTCATGGAGGATTCTCTGGTTTTGGACCTCTGAAGGGTCTCCTGGAGCAGAAACGAGTTTTCTGTTTCCTGGAGCAATTTTGAAAGACTATTTCTGTGGGCTAGACAGAAAGGGCTTTTTTCAAACCCTGCGGAGGCGCTCTCCAGGGAGGTGTGGTCTCTCATGGAAGCTCTTTTTGATGACTGCACTGTAGACATGGGATCGTTGCTGGTGCAATGGAAGAAGCTTGATGTGATTTGGCGGGGATCTGGATTTTGTAGCTCTCAGAGTTCCCTGGGGGACCGTTCTGTCTCGGACGTGGACGAGGGGGAATTTGAATTTCTGCATGAAGCAGAACCCTGGGTGATGGTGAACTGGGAGGCAGCTCCATCTTGGATGGTGACGTTTGTTCCCTGGGGATGGTGAGCTGGGAGGCAGCTCCATCTTGGATGGTGACGTTTGTTCCCCAGGGAAGGTGAGCTGGGAGGCAGCTCCATCTTGGATGGTGACGTTTGTTCCCCAGGGACGCTGAGCTGGGAGGCAGCTCCATCTTGGATGGTGACGTTTGTTCCCCAGGGACGCTGAGCTGGGAGGCAGCTCCATCTTGGATGGTGATGTTTGTTCCCCCAGGAAGGTGAGCTGGGAGGCAGCTCCATCTTGGATGGTGACGTTTGTTCCCCAGGGACGCTGAGCTGGGAGGCAGCTCCATCTTGGATGGTGACGTTTGCTCCCCCAGGACAGTGAGCTGGGAGGCAGCTCCATCTTGGAAGGTGACGTTTGTTCCCCAGGACGGTGAGCTGGACGACAGCTCCATCTTGGAAGGTGACGTTTGTTCCCCGGGGTGGATCAGGCTCCCAGCCAGCAGGTTCTGAGCAGCCAGAGAATGGGCAGAGCCCCGCGGGCTGCTGGGGGCTTGCTGGAGTTGGCTCGGTCGGCTCGGCCATCCCCACCCCACGTTGTTATGAATAGAAAGCTGTCTATTTTTTTTGGTTGCAGAGTTAGAAAACAAGTCAGACCAGTTGTTGTAAGTTAGTTTCACTGCCAAAGAAAAGTTCTTCAATTACCTGTTAATGGCTGGTGATTAAGCATTGTCCCCCTGATGCTGGCCGCTTGCCAGGGAGGGACATGGGACAGACCCTCCAAGTACGAGGAAAATAGGAGCGACATCAGAGCCAGATGAGAAATGCATTGTGCCCCAAATTTTTACAGTTTTTACAGGAAAAACCCCTAAAATTACGAGCCACCAAGTGACCTAAGTGACGTCTAAGGATGGGAGCGTAGTCCTGTCCCTGCTTGGATCCTTTTTGCTTCTCACCCTAACCTGAAAAGATGTTGATTAGAGACGACCCGGGGTGTTGGACCAAAAAGCAGGAATCTGCTAATCTCTCATGAGGACGGAATCCCCAGCTCTGCCTGCAGACCAGCGGACAAAGCTGCATCACCCTCCTTCTCCGTGCCACACCTGGGAGCAGCAGCGGCGAGGGCGCGACCCATCGATTTCTCCCCACCTGAGCTGATTCTTCTCAATAAAGGCATTAAAAAGGACAAAGATCTCCTGCCCATTTATTTCACACACCATGGAGGCAGCGAGGCAAGGGGGAACCGCCTTCTCTTTGTGCCTTCCCAGCACTCAGGGATGACGGGGAGCCTCTGGATCAGCCTCAGCCTCTGTTTGAGTCTGATTCAGTGACAACGCTTCGTCCAAATTGTGGCATTTCCACGAAATATCCCCTGGGAGCGACGGGAGCGGGTTCGTCTGCTTCTGAGTTGGTCTGGTCTTCCAGCAGAGCTGCTTCCCCCAGTTTTGAGTCTACGCAGCCTGCCGGGCACGTGCAGGCGGCGCGAGCCACCAGAGGCAGGGCGTTGCTCGGTGCTCCGTCAGGCCCCGCCACGAGGTCGGGCTGCCCGCCCTGCCCCGCTCAGCCGGTGCCCGCTGTGGGGTCTCACATCACGGGCAGGACGCTCATAGGGGCTGTTGTAGCCACGATATTTTAGTGAGAAATCCTCTGCTGGGATTTTTTTTCCGTCCTGAGGAGCTGAGAGCCTCAGGAAAGAAATGTAAACAATAACAATAAAGAAATGTAAACAATAACAATAAAGAAATGTAAACAATAACTGTGTGCTGCTGTGGAACGCAACAGGGGCATCTTCCATTGGTCCATGTGGATTGTTTTCAATCAGTGACCAATCACAGCCACCTGTGCCAAGGCTGTGAGCAGTCACAGGATTTTTGTTATGCACTCTATTCTATTCTTGTTTTTGTAGCCTTCTGATCTTCTCTCTCTGTGCTCTTTTAGTATAGTTGTAATGTAGTATTTTAATATAATATATAACATAATAATTCAGTTTTCTGAGCAAAATGGAGTCGAGCCTCGTGTCCTCACACTTGGGGCATTCGCCGCAAGAGCGTCAGGTGCCGGAGGAGGCTCAGCAGGCTGTTTTGGCTTGCCAGGTTTATCGCACTGATCCCTCCGTCGATGTCACTGCGTTCATCACCGCTCCAGATTCGCATCCCACAGGCATCACTGGCCAACGGAGTGACGCACGGTCCGATTCCTTGCACATCTTGGAACGGGTTTTCCTGCCCCATCAGCCGCAGATGATGGCAACCGCAATGTTTGAGCTAATTGCTCGCTTGATAATCAAATGGCAGCAACGGTGTTTGCAACTGATGGGTGCAGATCCCACAAAGATCATACTGCCGTTACAGAGGGAGGACTTTGACTGGAGCTTTGCAAACAGTGTGCCCCTGCAGAGCGCTCTGGAAAACTTTTCAGGGCAGATCGCTTCTCATCTGCCCAGCCACGGGCTACTGCATATGCCAAAATCCACACAAATCTCTTTGCGGCCCAAAAATAGCCAGGAACCCGTGCAAGGACCCACCGTCTCCACTGATGGCTTGGGGAAAACAGAAAAGGCCATTGTCACCTGGAGGGACGGATCTGAGCGGCAGGTCCTGGAAGGTCATGAGGATGGGTCAGCCCAGCTGGGCTGCTGTCATGGCATTTGAGAAATTTTCCCAGGAACCTTTCAGTTTGGTCACGGATTCTGCCAATGTGGCCAACATCGCACAGCGGTTGGGTCCTGCAGTTTTGAAGGTCAGTAATCCTGCCTCGTTCCGTTTACTGAAGACCTTGTGGTGCACCATTCAGGCCCGGGTTCATCCTCTCTACGTTCTGCGTGTGTGGAGTCACACCAATTTGCCAGGGCTTGTGGTGGAAGGTAACACGAGGGCTGACAAGTTGGCTAACCCAGCGTGGGCAGCACCTCAGCCTGATACACTCGCGCAGGCCAAGGCATCACGTGGGTTTTTCCACCAGGACACACGTACTCAGCAGAAGCATTTTCAGCTGATGCCAACTGAGGCTCGTGACATTGTCGAGTTGTGTGAGAACTGCCTTTGCCAGCAGGGGTAAACCCCAGAGGTCTTCAGGGCCTGGGAGCTTTGGCAGACCGATGTCAGATTGCCAAGTTTGGCCGGCTCAAACATGTACGTGTCATGGTGGACACGCTCTCCTCTGCAATGTGGGCTTCTGCTCACACCAGAGAAAAGGCCCGTGATGTCCTTGCCCACTGGAGGCAGCCTTTGCTGTTCTGGGCACACTTTTCCTGCTGTGAAAACCGACACTGGTCCTGCTCACGCATCACGGAAGACGCGGCAGTTCCTGCAGCTGTGGGGTGTGTCACGCAAGTTTGGGATCCCTCCTTCTCCCACTGGTCAGGCTACTGCAGAACGCGCTCGTGGTGCTCTGAAGCGGGTTCTTCAAAAACAAAAACGGGCAATGCAGGGTGAAACCCCGCACAGTCGGTTGGCAAAAGCGTCGTGCACCATCAATCACCTCACGGTGTTGCAGAACTCAAATTAACCCTGTTGTTCTGAATCACCATCTCTCGTTGCAGGATGCAAACGAGGCGCATCAGCCTCGAGCCAAGGTTCGGGTGCAGAATTTGGTCACCAAAGCGTGGGAAGATCCCAATGACCTTATTGCTTTGGGGTGTGGGTATGGTATGTGTACCCACAGATGCTGGGGTACCTCCCAAGTGTGCTCACCCTGCCCCGTGACCACAGGCAGAATCCAAATGGAAATGTGACCGAGCTGAAAGGCATCAGGTGGGTGAATCACTGAGTGATGACTCGGATGCAGACGATGCCAGTGACCACTCTGATGTTTCCTCCGTGAACGGACACTGAACCTTGTTCGTTTTTCTTTTTTCACATTGTTAATTTTCTTCTTTTTCTTCTCTTTTTTTATTCAACGGGAAAAGATGAGACGCGGCCCTGACGTTTTAAATTTTCTAAGTTTTCTGAGATTTACGTTCTTGTAACGAACTTTCTCACACGCTTTGTGCAAATAACCTATTGTTCTGCATTTTTTGATGGGGAAGGAGAAATCTGATGGACTGTTGGTTTGTCCGGTGTCATTGGAGAGGTGGCACTGTCACCCTCCAACCCACTGTCACTTCTGGAGTTGTGACAGGAATTAAAAGTTTAATTTCTGGTTTTTCACCCCAGGACAGCTGCACGTCCGTGGCGTGTTATTTTGTGTTCTACAGCGACACGGGGACATTGTGGGGACACCAGGGGGACACTGGGGACACCAGGGGGACACTGGGGACACTGCCAGGGCAGGGCTGGACACGCTGGGGACACTGCAAAGAGACCTTGGGGACACACTGGGGACATTGATGGGGTGCTGGGGACACCTTGGGGACACCAGTGGTGGGGGGCTGGGGACACTGGGGGGTGGTGGAGCCACACGGGGGACACCTTGGGGACACCGTGGGGAGTGGGGACACCATGGGGACATTGACATGGGGACACTGGAGGTGGCATTGGAGACATTGGGGGCACCGAGAGGGACATTGGGGGACACTGAGAGGGTCGTTGGGGACACAGTGGGGACATAAGGGGCATCGGGGACAGCGGGGGACACTGAGAAGGACATTGGGGACAGCTGGGGACACTGAGAAGGACATTGGGGACAGCTGGGGACATTGGGGACAGTCGGGGTCTCACCCGTTCCGGGGTGTCCGGCGGGAAAATCTCCCTCTGCAAAGAGAGTGCGTCAGGGGAGGGGACAGCGGGGACATTGAGGTGTCCCCAGGTGTCCCCAGGGGTGTCCCCGGGTGTCCCTGCCCACCTTGCGGTCGATCACGTGACGCTGGAAGAGCTCGGCCTGGTTGGAGACCCAGAACACGGCCACGGGGAAGGACAGGTACAGGCACATCTGGGACAATGACACCTGTGTCACCTCCCCTGTGTCACACCTGTGTCACCTGTGCCACCCCCAGACCCAGAACACGGCCACGGGGAAGGACAGGTACAGGCACATCTGGGACAGGGACACCTGTGTCACCTGTGTGCCACCTCCCCTGTCCCCTGTGTGTCCCCGTTCCCCCATTCCCATTTCTTTGTTCCTGCTCCCGTTCCCGCCTCCCCTGCTCTGTTATCCCCCCGTTCCCACTATGCTATTCCTGTTCCCACTCCCGTTATCCCCTCCCCATTCCCGTTATCCCATTCCCGTTATCCCAATCCCGTTATCCCATTCCCGTTCCCCCCATTCCCATTCCCCCCTTCCTGTTCCCATTTCCGTTATCTCATTATCCCGTTATCCCATTCCCCTTCCCATTCCCATTATCCCATTCCCATTCCCATTCCCATTTCCCCCTTCCTATTCCCTTTTCCGTTATCTCATTATTCCGTTATCCCATTCCCATTATCCCATTCCCATTATCCCATTCCCATTCCCATTATCCCATTCCCATTCCCATTCCCATTCCCCCCATCCTATTCCCTTTTCCGTTATCTCATTATCCCATTATCCCATTCCCATTATCCTGTTCTCCCCCGACTCCCCTTCCCATTTCCACTACCCTGTTATCCCCCCATTCCCATTATCCCGTTCCCATTCCCATTATCCCATTCCGATCCCCATTGTCCTGTTCCCATTCCCATTATCCCCTTATCCCCCCATTCCCATTATCCCGTTCCCGTTCCTATCCCCATTATCCCGTTCCCATTCCCATTATCTGGTTCCCGTTCCCATTCCCATTATCCCATTCTGATCCCCATTATCCTGTTCCCATTCCCATTATCCCGTTCCCATTCCCATTATCTGGTTCCCGTTCCCATTCCCATTATCCCATTCTGATCCCCATTATACTGTTCCCATTCCCATTCCCATTCCCATTATCCCGTTATCCCCCCCCATTCCCATTCCTGATCCCAGTCCCATTATCCCGTTCCCATTATCCCATCCCCATCCCCATCCCCATTATCCCATTCTTATCCCCATTATCCCATTCCCATTATCCCGTTCCCATTCCCGTTATCCCGTTCTCCCCCCGTTCCCGTTCCCGCCCCTCGCACCCTCAGGATCTCCAGCTTCACCCCCATGGCTCCTCCAGGCCCCCCGCGCTTCCGGCTCCGCCTACCCCGCAACACCGCGTCCGCCCATTGGTCGCACCTCCAGCACCGCCGCACTCTATTGGCCGAGCGCAGAGGGGGCGGAGCGAATATCCCATCCCCATCCCCATCCCCATTATCCCATTCTTATCCCCATTATCCCATTCCCACTATCCCGTTCCCATTCCCATTATCCCGTTCTCTCCCGTTCCCGTTCCCGCCCCTCGCACCCTCAGGATCTCCAGCTTCACCCCCATGGCTCCTCCAGGCCCCCCGCGCTTCCGGCTCCGCCTACCCCGCAACACCGCGTCCGCCCATTGGTCGCACCTCCAGCACCGCCGCATTCTATTGGCCGAGCGCAGAGGGGGCGGAGCGAAGGAGCGAGTTGACCAATGAGAAGGGAGCGCGGGAAGGACGGAAGCGGAGGCGCCGGAAGTGCGGGCGGCGCGCCGGAAGTGCGGGAGCGCGCGGGGGAATGGCGGCGACCGAGGCGGAGATGGCGGCGCGGGAGGAGCCGCCGGGAGCGGCCCCGGGAGCGGCCCCGGGAGCGGGACCCGGCCCGGAGCAGCAGCCGGGAGCGGTGGCGGAGCCCGGAGCGGTGGAGGAACCCGGAGCGGTGGAGGAAACCGGAGCCGGGCCGGCGGGGGAAGCGGGGCCCGCAGCGGTGGCGGAGGCCGGAGCGGGGCCGGGCCCGGAGCGGCCGGAGCTGTGCTTCGTGAGTGCGGGCTGGCCCCTCCTGTCCCCTCTGTCACCTCCTGTCCCCTCTGTCCCCATCCCTGTCCTCTCCTCTCCCGTCCTGTCCCGCTCTGTCCATTCTTGTCCCCTCCTGGCGTCTCCTGTCACCCCCTGTCCCCTCCGGTCCCCATCCCTGTCCCTTCCTGTCACCTCGTGTCCCCTCTTGTCAGATCCTGTCACCTCCTGTCCCCATTGCTGTCCTTTCCTGTCTCTTCCTGTCCCTTCTGTCCCCATCCCTGTCCCCTCCAGTGTCCCTGTCCCCATCCCCTCCCCCAGCCACATTTCTGTGTCCCTGTCCCCTCTCGTGTCCCCGTGTCCCTGTCCCGTGTCCCTGTCCCCTCTCGTGTCCCCGTGTCCCTGTCCCCTCTCGTGTCCCCGTGTCCCTGTCCCCTCTCGTGTCCCCGTGTCCCTGTCCCCTCTCGTGTCCCCGTGTCCCTGTCCCCTCTCGTGTCCCTGTCCCTGTCCCCACTCCCTCTCCAGGCCCTTTGTCCCCAGCATTTCCCACGTTTGTGTCCCCATGTCCCTGTGCCACCCTGTCCCTGTCACCTGCTGCTGGCGCTCTGTGCTGTGCTCTGTGTCCCTGTCCCCTCTGTCCCTGTCCCCTCCCTGTCCCCTGTCTCTCTGTCCCTGTCACCGCTGCCTTCTGTCCCATCCCCTCCCTCCATCCTGGTCCCTTTGTCCCCCCCGGCTGTCCCCAGTGGGGCCCGGAGCGGCCGGAGCTGTGCTTCGTGAGTGCGGGCTGGCCCCTCCTGTCCCCTCTGTCACCTCCTGTCCCCTCTGTCCCCATCCCTGTCCTCTCCTCTCCCGTCCTGTCCCGCTCTGTCCATTCTTGTCCCCTCCTGGCGTCTCCTGTCACCCCCTGTCCCCTCCGGTCCCCATCCCTGTCCCTTCCTGTCACCTCGTGTCCCCTCTTGTCAGATCCTGTCACCTCCTGTCCCCATTGCTGTCCTTTCCTGTCTCTTCCTGTCCCTTCTGTCCCCATCCCTGTCCCCTCCAGTGTCCCTGTCCCCATCCCCTCCCCCAGCCACATTTCTGTGTCCCTGTCCCCTCTCGTGTCCCCGTGTCCCTGTCCCGTGTCCCTGTCCCCTCTCGTGTCCCCGTGTCCCTGTCCCCTCTCGTGTCCCTGTCCCTGTCCCCTCTCGTGTCCCCGTGTCCCTGTCCCCTCTCGTGTCCCTGTCCCTGTCCCCACTCCCTCTCCAGGCCCTTTGTCCCCAGCATTTCCCACGTTTGTGTCCCCATGTCCCTGTGCCACCCTGTCCCTGTCACCTGCTGCTGGCGCTCTGTGCTGTGCTCTGTGTCCCTGTCCCCTCTGTCCCTGTCCCCTCCCTGTCCCCTGTCTCTCTGTCCCTGTCACCGCTGCCTTCTGTCCCATCCCCTCCCTCCATCCTGGTCCCTGTGTCCCCCCTGGCTGTCCCCTGCTGTCCCCTGTGTCCCCTGTGTCCCCGGCTGTCCCCTGTGTCCCCTGTGTCCCCTGGCTGTCCCCTGTGTCCCCCTGCTGTCCCCTGTGTCCCCTGTGTTCCCCGTGTCCCCTGTGTTCCCCGTGTCCCCTGTGTTCCCCGTGTCCCCTGTGTTCCCCGTGTCCCCTGTGTTCCCCGTGTCCCCTGTGTCCCCTGCTGTCCCCTGTGTCCCCTGTGTCCCCTGGCTGTCCCCTGTGTCCCCTGTGTTCCCCGTGTCCCCTGGCTGTCCCCATCCCTGTCCCTGTGTCCCTCCAGGAGGATGAGGAGGAGCTGTCCCCTGTCCCCAGAGGTGTCCCCAGTGTCCCCTCACTGTCCCCAGTGTCCCCAATGTCCTGTCACTGTCCCCAATGTCCCCAATGTCCCCTCAGGAGGAGGAGGAGGTGCAGCACGAGGAGGAGCTGCTCTGTGTGTGTCCCCAATGTCCCCAATGTCCCCAATGTCCCCAATGTCCCCAGTGTCCCCAATGTCCCCAATGTCCCCAGTGTCCCCCTGCAGGAGGAGGAGGAGGTGCAGCACGAGGAGGAGCTGTGCCCGTGTGTGTGTGTCCCCAGTGTCCCCAATGTCCCCTCACTGTCCCCAATGTCCCCAATGTCCCCGTGTCCCCCTGCAGGAGGAGGAGGAGGTGCAGCACGAGGAGGAGCTGCTCCGGAACCCGTTCTCGGTGCGCGGCTGGCTGCGCTACGCCCAGGCCCGGCAGCGCGGGCCCCGGCCCCGCCTCAACCAGATCTACGAGAGAGCCCTCAGGGAGCTGCCCGGCAGGTACGGCACCGGGCACCTGGGGGGGCTGGGGGGGCTGGGGGCACCTGGGGGACACCTGGGATACACCTGGGGGCACCTGGGATATACCTGGGGGCAGCTGGGGGTACCTGGGATATACCTGAGGGCACCTGGGGATACACCTGGGCACACCCGGGCTACACCTGGGGTGCACCTGGGATACACCTGAGTGCACTGAAAATAGACTAGGGTTACCTGGGATACACCTGGGGGCACCTGGGATATACCTGGGGGCAGCTGGGGGTACCTGGGAATACCTGAGGGCACCTGGGATACACCTGGGCACACCTGGGAGTACCTAGAATGTACCTGAGGGCACCTGGGGGGACCTGAGCACACCTGGGGGGGGGCCTGGGGGCACCTGGGATATACCTGGGATACACCTGAGGGCAGCTGGGATACACCTGGGATACACCTGGGATACACCTGGGGGCACCTGGACACACCAGGGGGCACCTGGGGGGGCTGGGGGCACCTGGGATACACCTGGGAGTACCTGAGATACACCTGGGGGGGCTGGGGGCACCTGGGCAGCAGAGGTGCCCCCGGAAGGCACGGGGACCTTTGGGGGCACACCTGGGGGGCACAGGGAGCACCTGAGTGCCCTGGCAGGGGCAGGGGGGGCCCTGCTGTGGCCCCTCATGGGGGCAGGGACAGGGACAGCCGGGTCCTCGCAGGTGGCAGCAGGTGGCAGGGGCTGGCCCAGGGGAGGGGTGGCACCTGTGACTGGGCGTGGCTCGCGTGATCAGGTGGCACAGGTGACAGGAGTGACACAGGTGGCACAGGTGACAGGAGGGACACAGATGACAGGTGGCACAGGTGACAGGAGTGACACAGGTGGCACAGGTGACAGGAGTGACACAGGTGGCACAGGTGACAGGAGTGACACAGGTGGCACAGGTGACAGGAGGGACACAGATGACAGGTGGCACAGGTGACAGGAGTGACACAGGTGGCACAGGTGACAGGAGTGACACAGGTGGCACAGGTGACAGGAGTGACACAGGTGGCACAGGTGACAGGAGTGACACAGGTGGCACAGGTGGGCTCGCGTGATCAGGTGGCACAGGTGACCGGAGTGACACAGATGACAGGTAGCACAGGTGACAGGAGTGACACAGGTGTCACAGGTGACAGGAGTGACACCCGTGACAGGGTAGCACAGGTGACAGGGTAGGACAGGTGACACAGGTGACAGTCCTGGGTGGCCCAGGTGATGGGAGTGACACAGGTGACAGCAGTACCAGGTGGCACCCCAATGTCCCCGTCCAGGTGACAGGGGTGCCAGGTGCCCCAGGTGACAGGTGTGTCCCCTGTCCCCAGTTACAAGCTGTGGTACACAGGTGACAGGGTAGGACAGGTGACACAGGTGACAGTCCTGGGTGGCCCAGGTGATGGGAGTGACACAGGTGACAGCAGTACCAGGTGGCACAGGTGACAGTTGGCCCAGGTGACAGGGCTGTCAGGTGACCCAGGTGACACCCGTGTCCCCTGTTGAGGACAGCTGGGGACACGGGGACACCTGGGGATATGGGGGGACACTGGGGGACATGTGGGAATATGGGGACACCTGGGGATGTGGGCGGACATGGGGATGACACGGGGACACCTGGGGACATGGGGGGACAGCTGGGGACATAGGGGGACACCTGGGCACATGGGGGTACCTGGGACACCTGGGGACATGGAGGCTGGGCAGGGTTTGGGGACACGGCAGGACGGGGTTGGGGGTGTGGGGACATGGGGGACACTGGGGTGCAGGGAGGGACGTGGGGACACAGGTGGGACATGGGGGACACAGAGGGGACATGGGGACACAGAGGGGACATGGGGACACGGGTGGGACATGGGGGACACTGGGGTGCAGGGACAGACGTGGGGACACAGAGGGGACATGGGGACACAGGTGGGACATGGGGACACAGAGGGGACATGGGGACACAGGTGGGACATGGGGACATAGGTGGGACATGGGGACACAGAGGGGACATGGGGACATGAGTGGGGCATGGGGACACAGGTGGGACGTGGGGACACAGAGGGGACATGGGGGATATGGGGGTGCAGGGAGTGACGTGAGGACGTGGGATGGGGACATGGGGACATGAGGGAGACACGGGGACACGGGATGGGTGACGGGCACACAGTGGGGACATGGGACACAGGTGATGGGGACATGGGGGGGACATGGGGACACGAGTGGGACATGGAAGGGACAAGTGGAGGGGGGCACAGGGGATGTGAGGGGCAGGGGTGACACAGGCTCTGGGGACATGGGGCACAGGGGACACGGGCTTTGGGGACATGGCGAGGACACTGCCACCCTGGGGTGGCTCCTGGACACCGGATCACAGCTGAGCAGGGCGGGGTCACTGCGATCCTCTGTGTCCCCAAGTGTCCCCATTGTCCCCCAGTTATCTCCGATGTCCCATGTCCCCAGATGGCGTGGATCTGGCTGGATTACTGCCGGTCCCTGTCCCCAGTGTCCCCAGTGTCCCCTGGCTGTCCCCAATGTCCCCAGTGTCCCCTGTCCCCAGACGCCGTGGATCTGGCTGGATTACTGCCAGTCCCTGTCCCCAGTGTCCCCAATGTCCCCAATGTCCCCGTTAATGTCCCCTGTCCCCAGATGCTGCAGATCTGGCTGGATTACTGCCAGTTCCTGTCCCCATTGTCCCCTGGCTGTCCCCAGTGTCCCCAGTGTCCCCAATGTCCCCGTTAATGTCCCCTGTGTCCCCAGACGCCGCGGATCTGGCTGGATTACTGCCAGTCCCTGTCCCCAGTGTCCCCTGTGTCCCCTGGCTGTCCCCAGTGTCCCCAGTGTCCCCTGGCTGTCCCCAATGTCCCCAGTGTCCCCTGTCCCCAGACGCCGCGGATCTGGCTGGATTACTGCCAGTCCCTGTCCCCAGTGTCCCCTGTGTCCCCTGGCTGTCCCCAGTGTCCCCAGTGTCCCCTGGCTGTCCCCAATGTCCCCAGTGTCCCCTGTCCCCAGACGCCGCGGATCTGGCTGGATTACTGCCAGTCCCTGTCCCCAGTGTCCCCTGTGTCCCCTGGCTGTCCCCAGTGTCCCCAGTGTCCCCTGGCTGTCCCCAATGTCCCCAGTGTCCCCTGTCCCCAGACGCCGCGGATCTGGCTGGATTACTGCCAGTCCCTGTCCCCAGTGTCCCCTGTGTCCCCTGGCTGTCCCCAGTGTCCCCAATGCCCCCAATGTCCCTGTTAATGTCCCGTTGGTGTCCCCAGATGCCGCGGATCTGGCTGGATTACTGCCAGTCCCTGTCCCCAGTGTCCCCAGTGTCCCCAATGTCCCCAGTAATGTCCCCTGTCCCCAGATGCTGCAGATCTGGCTGGATTACTGCCAGTTCCTGTCCCCATTGTCCCCTGGCTGTCCCCAGTGTCCCCAGTGTCCCCAATGTCCCCGTTAATGTCCCCTGTGTCCCCGATGTCCCCAGTGTCCCCAGTGTCCCCAGTGTCCCCGCTGATGTCCCCTGTGTCCCCAGATGCCACGGATCTGGCTGGATTACTGCCAGTTCCTGTCCCCAGTATCCCCAATGTCCCCAGTGTCCCCAATGTCCCCGTGTCCCCATTGGTGTCCCCAGTGTCCTGTTAATGTCCTGTTGGTGTCCCCAGATGCCGCGGATCTGGCTGGATTACTGCCAGTCCCTGTCCCCAGTGTCCCCGTTAATGTCCCCGTGTCCCCGTGTCCCCTGTGTCCCCAGATGCCGCGGATCTGGCTGGATTACTGCCAGTTCCTGGCCAGTGTCCCCAATGTCCCCAGTGTCCCCAGTGTCCCCTGGCTGTCCCCAGTGTCCCCAATGTCCTGTTAATGTCCCCTGTGTCCCCAGATGCCGCGGATCTGGCTGGATTACTGCCAGTTCCTGGTGGAGCAGGGCCGCATCACGCGCACGCGCCGCACCTTCGACCGGGCGCTGCGGGCGCTGCCCATCACACAGCACCGGCGCCTCTGGCCGCCCTACCTGAGCTTCGTGCGCCGCCACCCGCTGCCCGAGACCGCCGTGCGTGTCTTCCGCCGCTTCCTCAAGGTATGCCACACCTGGGCACTCACCTGGGCACACCTGGGGGCACCTGGGCACTCACACACCCACACACACACACACACCCGCTGCCCGAGACCGCCGTGCGCGTCTTCCGCCGCTTCCTCAAGGTACCTGGGCACCTGGGGGCACCTGGGCACTCACCTGGGCACACCTGGGGGCATAGGGACACACCTGGGCACTCACCTGGGCACACCTGGGCACTCACTCACACACACACACCCGCTGCCCGAGACCGCCGTGCGCGTCTTCCACTGCTTCCTCAAGGTATGCCACACCTGGACACTCACCTGGGCACACCTGGGGGCATAGGGACACACCTGGGCACTCACCTGGGCACACCTGGGCACTCACTCACACACACACACCCGCTGCCCGAGACCGCCGTGCGCGTCTTCCACTGCTTCCTCAAGGTATGCCACACCTGGACACTCACCTGGGCACACCTGGGGGCATAGGGACACACCTGGGCACTCACACACACCCATACAGACACACACACACCCACCTGCTGCCCGAGACCGCCGTGCGCGTCTTCCGCCGCTTCCTCAAGGTATGCCACACCTGGGGGCACCTGGGCACTCACCCTGGCACACCTGGTGACATACCTGGCGTTCAGGTGACGCTCAGGTGACACAGAGTTGACAGGGGGGTGGCACTGCCCCAGCTGTGCCCCGAGGAGGCCGAGCAGTACGTGGGGGGGCTCAGGTGACACTGAGGTGACACAGGTGACATTCCTGTTCCCAGCTGTGCCCCGAGGAGGCCGAGCAGTACGTGGGGGGGCTCAGGTGACACTGAGGTGACACAGGTGACATTCCTGTTCCCAGCTGTGCCCCGAGGAGGCCGAGCAGTACGTGGGGGGGCTCAGGTGACACTGAGGTGACACAGGTGACATTCCTGTTCCCAGCTGTGCCCCGAGGAGGCCGAGCAGTACGTGGGGGTTCAGGCAGGGCTCAGGTGACACAGGTGACACTGAGGTGACACTGCTGTCCCCAGCTGTGCCCCGAGGAGGCCGAGCAGTACGTGGCCTACCTGCGCTCCGTGGGCCGCCTGGACGAGGCCGCGCAGGTGCTGGCCCGGCTGGTGAACGACGAGCGCTTCGTGTCCCGCCAGGGCAAGTCCAACTACCAGGTGGGCACCGGGGGCACCTGGGGGGGCACCTGGGGGCACCTGGGGGGGCACAGGGCACCTGGGGGCACCTGGGGGGTGCCTGAGGATACCTGGGGGGGCACAGGGCACCTGGGGGGGCACCTGGGGGCGCCTGAGGGGCACCTGGGGGCGCCTGAGGGTACCGGGGGGGGCACAGGGCACCTGGGGGCACCTGAAGGGTCCCTGGGGACACCTGGGGGGGCACAGGGCACCTGGGGGCACCTGGGGGGCACCTGAAAGGTACCTGAGGGTACCTGGGGGCACCTGAGGGGTACCTGGGGGTACCTGAGGGGCACCTGGGGGTACCTGGGGGGCACCTGTGGGGCACCTGAAGGGTACCTGGGGGGGCACAGGGCACCTGGGGGCACCTGGGGGGCACCTGAAAGGTACCTGAGGGTACCTGGGGGCACCTGAGGGGTACCTGGGGGGTACCTGAGGGCACCTGGGGGCACCTGAGGGGCACCTGGGGGTACCTGGGGGGCACCTGTGGGGCACCTGAAGGGTACCTGGGGGCACCTGGGAGGCACCTGAAGGGTACCTGGGGGGGCACAGGGCACCTGGGGGCACCTGGGCTCAGTGAGGCGTACCTGGGGGGCACCTGAAGGACCCCTGGGCACACCTGGTGGGGGGAATCTTGGGGTACCTGGGCACACCTGGGGGTACCTGGGCACACCTTGGGGGGGCACAGGGTACCTGGGGGCACCTGGGGGTACCTGGGCATACCTGGGGGGCACCTGAAGGGGCACCTGGGGGGCACAGGGCATCTCTGGGCACCTGGGGGTACTTGGGGGGCACCTAGGGTCTGTGAGGCATACCTGGGGGGCACCTGGGCACACCTGTGGGTGCACAGGGCACCTGGGGGCACCTGGGCTCAGTGAGGCGTACCTGGGGAGCACCTGAAGGGCACCTGGGGGTACCTGGGGGGGCACAGGGCACCTGGGGGCACCTGGGCTCAGTGAGGCGTACCTGGGGGGCACCTGAAGGGAACCTGGGGGTACCTGGGTGTGGGCACAGGGCACCTGGGGGCACCTGGGGTTAGTGAGGCATACCTGGGGGGCACCTGAAGGGCACCTGGGGGCACCTGGGGGGGCACAGGGCATCTGGGGGCACCTGGGAGCACCCGGGGGGCACCTGGGTTAGTGAGGCATACCTGAAGGGCACCTGTGGGTACCTGGGCACACCTGGTGGGGGGAATCTGGGGGTACCTGGGCACCCCTGGGGGTACCTGGGCACACCTTGGGGGGGCACAGGGCACCTGGGGGTTACATGGGAGCAGCAGGGAGGTATCTGGGGAGGGCAGAGGGCACCTGGGGACACCTGAGGGGCACCTGGGGGTACCTGGAGACAGATGGAGGGCACTTGGGAGGTGCCTGGGGACACCTGGGTGTGGGCACGGGGCACCTGGGGACACTTGGGGACAGCTGGGGGGCACCTGGGGACAGCTGGGGGAGTACCTAAGGACAGGTGGGGGCACCTGGGGAGTACCTGGGGGCACCTGGAGGGTACCTGGGGGTACATGGGCACACCTGGGGGTACATGGGAGACAGCTGGGGGCACATGGAGGGCACATGGGGATACTTGGGGGACACCTGGAGGGCACCTGGTGGCACGTGGGGGCACCTGGGGACAGCTGGAGATGCACCCCGGGGTGCATTTGGGGCAGTTTTAGGATGGATTTAGGGTAATTTTGGGATCCCTAACCCCATTCTCCCCAGCTGTGGCAGGAGCTGTGCGAGCTGCTCTCCCAGCACCCCGGGGTGCATTTGGGGCAGTTTTAGGGTGGATTTAGGGTGGATTTGGGATGGGTTCAGGGTAATTTTGGGATCTCTAACTCCTGTTTCTCAGCTGTGGCAGGAGCTGTGCGAGCTGCTCTCCCAGCACCCCGGGGTGCATTTGGGATGGATTTAGGGTGGATTTAGGATCTCTAACCCCATTTTCCCCAGCTGTGGCAGGAGCTGTGCGAGCTGCTCTCCCAGCACCCCGGGGTGCATTTGGGGCAGTTTTAGGGTGGATTTGGGATAGATTTAGGGTCTCTAACCCCCTGTTTCTCAGCTGTGGCAGGAGCTGTGCGAGCTGCTCTCCCAGCACCCCGGGGTGCATTTGGGATGGATTTAGGGTGGATTTAGGATCTCTAACCCCATTTTCCCCAGCTGTGGCAGGAGCTGTGCGAGCTGCTCTCCCAGCACCCCAGGGTGCATTTGGGGCAGTTTTAGGATGGATTTAGGATAATTTTGGGATTCCTAACCCCATTCTCCCCCAGCTGTGGCAGGAGCTGTGGGAGCTGCTCTCCCAGCACCCCAGGGTGCATTTGGGGCAGTTTTAGGGTAATTTTGGGATAGATTCAGGGTCTCTAACCCCCTGTTTCTCAGCTGTGGCAGGAGCTGTGCGAGCTGCTCTCCCAGCACCCCGGGGTGCATTTGGGGCAGTTTTAGGGTGGATTTGGGGTGGATTTGGGATGGGTTCAGGGTAATTTTGGGATCCCTAACCCCGTTTTCCCCAGCTGTGGCAGGAGCTGTGCGAGCTGCTCTCCCAGCACCCCGGGGTGGATTTGGGATGGATTTAGGGTGGATTTAGGATCCCTAACCCCATTCTCCCCCAGCTGTGGCAGGAGCTGTGCGAGCTGCTCTCCCAGCACCCCGGGGTGCATTTGGGATGGATTTAGGGTGGATTTAGGATCTCTAACCCCATTTTCCCCAGCTGTGGAAGGAGCTGTGCGAGCTGCTCTCCCAGCACCCCGACCGCGTGCGCTCTCTGGACGCCGGCGGCATCATCCGGGGCGGCCTGACGCGCTTCACCGACCAGCGGGGCCGGCTCTGGGGCGCCCTGGCCGACTGCTACGTGCGCTGCGGCCACCTGGAGAAGGTGACACCGCTGTCCCCGGGGGGGTGGGACACCTCGGGGGGCTGAGGGCGCCTGGGAGGGGTGGTACAGCTGGGACTGACTGACAGACATGGGATGGACTGACTGACACACCTGGGAGGGGTGGCACACCTGGGACTGACAGACGTGGGACGGACTGACAGACATGGGACCGACTGACACACCTGGGACTGACTGACACACCTGGGACAGGCTGACAGACATGGGATGGACTGACTGACACACCTGGGAGGGGTGGCACAGCTGGGACTGACTGACAGACATGGGACGGACTGACAGACATGGGACCGACTGACAGACATGGGACAGACTGACACAGCTGGGAGGGAGTGACACACCTGGGACAGGCAGCCAAGGGACAGACTGGCAGACATGGGACTGACTGACACAGCTGGGACAGACTGACACACCTGGGACAGACTGACACACCTGGGACAGACTGACACACCTGGGACTGACTGACAGACATGGGATGGACTGACACAGCTGGGAGGGAGTGATACACCTGGGACTGACAGCCATGGGACAGACTGACACACCTGGGACTGACTGACACACCTGGGACAGGCTGACAGACATGGGATGGACTGACTGACACACCTGGGAGGGGTGGCACACCTGGGACTGACTGACAGACATGGGACTGACTGACACGGGACGGACTGACAGACGTGGGACTGACTGACAAACATGGGACTGACTGACAGACATGGGACTGACTGACACGGGACGGACTGACAGACGTGGGACTGACTGACAAACATGGGACTGACTGACTTACACGGGACGGACTGACACATCTGGGATGGACTGACAGACATGGGACTGACAGACACACCTGGGAGGGGTGGCACACCTGAGACAGACTGACACAGCTGGGACTGACTGACAGATGTGGGATGGACTGACACACCTGGGAGGGGTGGCACACCTGGGACGGACTGACAGACATGGGACAGACTGACACACCTGGGAGGGGTGGCACACCTGGGACGGACTGACTGACATGGGACCGACTGACAGACATGGGACCGACTGACACAGCTGGGAGGGAGTGATACACCTGGGACAGGCAGCTAAGGGACAGACTGACAGCCATGGGACAGACTGACAGACATGGGACAGACTGGCACACCTGGGACAGACTGACAGACATGGGACGGACTGACAGCCATGGGACAGACTGACACACCTGGGACTGACTGACAGCCATGGGACAGACTGACACACCTGGGACTGACAGCCATGGGACAGACTGACACACCTGGGACTGACTGACAGACATGGGACGGACTGACAGCCATGGGACAGACTGACAGACATGGGACAGACTGGCACACCTGGGACAGACTGACAGACATGGGACGGACTGACAGCCATGGGACAGACTGACACACCTGGGACTGACTGACAGACATGGGACGGACTGACAGCCATGGGACAGATTGACAGCCATGGGACAGACTGACACACCTGGACAGACTGACACAGCTGGGACAGAGTGACACCCCTGTCCCCAGCTGCCCTCCCAGTCCCTGTCCCCACCCGGGGCCACCACAGCCCCGTCCCCTGTCCCCAGTCCCGTCTGTCCCGTTCCAGGCCCGGGATGTGTGCGAGGAGGCCGTGCACACGGTGATGACCCCATTAACCCCGTTAACCCCTTTAACCCCAGAATTTATCCCGTTCCAGGCCCGGGATGTGTACGAGGAGGCCGTGCACACAGTGATGACCCCATCCCAAAACAGGCAGGGGACCCCAAAACTGGATAACACCCCAAAAATGGGGGACACCCCAAAACAGGCAGGCACAGCTGGGCCACGGCCAGGACGGTGAGAGGGGGCACCCCAAAATTGGAGGGCACCCCAAAAATGGGCAGGGCACCCCAAAAACTGGCAGGGCACCCCAAAAACGGGCAGGGCACCCCAAAAATGGGGGAACCCCAAAAACGGGCAGGCACAGCTGGGCCACAGCCAGGACGGTGAGAGGGGGCACCCCAAAATTGGAGGGCACCCCAAAAATGGGCAGGGCACCCCAAAATAGGCAAGGCACCCCAAAAACGGGCAGGGCACCCCAAAACGGGCAGGCACAGCTGGGACACGGCCAGGACGGTGAGAGCAGGGACCCCAAAAACGAGGGGACCCCAAAAACGGGCAGGGCACCCCAAAACAGGCAGGGGACCCCAAAACTGGATAACACCCCAAAAATGGGGGACACCCCAAAACAGGCAGGCACAGCTGGGCCACGGCCAGGACGGTGAGAGGGGGCACCCCAAAATTGGAGGGCACCCCAAAAATGGGCAGGGCACCCCAAAAATGGGCAGGGCACCCCAAAACGGGCAGGGCACCCCAAAAACGGGCAGGGCACCCCAAAATGGGCAGGGCACCCCAAAACGGGCAGGGCACCCCAAAAACGGGCAGGGCACCCCAAAACGGGCAGGGCACCCCAAAAACGGGCAGGGCACCCCAAAACGGGCAGGGCACCCCAAAAATGGGCAGGGCACCCCAAAACGGGCATGGCACCCCAAAATAGGCAAGGCACCCCAAAAACGGGCAGGGCACCCCAAAACGGGCAGGGCACCCCAAAAACAGGGGGGACCCCAAAAATGGGCAGGGCACCCCAAAAATGGGCAGGGCACCCCAAAAACGGGCAGGGCACCCCAAAACGGGCAGGCACAGCTGGGACACGGCCAGGACGGTGAGAGCAGGGACCCCAAAAACGAGGGGACCCCAAAAACGGGCAGGGCACCCCAAAACAGGCAGGGGACCCCAAAACTGGATAACACCCCAAAAATGGGGGACACCCCAAAACAGGCAGGCACAGCTGGGCCACGGCCAGGACGGTGAGAGGGGGCACCCCAAAATTGGAGGGCACCCCAAAAATGGGCAGGGCACCCCAAAAACGGGCAGGGCCAGGACGGTGAGAGGGAACCCCAAAAACGGGCAGGCACAGCTGGGCCACGGCCAGGACGGTGAGAGGGGGCACCCCAAAATTGGAGGGCACCCCAAAAATGGGCAGGGCACCTCAAAAACTGGCAGGGCACCCCAAAAACGGGCAGGGCACCCCAAAAATGGGCAGGGCACCTCAAAGCTGGGGCAGGCACAGCTGGGACACAGCCAGGATGGTCTGAAGTGGGGAGCCCCAAAACAGGGGGGACCCCAAAATCAGGAGGTACCCCAAAAATGGGAGGGAACCCAAAAATGGGCAGGCACAGCACCCCAAAAATGGGCCGGGCACCCCATAAACAGGCTGGGCACCCCAAAACCAGGCAGGGGATTTCAGAAACAGGCAGGGCACCCCAAACTGCAGCCAGGATGGTGCGTCCAGGGAGCCCCAAAAACAGAGGGGACCCCAAATTCAGAGGGGCCCCCAAAACTGAAGGGGACCCCAAAAAGGGCAGGGGGACCCAAAACTGCAGGGGACACCCCAAAACTGGACAAGGTACCCCCAAACTGGGCAGGGCATCCCAAACCACGGCCAGGACGGTGTGTCCGGGGCACCCCAAAAACGGGGGGGACCCCAA
>NW_024369509.1:0-847 GCF_014805655.1 Passer montanus
TGGGGGAAATTCACGCGATTTTGGGAAAAATCGGGAAATTTGGGGTGTTCAGAGGGATTTTGGGGTGATTTGAGGGGTTTTTGGGGGTCTCAGGTGGGATTTGGGGCTGTGGATCTCCATGCTGGCCGTGAACACCACCAGCTCGTACCACTGGCTCACCTGGGGGAAATTGGGGGAAATTCACGGGATTTTGGGAAAAATTCCCAGAATTTTGAGGAAAATTTGGGAATTTTGGGGTGATTTGAGGGGATTTTGGGAGGTTTGGGGGGTCTCAGGTGGGATTTGGGGCCATGAACACTCCCAGCTCACCTGGATTGGGCATTTTGGAGATTTTTTGGGATGTTTGGGGATTTTTTGGGATTTTGGAAGGGTTTAGAAGGAATTTGAGGACATTTTGGGGTGGATCTTGGGGTGAATTTGGGGCTTTTTGGGGTCACTCACCACCTCCAGGAAGAAATCCACGTGGGGCCGTTTGTGCACGAAGAACCTCACGGGGTGTTTGTCGATCACCACCTGGGGGACCCCAAAAATCAGCCCGGGACCCCAAAAATCCACCCAAAAACCCCCAAAATCAGCCCTGGGAACCCAAAATCAGCCCCAGGAACCCCAAAATCAGCCCTGGGACCCCAAAATTCCACCCCAAACCCCCGGGACCCCAAAATCCACCCAAAACCCCCCAAAATCAGCCCTGGGACCCCAAAAATCCACCCAAAAACCCCCAAAATCAGCCCTGGGAACCCAAAATCAGCCCCAGGAACCCCAAAATCAGCCCTGGGACCCCAAAATTCCACCCCAAACCCCCCAAAATCAGCCTCAGGACCCCAAAATTCCACCCCAAAACCCCCAA
>NW_024369510.1:0-847 GCF_014805655.1 Passer montanus
GTGCTGAGAGGTGCCAGAGCATCCCAGGGTGGGAGCTGAAATCCCCCAGTCCCTGCCCCAGCCCCAGCTGTCCCAGATGGATGTCCATGTGGCCCCAGGATGGAGCTCACAGCTCCTGTCCACCCATGACCACGAGCTGCTGGCAGCCAGGAGGAGTGAAGGACCAACTGGCTCATCTGCTGAGAGCGTTTGATTGATGTTGTTATCATTTTGATTACCTTTTTTATAGGCTAACAGAAGGATTTTAATCTGAACAGTGAAGCAGGAAATGGGAGAAGCTGTGCCTGGATCTTGACAAAGAGGCAGTGAAGGCTGGTGGCTCCTTGTCCACACCCCTGGGAGGTGATTTTGGAGCTGTGGGCCAAACTGAGAGTGTCAGGTGGAGGCATTCCTGATCTTACAGGAACCGCAGCTGCCTCTTGTGTTATTTACAACGCAGCTGGAGCCCAGGCAGCTTAACCCTGACCTCAGAGCTGCCCAGAGCCCGGCGCTGCCTCGAAGCATCGATCCGAGCCGGCAGAGGAAGGGGCAGCGAGCTCTGAGGCCATGCTCAGCTCTCTGCTGCTTCTTGTGACTCAGGACAAAGTCATCTATGTTGTGCCACCAGTGGCTGGGAGCTGTCATTCTCCAGAAGTGCCGAGGTGACAGCTGTGGGGACCACGGGCGCTGCTGTCCTGGCTCTCTGGATGTGCATTGCTGTGTGAGCAGGCAGGCTGGGTGAGAGAGCTGCTGCTGCTCTGCTAACTGGGCCACCTCTCCTCTGAGGCTCCTCTGAAGCTCTACCAGAACCTGCCCCAAAACAGATTTGCTTCAATGTGTCCTGGTGAAGGCAGAGCACTGTGCTGTA
>NW_024369511.1:0-846 GCF_014805655.1 Passer montanus
TTTTTTTTCCTCCTGGTGTCAGTTTGTAGAGTTTTGAGTTTGTTCTCATTATAAAAATTGTGAAGACTCAAGCTTGTTGGAAAGAAAACATCTTTTTCATCCAGCAGCGAGTTTAATCTTAGGAGCAAGCCAGAAAAACTTGGCTACTGACAGAAATGAATACTATAGAGGAAAATCCTGTTTTACTCCTGTAGGTAATTTTTAAACTGCCTTGAATTTCACAAAATGTTAATATTAATGGAAAATAGCTATTACATGACTTTACTCTTTCACAGGATACCTTGGTCCAGTTGCAGGCTACTTCATGTGGCCTTCTTGAGGAATCAGTAATGTCCTATAAATAATTTAAATGGATCTGATTTCTAATCTTTCATCACTATATACTAGCATACAAATTTGCTTTCCCTGTGGTGCTGGGGGAGAGGTCTGTAAAGGACACATCCACCTGGCAATTCACAGAATATAAAGATGTATATGTGGCTTTCATAATGCATGAAGTGTTTTTTCTTTCTCAGCTCAAGATAAACAAGGAAAAAGCTTGTGTATGTATCACACAATGTGAGTAGAGTTCCTGGGTATGTCATACATAATGTTTTGTCCAACCATCTTGATTTACTTGTCGTTGCTTGTGTCTTGAGTTTCATTAGGTGAGTGTGTATTTTGCCCTGAGGAACTAAGCACAGTGCAGGGAAGTTAGCAGTGTGTGATGGTGGATAGAGGCCACTGGTGTGAGGAAATGGGAAAGTATGACTAGTTTTCTGATTGTAGTCTGACAACTCTTTTTCTTGAGTTTGGTCTCATGGAAGTAAACATGGTAAGTAGGTATTGTTCCAAAATTGGCTACAC
>NW_024369512.1:0-1074 GCF_014805655.1 Passer montanus
GGTTTGGGTTGGAAGGGACCTTGAAGATCTTTGATTTATGGGCAGGGACTCCTTCCGCCATCCCAGGCTGCTCCAACTTGTTATTGGACAATTCCAGGGCTGAGGCAGCCAGAAATTCCCTGGAAAAGAGAATTTCCCCACCCTCCCAGGGGAGAGTGGGTTGCTCTGCAGGGTACACTTTAACAAATCTTTAATTTATTTTCATTTATTTATGGGAAAGTTCACAGAATTCCACAAAAAATTTGCCTTTCAGGTAAAAATTCCTGTGGGAATTTCCAGGGGAAGTTTTCCAATGAAAGTTTTTCCCCCCAGGCTGTTTTTAAACAATGAAAAAAATGTAAAATTACTGTAAAATTGGGGATGTAATTAAATCGGAGCCTGGGGCATGCATTGAGACACAATTAATCCGAGTCACTC
Organism: Passer montanus; assembly: GCF_014805655.1. Lineage (NCBI taxonomy): Eukaryota > Metazoa > Chordata > Aves > Passeriformes > Passeridae > Passer > Passer montanus. The sequence continues at coordinate 418 of NW_024369512.1, forward strand.
GTGTTCGACTTTCTTTGGGAACACGGAACAGCCACGCCTGCCCTGAGGAAAGATCCGAATGGGATTGGGAGAGTTCCAAAACCTCTTTATCCCTCTTGGAATGACTTTGTATCACCGCCGGAAGGTGTGGAAAGGCACCAGAAGCTGCCACGCTCACCCAGACTGGCAGAAACCCCCCAAAATTATGGATAAAAACCACATAAAAACTCTGGATTTTGATGCACAATAGTTTAATGAGAAAGGAGGAAGTGAAATATCACAGTGGGGATAGAAAACCCTGGGGGAAATGAAGGAAAAAATTGCTCCAGGGCTGGGCATTCCACAGGGGTGACTCCTGGGTTTTTGGGCGTGGGAAGGTGACACGACCTCATCCCACGTTCAGCCAGCCAGGGATCATGGATGGGACCATTCTGAGGTCGTTTTTTGCAGAAGCCGCGGGGGGAAAAAAAGGAAAAGAAAAGGGAATTTACATAAAAGCACGGGGCTGAGGGTGCTCCGGGAGGTGCTGGGATTTGGGGATGAAGATGCTCTGGATTTGTGGAGGCTCCGTGGCGGTTCTTGGCTCCTTCCTGCTCATTCCTGGGATGTTTAACAGGGTCTGCAGCTCCCAGAGGATCCGTAGGAAGAGTAGGACCTCCCATAACTGTAGGAGCCGTA
>NW_024369512.1:2011-2542 GCF_014805655.1 Passer montanus
CTGAACCGGGGAAGGGGTGGGGAAACCCGGGGGAGCGGCAGCAGGAGCTGGGGCAGGAGCTGAGCAGGGGGACGTGGATCTGTGGGGCCGGGAGATGGTCAGAATCCATGGAAATATGTTCAGGGTTCATGGGAGCTGCTCAGGATCCATGGGAAATGCTCAGCATCCATTCAAACTCCTCAGCACCCCTGGGATTCTCCTTAGCACTTCTGGGAGCTCCTCTTCCTCACCCTCTTTTGTTTTTAATGTCATTTTTCTTTGAATTTGCCTCTTCGCTCCTCAACTGAATTGTTTGCCTGCTTTTATCCCAATAAACTTCTGTGTTTGCATTCAAATATCTAGGATTTCTTCTCTTTTTTATAAAACCTCTGCAAACCCATGGGACCAAACTATCCCATTATCTCGGAGATCTTGGGAGGATGGTTTGAGTCTTCCAGGGAATGTTTTTATGGATTCACCTGTCAGAAAATTCCCATTTCACCTTCCCAGGGAACAAGGTGGGGCAGAGCTGCGCAGTCCTTGGGAAAAAAA
>NW_024369513.1:0-846 GCF_014805655.1 Passer montanus
TTTTGGGGCTGTTTCGGGGCTCTTTTGGGGTTAATTTAGGGTTATTTTAGGGTTAATTTGGGGTTATTTTGGGGTTAATTTGGGGCTATTTTGGGGTTAATTTGGAGTTATTTTGGGGCTATTTTTGTGTTATTTTGGGGCTAATTTTGGCCATTTTGGGGCTATTTTTGAGTATTTTGGGCTATTTCAGAGCTATTTTGGGGCCATTTTTGGACTCTTTTGGTGCTATTTTGGGGTTATTTTGGGGCTATTTTTGTGTATTTTGTGGCTATTTTGTGGCTATTTTGTGGCTATTTGGGGGCTATTTTTATGCATTTTAGGGCTATTTTTGTGCATTTTGAGCCTATTTTGGGGCTATTTTGGGGTTAATTTGAGGCTATTTTGGGGTTATTTTGTGGCTATTTTGGGGGGTATTTTGGGTAATTTTTTGGCTATTTTTTATGCATTTTTGAGCTATTTTTGAGTATTTTGGGGCTATTTTTGGTCTATTTTTGTGTGTTTTGGGGTTATTTTTGGGGTATTTTGTGTATCACCCCCCATCCCAACGCCCCCCTCCCCACTCCGGGGGTCCCCCTACCCATTCTGGGGGTCCACGGCGAGGGCCCAGGGCCGGCTCTGGGGGTCCCAGTGCAGGGTGGGTTGGGCTCAGTCCGGGGATTTTGGGGCTCTTTGGGCTGTTTTGGTTATTTTGGGGTTATTTTGGGAATATTTTGGGGTTATTTTGGGGCTATTTTTGTGTATTTTGGGGCTATTTTGGGGCTCTTTTGGGGTTATTTCAGGGCTATTTTGGGGGCATTTTGGGACTACTTTTGGGCTATTTTTGTGCATTTTTGGGCCATTTTTGTG
>NW_024369514.1:0-1914 GCF_014805655.1 Passer montanus
AGCAAAGACTGTTGAAGCACTAAACAAAAAACCCACCCAGTATCATCAATGCTTAATAAAAGGAAAGGCAAGTAATATTTTCTGCACCAATAAATACCTCTAAAATACAAATACACCTTCCAAAGTAAAAATAATTCTAATGCCACACTTTCTATAGCAGCCAAGTGCTTTAAGGGAAACACAGAGCCCTTACATCACTATTAATTCAACACACTAGTACTAGAAAACCTCACAATTTTTCAGCTTGAAGCAGATTTAAAAAACCAGGAAAAACAATATGCTTAAATAATTTCCCACATTTACAGCATGCTTCTACAGGCATATCTACCAGTTCTCTTAATAGAAACATACTTCAGGACCAATTGTTTATGCAGAAATAATTTATATTTTCTTTTGGTAAATCACATGATTGTCACCAAAAAAAGAGCTAAGGCAGTAATAACAAATACAGACCAAAAATTGATCTCTTTACCATTTCAATATATTTTTGAATGTTTGTATTACTGACAAAATAGCATTGATTTATTACAGATTATAAATTAGTATGGTCAGAGAAATACCTCCCCAATCAAAACACTAAAGATGGAAAATGAATGAAAGGTTTCCTTTTGATTTTATGTACTAACTCTGTACTTGCTCCTTCTATAGCATAAAAGAGCAAACCAGAATGATTTTGTAAATCTGGGAAGTTTAACACACAAAAAAAGCACACAGTAGGAAGAATACTTTCATCAGAGGAGTGCAAACAGAAAGAAATTAAGTCTTTTAAACTTTTACTGTAGTGACACCTTGTGGCTACATCTGCCTTATAATGAAAACTCAATTTTTCATTTTCTTGTAATTCTTTTAATGCAGTTCTTCAAATATTGTGGTTGAGGATGAAGTAAAAAGATGAAGTCACAAAACAAAAACGAAAGGATGAAAAAAGTGGGCAGGGTAAAACAGAAAACAGCTTTACCTGCTCAAAGACCTTTAGCAGTTTTAACATTCACTGCTCCAAGAGGAAGATGGAATAACTATGAACCTGACACTTGTTCCTAACTTCCACAGGAACCTGATTACATGAACATTTTCTATGTCCTATCTTCCCTCTAAAGAGTCTTCAGCTTTACATGAAAGTTGATATGAAAATGTAAACAAAGAAAACAGGACCAAAAGAAATTCTAACAAAACGCACTACTATATTGAAAAAAAAAGGCGAGGGGGAAAACTACTCTGTAATCACACTCTCTTACTTGCTTTTTCTGCATAGTATACAATTGTTCAATTTTCAAAGATGGTAGAACGATGTATTCTAGAAGGATTTAAAGCAAAAATCTGAAGTCTAAAATAATTATGTCAATAAAACCCCCATATTTTATTTGCATGCCTTTTTCCAAAGTGCATTGATTGTAGAATTGCATGTGGATACATTTGCTTAAGAGGAAAGTAACAGTTTTTCAAAGAGACAAACAAAAACCCCAACTTGTATACATGCAAATAAAAGACACACTCCATCAATTTTTTATGTCCATGGAAATGTTTGAGTAGCTTCTTAAAACTTAGATGAACATATCAGTTCAGATGTTGACAGCTCTCACCTTTACAACTAATATTTATGTGAAAAGTAACTCAAAAAAGCAACTAATCCTGCCTAATGTAGCAGGGCTCATATCCTATTTATAATTTATGTTTGAACAATTGCTCTAGTGTATCAGACAACTGGCTGTCCTTCAACAGCCTGTACAGAATCTGGCATGTTCTACTCCTTCACTTTGGAAAAAGGCATGCAAATAAAAAACTCCAGCCAATAATCCAATAATTCTACACTTCAGTTCTTTGTTGTGCCTCAAAATGACATCTTACACAGATGCTTTGACCTCACAAAACACTTTGAGCTATATAAAATATTTTTTTAATAAAAAAAAAAAAAAA
>NW_024369514.1:1984-3089 GCF_014805655.1 Passer montanus
AGCATCCACACACTCACAATCTACAGTCATTAGATGAGACTACTGTGCCTCAAAAAATGAAATGAAGACTTTTGACTCCGTCATAAAAATTATCATTTGTATTCCTTCTTTATAGAATAAAAGTAAATCACCACCAGTGATACGGTACTACTTCTACTGCCAAATCAATAAAGAAAAAATGAAAAACAATTACTAGATCAAAAATGCAAATCCAAACTGCTCACTTGAAAAAAGCAAATTTACTTTATGACCATTTTCACTTTATGACCATTTCACAACTGAAGTTGTTCTTCACTCCTGACCCTTTCAGTTTTTTATGATCCATCACTGAGCCTGTCATTACTTCCTTACACACTCCGAAATTAACTCATGAAAAATAAAAAAGCCACTGACAGAATCTGTGTCTTCCTCATGCTTATCAGTTATGTTTACCTTAGAGTTTGCTTTAAAGAAAGCAAACCCAAACTAGAATGTAAATGTTACAGCTAATTCCCTAATATATCCATGACTGTTGTGCTTAGAATAAAGTCGAAATTTCACTTATGGAACTGCATTGAATATCTGTTTCAGAGTATTTTCCTTCTCCTAAGGAACTAGTCTGCAAGATTCACAGGCATTTCAACAGCACCATGTCAGCACTTAAGAGCCTTTCAGACTGATTTGTACAGAGGAATTGCTCCTACACAAGCATTTCTTATTAAACATTAATGCCTGTGTTAGTATTTCTAATCTTCCTGATGACTTAAAAGAGTATGTACTGAAAACGGTATTTTTAAAAAATCCTTAAAATCTTAGGTAGTTGTGAATGCCTTGGAAAGGTAAGGCTGAGTCTTTATATGTCAACTGCATAACCAGCTTTCACATTCACACCAATCAGATGTGTAATACTCACAACCCACACAAATACAATGTGTTTTAGCAACATTATTATTACTAACATATGTGTACTTGACCAAACTAGGCAGCAAAGTTTTAGAGTTTGAGTTGTTTGTATACAAAAGTTACTGACCTCTCTGCCTTGAGAATTTAGAGGTTCTCATCATTGCTAACATACATTTGTAACCAATACACAATATGCTACTTTTTGGTTTCTGAAGATACCAAA
>NW_024369515.1:0-846 GCF_014805655.1 Passer montanus
CCCAGGAGTCACAAATCCTGGCCCCAAACAGGATCAACTCCTCACTGTGGGGAGAGGGATCCACTGGATCCCAGGTGTGAAACCCCCTGAGCCCAAACAGGGATCCACTCCTCGCTGTGGGGAAAGGGATCCAGTGGATCCCAGGTGAAAAAACCACACATTCCAAACAGGGATCCACTCCTCGCTGTGGGACACGGGATCCAGTGGATCCCAGGAGTCACAAATCCTGGCCACAAACAGGGATCCACTCCTCGCTGTGGAGAGCGGGATCCAGGGGATCCCAGGTGTAAAAAGAACCCTGATCCCAAACAAGGATCCACTCCTTGATGTGGGACACGGGATCCAGTGGATCAGCAGGGGGTAAAACCACTGATCCCAAACAGGGATCCACTCCTCACTGCGGGACACGGGATCCAGTGGGTCCCCGGGGTCACAAACTGATCTGGGGTCTCTCCCAGGGGGATCAGGGGTCTCTCCCAGAGGGATTTGGGGTCTCTCCCAGAGGGATTTGGGGTCTCTCCCAGAGGGATCAGGGGTCTCTCCCTTTGGGGTCTCTCCCGGGGGATCAGGGGTCTCTCCCGGGGGATCAGGGGTCTCTCCCTTTGGGGTCTCTCCCTTTGGGGTCTCTCCCAGAGGGATTTGGGGTCTCTCCCAGAGGGATTTGGGGTCTCTCCCAGAGGGATTTGGGGTCTCTCCCAGAGGGATTTGGGGTCTCTCCCAGAGGGATTTGGGGTCTCTCCCAGAGGCCCCCGGGGGATCGGGGGTCTCTCCCGGGGGATCAGGGGTCTCTCCAGGGGGATTTGGGGTCTCTCCCAGTGGATCAGGGGTCTCTCCCTTTGGGGTCTC
>NW_024369516.1:0-846 GCF_014805655.1 Passer montanus
TTAGTGTTAGAATTTGCAGTTTGCAATCTGCCATCACTAGGAAAATTACATCACTTCAGAAATGAGGGAAAGAGAACAACTGCAAGAAGTTTCAGGAAGTTTGTACGGAAAACAGCTCTTGCTTTGCTTGTGATGACGTGACACTCTGAGTGTGGTCCTTCTGCAGGGAAGTTGGTTTCATTCTGAAGTTTTTCATTCCAAGCAATGAGAAACACATGCTAGAAGATTCCTTTACTACTGCTGTCAACTGATTATAGTTGCTGTTATGAAAAGCACTGTGGAAATACTGAAATTGTTTTTCAACCATCTTAGGCAGACTTGCTGCAAGATGCAGTCTGCTATAAGGGCACTCATGTCAGACAGAATTCTCTACTGTAAGTGGTGTACACTATACTGTAACTGGTATGCTTCATTGTCTAATGATAAGGAGAGACTCGGAAAACAAAGTTTCACTGACTCCTCAGTCTTGGAATATACTAAGAAAGAGGGGTACTAAAAAGTGAAGTGAAATAAAAATGGGGCTGTGGATATCACTACATGTGCTAAGTGGACTGGGGTTAAGCATGGCAAGTCACATGCAGCTGCTGTCTAGTGAGCACAGTGGGCTCAGAGTAGAGGAAACAAAACCAGGGGATTTAGCAACTGCACAAAAACCTCCTCAGCTACTGAACCTGTGACCCTGCAGCTTACACTGGACAACTTTATTTTGGTGACTTAATGTGGCAAAGAGAGAAAGCTGTTCAAATATTTAAATTTAAAATGTCAAGATATCTTTTTTTTTAAACTCTACTAACACTGGGAGAAGGAGGCTTATTGAGTTAGTTAGTATGCCTGTAATACCGATCA
>NW_024369517.1:0-846 GCF_014805655.1 Passer montanus
AAAGACAGGTCAAGTTGAAGTGTGAAATCAAATATATAGATATTTACCCCAGGCTGGCACTTCTTGCCATAGCCTAGAATGAGAAGAACCTTTAGAGGACACATGTATAGCAGAGACCATAATTTATATGTACAACAACAGTGGCTTTATTCTGTCAGATTTAAGGTACTACTTAAAGTTTTCTCCCTACTAAATCTCCCTTTCTACATTTAAGCAGTGACATTTTGACTCTGTTTCCATGATAACCAAATACTAAACAGTGAAAAATATGATATTGTGATGAGATTTTTAAGACTAAAATAGCATCCATTGTTCAGAAAAAATCCACTCAAAGATGTGGAAAGACTATTTTGGTGTTCAGATGTGTTATACTGAAATTTTCTCCTTATTTTGAAAGATTCTGCACTGTCTTCAAATTACTAATTTTAAAATGAAAACTGAGAAAATGGAGTAATAATTGCCTATGAACTTCACTGTCACCCTCTCAAACAAAGGAACTGTTAGACACATCTTCCAACACATCTGTCTTTATATTTTTTATTTTTTCATTCTGTAAACTAAAATAGCATTCTAAGCATTTAGATGCCAATCATTCACGCTGGCTATAATATAATTCCCTAGGAAGTAAAATGAAAAAAAAGTTAATTTAAACTTGACGAGTGTAGCTGCAATGTGTGAGTACTTCATTAAATGTGGTATGTTATTTGGCAAATAATAGATTATTCAAGTATGTTTACATATGTTTCTTGTATTTTAAAGTAGTGATTCTATCATTGTAACTTTGTAGGATTTAACACCTGAAATGAAAGCTTTTGTGGACCAATACGGGAAATCTACTGATGGAAA
>NW_024369518.1:0-846 GCF_014805655.1 Passer montanus
TTGGGGGGGGGTTATGGGGGGGATTTTGGGGAGTCCTGGGGAGGATTTTGGGTTTTTTGGGGGATTTTTTTGTGGGATTTTGGGGGATTTTTGGGTGGTTTTTTTTAGTTTTTTGGGGGAATTTTGGGATTTTTTGGGTCCCTGAGTGACCCCCGGTGTCCCCAGGGGGTCCCGCGGTGGCCGTGGGGTCTCTGCACTGGGAGGCACTGGGAGGCACTGGGAGCAACTGGGAGGGACTGGGGGATTTGGGGAAGATTTTTGGGGTTTTGGGGTTGGTTTTTTTCTGTGATTTTGGGTTTTTGGGGTTTTTTTGGGGTGGTTTTTGGGATTTTTGGGTCCCCGCGTGACCCCGGTGTCCCCAGGGGGTCCCGTGGTGGCCGTGGGGTCTCTGTGTCCCCTGCACTGGGAGCACTGGGAGCAACTGGGAGGTTCGGGGCAGATTTTGGGGATTTTGTTGGGGTTTTTTTTTAGGATTTTGGATTTTTTTGGGGGGAATTTTGGGTTTTTTGGGTCCCCGCGTGACCCTGGGTGTCCCCAGGGGGTCCCATGGTGGCCGAGGGGTCTCTGGACTGGGAGGCACTGGGAGCACTGGGAGGGACTGGGGGCAGATTTTGGGGATTTTGTTGGGGTTTTTTTTTAGGATTTTGGATTTTTTTGGGGGGAATTTTGGGTTTTTTGGGTCCCCGCGTGACCCTGGGTGTCCCCAGGGGGTCCCATGGTGGCCGAGGGGTCTCTGGACTGGGAGGCACTGGGAGCACTGGGAGGGACTGGGGGCAGATTTTGGGACAGATTTTGGGTTTTTTTTGGGATTTTTGTCGGGATTTTGGGTTTTTTTGGGGTGGTTTT
>NW_024369519.1:0-14154 GCF_014805655.1 Passer montanus
AGTGTGGATCCTCTGGTGCACGATCAGGTTGGAGCTGTCGCTGCATCTCTTCCCACACTCCCCACACTCGTAGGGCCGTTCCCCGGTGTGGATCCTCTGGTGCACGATCAGGTAGGAGCTCCACCTGAAGCTCATCCCACACTCCCCACACTCGTAGGGCCGTTCCCCACTATGGATCCTTTGGTGATTATTGAGGTTGGAGCTGTCTCTGAAGGTCTTCCCACACTCCCCACACTCATAGGGCCGTTCCCCAGTGTGGATCCTCTGGTGACTGATCAGATTGGAGCTGTGGCTGAAGCTCTTCCCACATTCCCGACACTCATGGGGTCTCTCCCCAGTGTGGCTCCTCCTGTGCAGGATCAGACTGGATCTCCACGTGAAGCTCATCCCACACTCCCCACACTCACAGTGTGGCTCCTCTGGTGCAGGATCAGTTTCGATCTCTTCCTGAAGCCCTTACCACACTCCTCGCACGTGTGGGGCTTCTCCCCATCACGGAGCTGCTCACGGACCACCAGCTGCGAGCTCTGGCTCCATCTGCGGCCGCCTTCCCGGCCCAGGCTGGCTCTTTCCCCCTCAGATCCCCGCCAGCTGCGTTTGCAGCCCCTCCTCGTGCGGCATCTCCGGGGCTTTTCCTCCCCGTTGGCTTCCTGCGCCGTGGAGCCGCTCAAAACGGCCTCTGCCACCAGCTTCTGCCGCGGGGATTTGTCCTCCCTGCTCTCCATGCTCAGCTCCTGCTCTGGGGGAGGAAGGACAAGGACAGGATGGCATTTGCCTCCGGGCCACAGGCAAGGCCAAGGAGATGCCCCCAGGCTGTCCTGCAGCCGGGGCCCTGCTGGGCTGGGAGATGGAGCAGCACAGAGGGCAAAGGGGCACTGACTTCCTCCTCACCTGCCTCCGTCTCCCGGGGCATCCTCCTCTTCCTCACAGCCTCCCGGGGGTTGGGAATGGGAGATCCTGGTTTGGGGAAAACAAGGGATGAGCACGTTGAGATTGAAGGTCCCTCTGCCCGAGTCCATCCCCAGAACTCACCTGGGATCTGGGCTCCAGAAAAACCTCCCAAACACCAAGGTTCAGCCCTAAAAAGCCTCCCAGGAATTCCCCGTCCCTGCTCCCTCCCCTCTGCTGTTGGGGTTCCCCCTGGCCCAGCTGCTGGGGTCACGCTGGCATTGGGGTCCCCCTTGTCCTCGGTGCCCGCCCTCCCCAGGCTGCTGGCAGTCCCAGCAATCCCAAAAGCTGCCCCCTCTTCGCTCCCCATTCAGGGCTGCCGGGGCTTTTCGGGCTCCCTTTTGGGCTCCCTTCTCCCCTCATTCTCTGCTCTGGGCTGCAGGGGCTCCAAGGAGTCCCCCCTGCCCCTCTCCAGCCTCTGCAGGCTCCCGCCCATGGCGGCGCTCCCCCCTCTCTGGGCTCCCCACTTTGGGCTCCTGGGGGACACAGGGCTCTGCTCCTCCAGGCTGCCTCTGCCGCCAGCCGCCACCGCCACCCCCCGATGTCCCCCCGAGGGGCCTTTTCCGCTCAGCCTCGCACTTCTTCATTCTCCAAACATCCCCCCCAAAAAACCCACCCCAGCCCAGGGACCCCCGGGATATCTGGGCCGAGCTCCCCCTCCCCGCTCACCTGCGCCATGGGGGGCGATGATCCCACAGGTGGGGGCTGCGAATGCACGGAGGGCTCGGCCGCGTGCTTCCTCCTGCTCAGCCTGGACCCGCCTTTGGCCCTCCTCTTCCTCTTCCTCTTCCTCCCGCTCTTCCTCCGCCATCCCGCCTCTTTCTCGTCCTCTGTCCTATCCCTGCCTCCTTCTGTTCCATCCCTCCTCTTCTCTCATTCCTCCTCCTCCTTAACCCCACCTCCTTCTCCTCCTCCCTCCTCCTCCTCCTCCATTCCTCCTCAAGGAAAGGGAGGGGAGCCACAACCCTCCCCAGGACTCCCTGGAATTTCCCAGGGCCCCGCAGACCTCCCCCTGTGCTCCCCCAAACCCTGAATGATTCCCCCAAATCCCCACCAGGAATCCCCTAAGCCCCCCCAGGTTTTCCTCAAATCCTCCCTGAACTCCTCGAAATCCCCCAGTACCTCCCACCCCCCCTTCCAAGATGCCCCAATCTCCTCCTCGGCTCCCCAAAATCCACCCTGGGCATCCCAACTTTCCCCCAGGATTCCCTAATCCCCTCCTTGTCTCCTCCACTCCCCCCGCCCAGGACTCCCCCGATCCCCCCCAGGACACCCCAAAATCCACCCAGGATGTCCCATCCTTCGCCCCCGGACTCCCCAGTTTCCCCCAGGCCACTTTTGGGGTGCAGCAGGTGCTTTATTACATTTGTACAACGGCGGCGCTGGGGCCCCCCCGGCTTTCTATGGCTTGTGCTGGGGGAAAAGGGGGGCCGAGACCCCAAAATTGGAGTTTTGGGGGAACCAGGACCCCAAAATTGAGGTTTTGTGCAGGCCAGGACTCCAAACTCACATTCTGGGGGGACCAGGACCCCAAAATTGAAGTTTTGGGGTGGGCCAGGACCCAAAACCAAGGTTCAGGGTGGGGCTGGGACCCCCAAATTAGAGTTTGGGGCGGCCTGAACCCCAAAATCGGGGCTCGGGACCCCGAACCCAGGACTCGTGGAGAGGGTGGGACCCCAAAACTCAGGTTTTTTGGGGGGGGCAGGACCCCAAAATTTGGGTTTTTTGGGGCACCGGGACCCCAAAGTGGGGGTTCGGGGGGGGTCACTTCCGCCGGGGCCGGTCGGGGTCGCGCCGGGGGAGCCCCTCGTCGGTGGAGGAGGTGGTCAGGAGGCCTTGTTGCCACCGGGCCAGCTCGGCGTGTTCCTGAGCGCTGGCGGCCAGCGCCCGCAGCCAGCCCTGCATGTCCTCCTGGAGGGCAGAAACGGGGCCAGACACCCCAAAAAGGGGGTTAGGGGCCCCAAAAACAGGGTCAGCGACACAAAAATGGGGTTGGGGACACCAAAAATGGGGTATGGGGCCCCCAAAACAGGGTCAAGGACATCCTAAATGGGGTTATCTACACCAAAAAGGGGTTAGGGATCCCAAAAACAGGGGCAGGGTCATCGTAAATGGGGTTAGCTACATCAAAAATGGTGTTAGGGACACAAAAAATGGGGGTAGGGACACAAAAATGGTGTTAGGGACACAAAAAATGGGGTTAGGGGCCCCAAAAACAGGGTCAGGGTCATCGTAAATGGGGTTGTCTACACCAAAATGGGGTTAGGGGGGTTAGGGACACAAAAATGGGGCAAGGGACACAAAAAATGGGGTTAGGGGCCCCAAAAACAGGGTCAGGGACACAAAAATGGGGTTAGCTACACCAAAATGGGGTTAGCTACACCAAAATGGGGTTAGGAACACAAAAAATGGTGTTAGGGACACAAAAAATGGGGTTAGGGGCCCCAAAAACAGGGTCAGGGTCATCGTAAATGGGGTTGTCTACACCAAAAATGGGGCTAGGGACACAAAAAATGGGGTTAGGGACACAAAAATGGGGCAAGGGACACAAAAAATGGGGTTAGGGGCCCCAAAAACAGGGTCAGGGTCATCGTAAATGGGGTTGTCTACACCAAAAATGGGGCTAGGGACACAAAAAATGGGGTTAGGGACACAAAAATGGGGCAAGGGACACAAAAAATGGGGTTAGGGGCCCCAAAAACAGGGTCAGGGTCATCGTAAATGGGGTTGTCTACACCAAAATGGGGTTAGGGACAGAAAAAATGGGGTTAGGGACACAAAAATGGGGTTGGGGACACCAAAAATGGGGTTAGGGACACAAAAAATGGGTCAGGGACATCGTAAATGGGGTTATCTACACCAAAATGGGGTTAGGGACAGAAAAAATGGGGTTAGGGACACCAAAAATGGTGTTAGGGACACCGAAAATGGGGTTAGGGACACAAAAAATGGGGGTAGGGGCACAAAAAATGGGGATAGGGACACAGAAAATGGGGTTGGGAACACCAAAATGGGGTTAGGGACAATAAAAAATGGGGTTAGGAACCACAGAAATGGGGTTAGGGACACAGAAATGGGGTCAGGGACACCAAAATGGGGTTAGGAACCACAGAAATGGGGTTAGGGACACAGAAATGGGGTCAGGGACCCCAAAAATGGGTTTAGGGACACAGAAAATGGGGTGAGGGACGCAGAAAATGGGTTAGGGACAGAGAAAATGGGGTTAGGGACACCAAAATGGGGTTAGGGACACCAAAAATGGGCTTAGGGACCCATCAAAATCAACATGAGATCAGAACCACCCAAATCACCATGAGACCCCCCAAAACCACCATCAGGCACCCCAAAAACAGCACAAGATCCCCCAACCCCACCATCTGATACCCCAAAACCACCACGAGACAACCCAAAACCACCATCAGACACCCCAAAATCGCCATCAGACACTCCAAAACCTCCACCAGACACCCTAAACCCTACAAAGAACCCACAAAACCACCATGAGACCCCCCAAAGCCCCCGTCAGACCCCCCAAAACTTTACAAGACTCCCCCAGAGCCGCACCTCATCCTTGGCCTGCAGCAGGAACTCGCTCCCATCGCCGGTCCTGCAAGAGCAGGACATTGTCACCGTGGACTTTGGGGTGTCAGAGCCACCAAAGTCAACAGGAGACCCCAAAAGTGGTGTCAGAAACCCCAAAAGTGCCATCAGGGCCACCCAAAGCAACATGAGACCCCAAAAATGCCATCAGAGACCCCAAAAGTGGCATCAGAGACCCCAAAAATGCCATCAGAGACCCCAAAAGTGGCATCAGAGACCCCAAAAATGCCATCAGAGACCCCACACATCAGACCCACCCAAAGCAACATGAGACCCCAAAAATGCCATCAGAGACCCCAAAAGTCACATCAGACCCACCCAAAGCAACATGAGACCCCAAAAATGCCATCAGAGACCCCAAAAGTGGCATCAGAAACCACAAAAGTGGCATCAGAGACCCCAAAAGTGCCATCAGGGCCACCCAAAGCAACATGAGACCCCAAAAATGCCATCAGAGACCCCAAAAGTGGCATCAGAGACCCCAAAAGTGACATCAGACCCACCCAAAGCAACATGAGACCCCAAAAATGCCATCAGAGACCCCAAAAGTGCCACCAGAAACCCTAAAAGAGACATCAGAGACCCCAAAATCGAGCGGCCCCAGAACTCACTTGAGCTTGAAGACGTTCTTCTTCTTCTTGTAGTCGCTGGCCACCTCGCTGGCGGCGCGGTGCAGGCTGAGCAGGGGCTCCCCGCCGTGCGTGGCCCCGGCCGCGGGGCCCTTGGCGTCCTTGTAGAAGCCCAGGTCGCCCTTGGCCAGCACGCAGTAGAGGTTCACCCAGGACCTGCTCGCGGTGGGACGTGCGGTGACCACCAGGTTTTGGGGGAAACCGAGTTTTGGTGGCCCCCCGAATGTTGGTGGATTGGTTGATGAACGTTCTTATCTTTGGTGAGTTCCCAAATTTTGGTCAATCTCCACCCAACTCGTGGTGGAACCCCAAATTCTGGTGGGTCCTCTCCAGAGATGGACGCCAGATCCTTGGAGAACCCCCAGCCCGTGGTGAACACCATCACTGATGGACCCCCAACCCTTGGTGGACCCCTTCATTGATGGATCCTCCAACCAGTGGTGAATCCCCAAATTTTGGGGAATTTCAAGTCTTGGTGAACCCCCAAATTCTGTGGATCTTCTCCATTGATGGACCCCAGTCCTTGGTGAACCCTCAACGCTTGGGGAACCCTCTTCATGGATGAACCCAACCCAACCCTTGCAGAACTCCCTCCACCGATGTCCCCCCAACCCTCGGTGAAGATCCAAACCTTGGGGAACCCCAACCCTTGGAGACGCCCCAAATCCTGATGAAGAACCCCTTCCACTGATGAACCCCAAGCCTTGGTGAACCCCAACCCTTGGAGAACCCCAACCCTTGGAGAACCCCAAACCTTGGAGGACCCCAACCCTTGGAGAACCCCAGCCCTTGGTGAACCCCAACCCTTGGAGAACCCCAACCCTTGGAGAACCCCCAATTCTTGGTGAACCCCAACCCTTCCTGAACCCCCAAATTCTGGTGGACTATTGATGAAGCCCTTCCATTGATGAACCCCAACATTTGGAGAACCCCCAAATTCTGGTGGACCATTGATGAACCTCAACCTGTGGAGAACCTTCAACTTTTGATGAACCCCTTCCATTGATGAGCCTCAACCCTTGGACAACCCTCAACTCTTGATGAACCCCTTCCATTGATGAACCCCAAACATTTGGAGAAACCCCAAGTCTTGATGAACCCCAACCCTTGGAGAACCCCCAGCTCCTGATGAACCCCACCCCTTGGAGAACCCCCAATTCTTGGAGAACCTCAACCCTTGCTGAACCCCCAAATTCTGGTGGACCATTGATGAATCCCACCCCTTGGAGAACCCCAACCCTTGGAGAACCCCCAGCTCCTGATGAACCCCACCCCTTGGAGAACCCCCAAGTCTTGATTAACCTCTTCCATTGATGAACCTCAACCCTTGGACAACCCTCAACTTTTGATGAACCCCTTCCACTGATGAACCCCATCCCTTGGAGAATGCCACCCCTCAGAGAACCCCCAGCTCCTGATGAACCCCACTCCTTGGAGAACCCCCAATTCTTGGAGACCCCCAACCCTTGCTGAACCCCCAAATTCTGGTGGACCACTGATGAACCCCACCCCTTGGAGAACCCCCAAGTCTTCATGAACCCCAACCCTTGGAGACACCCCAACTCCTGATGAACCCCACCCCTTGGAGAACCCCAACCCTTGGAGAGCCCCCAATTCTTGGTGAACCCCAACCCTTCCTGAACCCCCAAATTCTGGTGGACTATTGATGAAGCCCTTCCATTGATGAACCCCAACATTTGGAGAACCCCCAAATTCTGGTGGACCATTGATGAATCCCACCCCTTGGAGAACCCCAACCCTTGGAGAACCCCCAGGAGTCCTTGGGGCGCGGCCGGCGCCGCGGCTTCGGCCGGTCCCGCGCACGCGGACGGTCCGGCCGAGGGGTCCTCTCCGGCAGGGCCTCGGGGCCCGCGGGGAGACGGGCGGGCGAGTCACGGTCACGGGGCTGGGGACAGCAGGGGACACTGAGGGGACACTCGGGGATCTCCAGGGGACACTGAGGGGACACTCGGGGATCTCCAGGGGACACTGAGGGGACACTCGGGGATCTCCAGGGGACACTGAGGGGACACTCGGGGATCTCCAGGGGACACTGAGGGGACACTCGGGGATCTCCAGGGGACACTGAGGGGACACTCGGGGATCTCCAGGGGACACTGAGGGGACACTCGGGGATCTCCAGGGGACACTGAGGGGACACTCGGGGATCTCCAGGGGACACTGAGGGGACACTCGGGGATCTCCAGGGGACACTGAGGGGACACTCGGGGATCTCCAGGGGACACTGAGGGGACACTCGGGGATCTCCAGGGGACACTGAGGGGACACTCGGGGATCTCCAGGGGACACTGAGGGGACACTCGGGGATCTCCAGGGGACACTGAGGGGACACTCGGGGATCTCCAGGGGACACTGAGGGGACACTCGGGGATCTCCAGGGGACACTGAGGGGACACTCGGGGATCTCCAGGGGACACTGAGGGGACACTCGGGGATCTCCAGGGGACACTGAGGGGACACTCGGGGATCTCCAGGGGACACTGAGGGGACACTCGGGGATCTCCAGGGGACACTGAGGGGACACTCGGGGATCTCCAGGGGACACTGAGGGGACACTCGGGGATCTCCAGGGGACACTGAGGGGACACTCGGGGATCTCCAGGGGACACTGAGGGGACACTCGGGGATCTCCAGGGGACACTGAGGGGACACTCGGGGATCTCCAGGGGACACTGAGGGGACACTCGGGGATCTCCAGGGGACACTGAGGGGACACTCGGGGATCTCCAGGGGACACTGAGGGGACACTCGGGGATCTCCAGGGGACACTGAGGGGACACTCGGGGATCTCCAGGGGACAGCAGGGGACAATGAGGGGACACTCGGGGATGTCCAGTGGGACACTGAGGGGGCATTGAGGGGACATCAAGGGGGACAATGAGGGGACACTCATGGATCTCTGAGGAGATCTCCAGTAGGACATGGAGGGGACACTGAGGGGACAATGGGGGGACACTTGGGGATCTCCAGGGGACAGTGAGGGGACACTCAGGGATCTCCAGGGCACATTGAGGGGACAATGAGGGGATACTCAGGGATCTCCAGTAGGACATGGAGGGGACACCAAGGGGGACAATGAGGGGACACTGAGGGATGTCCAGTGGGACACTGAGGGGACATTGAGTGGACAATGGGGGGACACTCAGGGATCTCCAGGGGACATTGAGGGGACAATGAGGGATCTCCAGTGGGGCATTGAGGGGACACTAAGGGGACACTCGGGGATCTCCAGTGGACAGGGAGGGAACATTGAGGGGACAGCTAGGGGGACATGGAGGGGACACTGAGGGGACATCCAAGGAGACGTGGAGGGGACACTGAGGGGACATCCAAGGGGACATGGAGGGGACAATGAGGGATCTCCAGGGGCACACGGAGGGAACAGCAAGGGGAATCCAAAGGGACACAAAGAGGAATCCTTGGAGCCACCAAAGGGTCACCAAGGTGCCACCAAGGACTCACCGAAGCCGGCACGGGGCCACCCGCCTCCTTCTCCTGCAGCTGCTCCACGATGTCGGCCAGGGTGGCTTTGCTGCTGGAGGACATTTGGAGACCACAGTGGCATCACCCCAGCCCCGTCCCCTCCCCGGTGTCCCCGCAGCGTCCCCGCGGCGTCCCCTCGCTCACCCGCCGCCCTTCCCATCGTGCCGCGGCGGCTCCGGCTCGCTGGACTCCTGCCGCTCCAGCCGGCGCTCCCGGCGCTCCCGGCGAGATGGGATGGAGATGGAGATTATGGAGAATGGGATGAGATGGAGATGGAGACAGCAATTGAGATGACAGATGGGATGGAGATGGAAATTATGGAAATGGAGATGGGGATGGAGATTGGGATGAGATGGAGATGACAGGGATGGAGATGAGAAAGAGATGGGGATGAGATGGAGGTTATGAAGATGGAGATGAGATGGAGATGAGGAGGGGGATGAGATGGAGATGATGGAGATGCAGATTGGGATGAGATGGAGATGGCAATTGAGATGACAGAGGGGATGGAGATGGAGTGGAGATTATGGAGATGGAAATTATGGAAATGGAGATGGGATGGACATGGAGATGGAGATGAGGAGGGGGTGAGATGGAGATAGAGGTTATGAAGACGGAGATGAGATGGAAATGAGGATGGGGGTGAGATGATGGAGATGGAGATGTGAGGGAGATGTAGATGGGATGGAGATAGGATGGATATAGAGATGATGGAGATGAGGATGGGGATGAGATGGGGATGAGATGGGGATGGAGGTTATGAAGATGGAGATGAGGATGGGGATGAGATGGATATTGAGATGAGATGGAGATGGCAATTGAGATGACAGAGGGGATGGAGATGGAGTGGAGATGGAAATGATGGAAATGGAGATGAGGTGGAAATGGAGATGGAGATTGGAATGAAGTGGAGATGATGGAGATGGAGATGAGATGGAGATAGTGATGGAGAAATAAATTATGTCAACGGAGATGATGGAGATGAGATGGGGACAGGGATGAAGATGGAGATGGAGATGAAGAGGACAAAGCCAGCGATGCAAACAGCAGCAGAGATGGGAAGAGGATGAAGATCAGATGAGGAGATGGTTCTGCTGAGCCCACAGCTGCCCCCACCCCGAGCAGGGCCCAGCCCCGGGGATGTCCCCCTCACCGTGGTGAGGCGCCGCAGGGAGCTGAACCTCTCCTCCCAGGCGGCCGCCGCCTTCCGGAAGGCCTCGTGCCGCCGGATCAGCTGCTCCACCTCGTCCACGCTGCTGCCCAGCTCCTGGCTCTTCAGCAGCGGCTCCTGGGCCGTCAGCCACGCGTCGGCCACCACGGCCTCCTGCGCGAACTGGTGCACCTCGCGCACTGCCGGCACAGCCGGGGCCGCCCGTCACCGCCGCGGGGTCGCCGCGGGGCTGGGGTCACCTCCGAGCCTGGGGTCACCCATGATCTGGTGGCCCTCATAATTTGGTGTCACCCATAGTGTGGTGTCTCCCTTAATTTGGTGTTCCTCATAATTTGGTGATCCCCGTAATTTCGTGTTCCTCATAATTTGGTGTTCCCTGTAATTTGGTGATCCCCGTAATTTCGTGTTCCTCATAATTTGGTGTTCCCTGTAATTTGGGGATCCCCGTAATTTCATGTTCCTCATAACTTGGTAATCCCCGTAATTTCATATTCCTCATAATTTGGTGATCTCCATAATGTCATGTTCCTCATAATTTGGTGATCCCCATAATTTGGTGTTCCCTGTAATTTGGTGATCCCCGTAATTTCATATTCCTCAAAATTTGGTGATCTCCATAATGTCGTGTTCCTCATAATCCGGTGTTCCCTGTAATTTGGTGATCCCCGTAATTTCATATTCCTCATAATTTGGTGATCTCCATAATGTCATAACCTGGTGACTTTACCAGGAAGGTGCCAGTTGTGTTCCTCATAATTTGGTATTCCCCGTAATTTGGTGTTCCCTGTAATTTGGTGATCCCCGTAATTTCGTGTTCCTCATAACTTGGTGATCCCCGTAATTTCGTGTTCCTCATAACTTGGTGATCCCCGTAATTTCATGTTCCTCATAACTTGGTGATCCCCGTAATTTCGTGTTCCTCATAACTTGGTATTCCCCATAATTTGGCGTTCTCTGTAGTTTGGTGTCCCCCATAACCTGGTGTCCCCCATAACCTGGTGACTCCCATAAATTGACTCCCACCACCCAATGTCCACCGCAAGACCTGCTGTCCCCAATGTCCACCCAACATCTGATGCCCACCCAAAACCTGGTGACCCCCATAAACCGGTGTCCTCCATGACCCAATGCCCACCCCAAGACCTGCTGTCCCTCCAAGACTCAACATCCCCCAGAAACCTTCTGATGTCCCCCCAACACCCAATGTCCCCCAACATCTGACGTCCCCCCAGCACCCGATGACCTCGTGCTGTCCCCTGGGGTGGCACTCACTCTGCTGCAGCCACTCCCAGTGCTTGTCCCACTTCTCCGTCATCTCCTTCTTCTTAGCCAGGAGCTTCTCCATGTGGGATTTGATCTGCAGGGAGGCGGGACATGGGTCGGGACACCCCAGGAGTTCCACCGCGCCCCCTCCCCACATTGCCCACCCCCCCGGGCACCTCGTCGGCCGCCGGGCTCTTGCTGAGGATGAGGGTCTTGCCCAGCTCCAGGCAGGTGGCCACGTTCTTGGCCCGGGCCTCCATCTCGGTCTTGAGGCTTTGGTGGTCGTTCATCAGCAGCTCCACCGAGGACACGTCCCTGGGGCAGGGGAGGGACAAGGGTGGGGATGGAGGGGGGTCCTTGGTGGCTGGGAGGGGACATTGGCATGGGGAAGGGTCTGGGGTCCTCCTGATGGAGCAGGATTTGGTCCCTGGGCCAGGACGTGGTCCTTGGGCCCTTGGTGGGACAGAACATGGTCCTTGGGCCCATGGTGGAACAGGACATTGATCCTCAGATGGACCAGGATGTGGTCCTTGGGTCCACGGTGGGCCAGGACGTGTTCCTTGGTTCCATGATGGAACAGGACGTGGACCCTCAGATGGATCAGGATGTGGTCCTTGGGTCCATGATGGAACAGGACATGGACCCTCAGATGGATCAGGATGTGGTCCTTGGGTCCATGATGGAACAGGACATGGACCCTCAGATGGATCAGGATGTGGTCCTTGGGTCCATGATGGAACAGGACATGGACCCTCAGATGGATCAGGACGTGTTCCTTGGTTCCATGATGGAACAGGACATGGACCCTCAGATGGATCAGGACGTGTTCCTTGGTTCCATGATGGAACAGGACATGGACCCTCAGATGGTCAGGATGTGGTCCTTGGGTCCATGATGGAACAGGACGTGGACCCTCAGATGGATCAGGATGTGGTCCTTGGGTCCATGATGGAACAGGACATGGACCCTCAGATGGACCAGGACATGGTTCTTAGTTCCATGGTGGAACAGGACCCAGATCCTCAGGTGCACCAGGACATGGTGAAACAGGACATTGATCCTCAGATGGACCAGGAGGTGTTCCTTGGTTCCAAGGTGAACCAGGACATGGACCCTCAGATGGACCAGGACATGGGATCTTGGGATGGACCAGGAGGTGTTCCTTGGTTCAGGAACAGGACCCAGATTCTCAGACGGACCAGGACATGGTGTAACAGGACATTGATCCTCAGATGGACCAGGACGTGTTCCTTGGTTCCATGGTGGAACAGGACACGGACCCTCAGATGGACCAGGACATGTTCCTTGGTTCAGGAACAGGACCCAGATCCTCAGATGGACCAGGACGTGTTCCTTGGTTCCATGGTGGAACAGGACACGGACCCTCAGATGGACCAGGACGCGTTCCTTGGTTCCATGGTGGAACAGGACACGGACCCTCAGGCTGACCCAGACACGGCACCTTGTGGTGGCCCAGCACCTGACCCTTGCCCAGCACCCTACCTGGGCTTCTCCCCGGCGCCCATCTGGTGGAGCACGCCGTCCATCCAGGCCAGCAGGTCCCTGACGGTGCCCACGAAGCGGATCTTGTCGGCCACGCTGGCCACGTGCAGCCGGCACTCCTCGCACGCCGCCAGCAGCTCCTTCCAGGCCCGCAGCACCTCCTGCTCGCGGCCCGCGATGGCCTCGGCGTTGTCCCCGGCGTAGAGCGTCCGCAGCTGCGCCGCGCCCTCCTGCAGCTGCCGCACCTGCGTCACCAGCACCTCCACGTCGTGCTCGAAGGCGCCCAGGGCCCTCTGCAGGGCGCCCGCCGAGGTCCTGCCCTCGCGCGCCGCCAGCTCGGGCAGCCGCTGCCGCTTCTCCTCGATCTGCCCCAGGACCTCCTTGCAGTCGTTGAAGAATTTGTGCAGCTCGTGGGACGCCGCCAGCATCTGGGCGCGGGTCTCCATCAGCTCCAGGAGGTCGGCCCAGGCCTCGTTGACGCCGTCCTTCCACTCGGCGATGGTGGCGGCGTCGGTGTGGCCGTAGTCGATGAGCTCGTCCACCATCTGGTTGACGGCGGCGATGCGCTCCTGGCCCACGCTGCCCGTCTCGCTGGCGAACTCCAGGAACTTCTCCTGCAGCAGCTGCCGGGGCCCGGGGCGGGTGTGGGGAGGGGTCAGGGCTGGGCAGGGCTTGGGACCACCAGGGTGGGGTGGGGATGGTGGCAGGACCCCCAGCCGGGGGATGGAGGGGGTGGCCAGGACCACCAGGGCAGGATGGCACCACCAGGAAGGTGCCAGGACCACCAGGAGCGTGCCAGGACCCCCATCCAGGGGACAGAGGTGAAGCCCAGGACCACCAGGATGGGGCAGGGGTGGTGGTAGGACCACCAGCCAGGGGATGGAGGGGACGGCCAGGACCACCAGGAAGGTGCCAGGACCACCAGGAAGGTGCCAGGACCCCTAAAATGGGGCAGAGATGATGGCAGGACCTCCAGCCAGGGGACGGAGATGATGCCCAGGACCACCAGGATGGTGCCAGAACCCCCACCCAGGGGACAGAGAGTGTGGCCAGGACCAGGATGGTGCCAGGACCTCCAGGATGGTGCCAGGACCTCCAGGATGGTGCCGGGACTCCTGTCCGAGCTCAGGAAACGTCCCCAAGACCCTCACGAGAACACCACGAGTCAGAACCTCCCCCACATCCCTCACCAACTTCTCCATCCCCCTCAACCACGGCACCAAAGCCACCCCACCCCTGACCACGTCCACGCTTCCGTCCTCACCGTGACGTGCTCGAAGTCCTGCCCCAGCTCGGGCGAGCCGGCCACCACCTCCTTCTCGGCGATCCAGTGCTCCAGCTCGTCCACCTCGCGGTTGAGCTGGTAGAGCCAGTACTGCTGCTCCAGCTTGACCTTGCGCTCCTCCACCAGGTCCTTCAGAGACACGTACAGCCGGTCAACCTGCGACTGCCGCCGGCTCACCTGTTCGCTGGGCAAGGACACGGCGCCCGTCAGCCCCGGCGGCGCCGCGGCGGCGCCCGGGGGGCCGGGGGCGG
>NW_024369519.1:15577-20600 GCF_014805655.1 Passer montanus
GAGCTCCAGGAGGGCGCGGCACTGGCGGGAGAGCTGGGCGATGGTCTCCTCGTAGTTCTCGATGGTTTGCTCGGTGAGGAGGTGCTTCTTGAGGAGTTGGAGGGTGCTCTGCTCGTCCTGGGGTGGGGTGGGGGCGTCTTGAGGGTCGGCAACCCGACTCAAGCGGTGCAGCCAACCAAGTCAAGCAACGCAACTGAACCCAACCCAACCAACCCAATCCAATCCAATCCAACCCAACCCAACCCAATGCAACCCAACCCAACCAATGCAACCAACACAACCAACGCAACCAACACAACCAACCAATCAAACCAACCCAACCCAACCCAATCCAATCCAATCCAATGCAACGCAACCAATGCAACCAACCCAACCCAACCAACCAACCCAATCCAATCCAACCCAACCCAACCCAACCCATCCAACGCAACCAACACAACCAACCAACCCAACAAACCCAACCCAACCAATGCAACCAACACAACCAACGCAACCAACACAACCAACCAATCAAACCAACCCAATCCAATTCAATCCAATCCAATGCAACGCAACCAATGCAACCAACCCAACCCAACCAACCAACCCAATCCAATCCAACCCAACCAGTGAAACCAACCCAACCAACCAACCCAACAAACCCAACCAACCCAATCCAATCCAATCCAATGCAACGCAACCAATGCAACCAACCCACCCCAACCAACCAACCCAACCCAATCCAACCCAACCCAACAAACCAACCCAACCAACCACCCCAATCCAATCCAATCCAATGCAACGCAACCAATGCAACCAACCCACCCCAACCAACCAACCCAACCCAATCCAACCCAACCCAACAAACCAACCCAACCAACCACCCCAATCCAATCCAATCCAATGCAACGCAACCAATGCAACCAACCCACCCCAACCAACCAACCCAACCAGTGCAACCAACCCAACCTTATCCAATCCAATCCAACCCAACAAGTGCAACCCAACCCAACCAGTGCAACCAACCCAACTGCCCAGTCCAACCAACCCAGCCAAACCCAACCCAACCAGTGCAGCCAACCCAACAAAGCCAGCTAAACCCAACCCAACCAACTAACCCAACCCAACCAACCAACCCAACCAGTGCAACCAGCCCAACCCAACAAACCCGGCTAAGCCCAACTCAACCAACCCAAACCAACCCAACCAGTGCAACCAACCTAACCGCCCAACCCAACAAACCCAACTGAATCCAACTCAACCACCCCAACGCAACCACTCCAACCCAACCAACCAACCCAACCAAACTACCCCAACCCAATCCAACCAACAAACCACCCCAACCCAACCCAGCCCAACAAACCCAGCTAAACCCAGCTCAACCAACCCAACTGAATCCAACTCAACCACCCCAACCCAACCACCCCAACCCAACCAACCAACCCAACCAAACTACCCCAACCCAATCCAACCAACAAAACCACCCAGCCCAACAAACCCAGCTGAACCCAATTCAACCAACCAGTCCAACCAACCCACCCACCCAACCCAACCCGGCCAGTGCAACCAACCCAATCCAACAAAGCCAGCTAAACCCAGCTCAACCAACCCAACCAACCCAACCAGTGCAGCCAACCCAACCACACAATCCAACAAAGCCAGCTAAACCCAACCCAACCAACCCAGCTCAACCCAACCCAACCCAACCAACCCAACCCAACCCATCCAATTCACCCAATCCAACCAACCAAGTTGACCCAACCCACCCAGCTCACCCAAGCACCCCTCTGAAGCCCACCTTCCCCTTCTCCTCGTTCATCAGGAGCAGCTCCTGCTCTCCCAGCCACGACTCCACCTCGGCCACGTCGAAGTAGTACTGCTCCAGCTGGTAGGTGGCATCCAGGGCCTGCTGCCGGCGCTCCGTCTGCTCCTGCAGCTCCGCCCACATGGTCCCCAGCCGCTCCAGGAGGCACCGCACGCCCTCGGCCTCGGGGCTCTTGATGGAGGCCACGGCGGCGGCGCGTTCCAGCACCTCATCCACGCGGGGCCGGTGCACCTGGATCTCCCGGCGCAGGTTCTGCAGGTGCCGTGGGGTGGGGTGGGACAGAGGTGGGTGGGGGGCTCAGGGCGGGGTGTGACCCCTCGCGGCCCCAGCGGCGGCGCGGGCGCTGACCTGGTTCTTCTTGATGAACTGTTGGACGGTCTGGAGGTTGGTGCCGTGGTCCTTCAGCATGGCCAAGGGCAGGCGGTCCTGGACCCACATCTGGGACAGGGGTGGAGCCCGGTGTCATCGCTGTCCCACATCCCACCCCACCCCCATTTCTGTGTTCACCTCCGTCCCATCCCCATGTTCATCTCGCCTCCATCCCATCTCCATCCCCATCTGTCTCCATCCCCATCCCATCTCCACCTCCACCCCATTCACCTAAAACTCCATCCAATCTCCTTCTTCATCTTCACCCCCATCCCCATCTCATCTCCATCTCCATCATATGTCCATGCCCATCCATCTTCATCCCACCTCCATCATCTCTATTCCATTTCCATCTCCATCTCCACCCCATTCACCTAAAACTCCATCCCATCTCCTTCTCCATCTTCACTGCTATCTCCATCTCATCTCCATCATCTCCATCTCCATGCCCATCCATCTCCATCCCACTTCCATCATCTCTATCCCATCTGTTTCCATCTCCATCGCCACCCCATTCATCTCAAACTCCATCCCATCTCCATCCAATCTCCTTCTTCATCTTCACCCCCATCTCCATCTCATCTCCATTCCATCTCCATCATCTCCATCCCCATCCATCTTAATTTTTATCCCATCTCCATCTCCACCCCATTCACCTGAAACTCCATCCCATCTCCATCCAATCTCCTTCTTCATCTTCACCCCCATCTCCATCTCCATCTTCTCTATCTCCATCCCTTCTTCATCCCCATCCATCTTCATCCCATCTCCATCTCCATCTCATCTCCATCCCACCTCCATCATCTCTATCCCATCTCTGTTTCCATCTCAATCTCCACCCCATTCACCTAAAACTCCATCCCATCTCTTTCTCCATCTTCACTCCCATCTCTATCTCATCTCCATCATCTCCATCCTATCTCCATGCCCATCCATCTTCATCCCACCTCCATCGTCTCTATCCCATCTCCATCTCCACCCCATTCATCTCAAACTCCACCCCATCTCCATCCCATCCCCTTCTCCATCCTCACTGCTATCTCCATCTCATCTTCATCATCTCAATCTCCATGCCCATCCATCTTCATCCCACCTCCATCCTCCATCTCCACCTCCACCCCATTCACCACCAACTCCATCCCCTCTCCACCTCCACCCTGATCTCCATCCCCACCCCGATACTCACCACCTCGTCCTCCAGCTCATGGCTGACCTGGTGCACCTCCTTGGAGGCCAGCAGGATCCTCCGGCGCTCCTTGAGGGGCTCGATGAGGCGCACGATGCGCGTCCCCACCGCGCTCTGCCGCTCGCCCACCGCGTCCCGCCCGGCCGCCTGCGCCGGCAGCGCCGCTGCCTGCGCCTGCAGCTCGCCCACCTCCTTGTACCACTCCTCCACCTGCGACTCCATCGTCTGCGGGGACACGGCGCGGGCAGGTGGCCGTGATGGCCAGGTGGGACCTCCAGCACCCAACGTGGAGCGTTCCCCCCCAAAAAATCGTCGTGGCCCCATAATGTGGTGGCCTCATAATGGGGTGTCCACCATAACCTGGTGTCACCCTTCATAACGTGGTGCCCACCACAAAAATCTGGTGTCCACCATAACCTGGTGTCACCCTTCATAACGTGGTGCCCACCACAGTCTGGTGTCCACCATAACCTGGTGTCCACCATAACCTGGTGTCCACCATAACCTGGTGTCCCTCCCTAAGCTGATGTCCCCACCACGACGTGGTGTTGTCCCTCCACAGCCTGGTGTCCCAACATCACCCAAAGTCCACCCAACACCTGGTGTCCCCCAAACTCCTGGGTCTCCCTCACAACCTGGTGTCCCCCCGCTACCCAAAACCCCCCCAAGACCTGGTGTCCCACCAACAATCTGGTGACCATCCAAGCATCTGATGGCCATCAAGACCTGGTGCCACCCAACACCAATGTCCCACCAACAATCTGGTGACCATCCAAGCATCTGATGGCCGTCCTAGGCCTGGAGTTCTCCATAATTCCCCAACCCCTGGTGCGCCTTCAAGACCCAGCATCACCCCACGACCCATCTCCCCAACTCCTGGTGTCCCCCACCTCCAGGTATCCCCCAGCTCCTGATGTCCTTCCAACTCCTGGTGTCCCCCCAGCTCCTGCTGTCCCCTCAAGGCCTGGTGTCCCCCAGCTCCTGGTGTGCCCCAAATCCTGGTGTCCTTCCAACACCTGCTGTCCCCTCAAGGCCTGATGTCCTCCCATCCTGGTGTCCCCCAACTCCTGGTGTCCCCCAACTCCTGCTGTCCCCTCAAGGTCTGGTGTCCCCCCATCCCGGTGTCCCCCCAGCTCCTGCTGTCCCCCCATCCCAGTGTCCCCCCAACTCCTGGAGTCCCCTCAAGGTCTGGTGTTTCTCCAACACCTGGTAACCCCAATACCTGTGACCCCCCACACCTGCTGTCCCCCAAGACCTGCTGTTCCCCAACTCCTGCTGTCCCCCCAGCTCCTGCTGTCCCCCTGTCCTGGTGTCCCTCCAACTCCTGGTGCCCCACAACACCTGGTGTCCCCCAACTTCTGGAGTCCCCTCAAGGCCTGGTGTCCCCCAACTCCTGCTGTCCTCCCATTTCCTGGTGACCCCTGAAGGTCTGGTGTTTCTCCAGTACCTGGTAACCTGAACTCCCGCTGTCCCCCATCCCGGTGTCCCCCATCCCAGTGTCCCCCATCCCGCTGTCCCCCCAGCTCCTGCTGTCCCTCCATCCTGGTGTCCCCCCAACTCCTGGTGACCCCTCAAGGTCTGGTGTTTCTCCAACACCTGGTAACCCCAATACCTGTGACCCCCCATCCCGCTGTCCCCCCCCCCCCCCCCCCCCCCCCCCCCCC
>NW_024369519.1:21570-22036 GCF_014805655.1 Passer montanus
CCCTGCCCCCACTGCCCCATCCCGGTGTCCCCCATCTCCTGGTGTTTCTCCAACACCTGGTGTCCCCTCAGGGCCTGCTGTCCCCCCATCTCCTGCTGTCCCCCCATCTCCTGCTGTCCCCCCGTCCCGGTGTCCCGGTGTCCCCGTCCCGGTGTCCCCTGTCCCGGTGTCCCGGTGTCCCCCCGTCCCACTGTCCCCAGCCCCAATGTCCCCCATCCCGGTGTCCCCCATCCTGCTGTCCCCTGTCCCGGTGTCCCCCATCCCAGTGTCCCCCATCCCGCTGTGCCCCGTCCCGGTGTCCCCTGTCCCCTGTCCCGGTGTCCCGGTGTCCCTGTCCCGGTGTCCCCGCCCCGGTGTCCCGGTGTCCCCCCTCCCGGTGTCCCGGTGTCCCCGTCCCGGTGTCCCTGTCCCGGTGTCCCGGTGTCCCTGTCCCAGTGTCCCCGCCCCGGTGTCCCGGTGGCCCCCA
>NW_024369519.1:22792-27250 GCF_014805655.1 Passer montanus
GTCCCGGTGTCCCTGTCCCGGTGTCCCGGTGTCCCTGTCCCGGTGTCCCCGCCCCGGTGTCCCGGTGTCCCCCATCCCGGTGTCCCGGTGTCCCCGTCCCGGTGTCCCTGTCCCGGTGTCCCGGTGTCCCGGTGTCCCCTGTCCCGGTGTCCCTGTCCCGGTGTCCCGGTGTCCCTGTCCCGGTGTCCCTGTCCCGGTGTCCCTGTCCGTCCCGGTGTCCCCGTCCCGGTGTCCCTGTCCCCACCTGCAGCCTGTTGAGCTGGCGGCTGACGCTGCGCAGGTCGCCGCCGCTGCCCACGCTCTCCAGCTGCTCCTCCAGCCGGCCCAGCCGCGCCTCCATGTCGGCGTAGCTCCGCGCCAGGCGCTCGGCGGCCGCGGCCTCGGCCAGGCGCCGGCTCCGCGCCTGGCTCGTGCTCTCCAGCTCCTGCCAGCATCGCCGCAGCTCCTCCAGCTGCCGCCGCACCGCGCCGCTCAGCTCCGGCTTGGCCTGCACCAGCTCCTCGCCCTCCTGCGGCGGGGGGACCCCAAAACTGAGCGTGAGGGGTGCGGAGATGATGGAGCTGCTCCTCATTTACTGCGGTGGGGTCTGGGGGCAAGGGGGGACCCCAAAACTGAGCGTGAGGGGCTGGGCAGATGATGGGGCAGCTCCTCCTTTACTGCGGTGGGGTCTGGGGGCAAGGGGGGACCCCAAAACTGAGCGTGAGGGGCTGGGCAGATGATGGGGCAGCTCCTCCTTTACTGCGGTGGGGTCTGGGGGCAAGGGGGGACCCCAAAACTGAGCGTGAGGGGCTGGGCAGATGATGGGGCAGCTCCTCCTTTACTGCGGTGGGGTCTGGGGGCAAGGGGGGACCCCAAAACTGAGCGTGAGGGGCTGGGCAGATGATGGGGCAGCTCCTCCTTTACTGCGGTGGGGTCTGGGGGCAAGGGGGGACCCCAAAACTCAGCGTGAGGGGCTGGGGAGATGTTGGGGCTGCTCCTCAGCTGGGGTGGGGTTTGGAGGCAAGGTGGGACCCCAAAACTGAGCGTGAGGGGTGGGGAGATATTGGGGATGTTCCTCAGCTGGGGAGGGGTTTGGGGGCAAGGGGGAGTTTGGAGTTCAAGGTGGGACCCCAAAACTCGTCACGAGGGGCTGGGGAGATGTTGGAGCTGCTCCTCGCCTTCTGGGAGGGGTCTGGGGGCAAGGGGGGACCCCAAAACTGAGCGTGAGGGGTGCGGAGATGATGGAGCTGCTCCTCATTTACTGGAGGGGTTTGGGGGCAAAGGGGCACCCCAAAATTCACCACGAGGGGCTGGGAAGATGTTGGGGCTGTTCCTCAGCTGGGGAGAGGTTTGGGGGCAAGGGGGGACCCCAAAACTGAGCGTGAGGGGTGCGGAGATGTTTGGGATGCTCCTCACCCTCCTGGGAGGGGTTTGGGGGCAAGGTGGGACCCCAAAATTCACCATGAGGGGTGGGAAGATGTTGGGGCAGCTCCTCATTTACTGGGAGGGGTTTGGGGGCAAGGGGGGACCCCAAAACTCAGCGTGAGGGGTGCGGAGATGATGGGGCAGCTCCTCGCCCTCCTGGGAGGGGTTTGGGGGCAAGGTGGGACCCCAAAATTCACCATGAGGGGTGGGAAGATGTTGGGGGGGCAGTTCCTCAGCTGGGGAGGGGTTTGGGGGCAAGGGGGGACCCCAAAACTGAGCGTGAGGGGTGCGGAGATGTTGGGGCAGTTCCTCAGCTGGGGAGGGGTTTGGGGGCAAGGTGGAGTTTGGAGTTCAAGGGGGGACCCCAAAATTCATCACGAGGGGCTGGGGAGATGATGGAGCTGCTCCTCAGCTGGGGAGGGGTTTGGGAGCAAGGGGGGACCCCAAAACTCAGCGTGACTTCTCGATCCTCTCGAGCCACTCGCGGTTCTGCGCCAGCTCGGCCAGGAAGGCGGGGTGCTGCAGCCAGGGCTTGGGGGGGTCCCGCGGGGGGGGGTCCCGCGAGGGGTCCCCGGCCATCAGCGCCTTGTCGCGGATCCAGCCATCCAGCTGCGGGGGGAGGGGCGGCTCAGCGCCCCCCCGCCGCGCCACGGCTCTGCTGGGGGGGGGGGCAGCCCCCCGTCACCCCCCCCCCAAAAAAAATATCCGGAGGGGTGGCCTATTTTTAACTAAAAACCTATTTTTTTTTCCTTTAAAAAAAAAAAATCCCTCTCAGGAAAAAAAAAAAAAAGAAAAAAAAAAAAAAAAATTACAAAAAAAAAATTCCCAAAAAATTCCCCCTCAAAAAAAAAAAATCAGAAAAAAGTTCCCCCCTCCAAAAAAAAAAATCAGAAAAAAGTTCCCCCCTCCAAAAAAAAAAAAAAAAAAAGAAAAAAAAAAAGAAAAATTACTCCTCCAAAAAAAAATCCGGAGGGGTTTCTTATTTTTTTTCTAAAAATAAAAAATTTTAAAAATCCCCCCTCTCTAAAAAGAAAAAATCAGGAGGAGATTCCACTCTTTAAGAAAAAAAACTTAAAAATCGGGAGAAGCCCCCCCACTCTTTAAAAAAAAAAAAAAATTACTCCTCCAAAAAAAAATCCGGAGGGGTTTCTTATTTTTTTTCTAAAAATAAAAAATTTTTAAAATCCCCCCCTCTCTAAAAAAAAAAAAATCAGGAGGAGATTCCTCTCTTTAAGAAAAAAAATTTAAAAATCGGGAGAAGCCCCCCCACTCTTTAAAAAAAAAAAAAATAAAATCGGGAGAATCCTCCACTTTTTTTCCCCCAGAAAATAAAAAATAAAATCAGGAGGAGCCCCCTCCTCTATTTCCGAAAAAAATAAAAATAAATTCAGGCCCCCCCTGCGCAAAAAAAGCAGGAGGAGCCCCCTTCCCCCCCCCCGCGTCTTTTTCTGTTTTTTGCCCCAAAATAAGCGGAGGGGAAAGGGGGAGAGGAACTGCGCGGATTTTCCCCCCAAAAAGGGAGAGGAGCCCCCCAAAAAAATCCCAAAAATAGCGGAGGGGAGCCCCAAAATAATCCCAAAAAAAATCCCAAAAATAGCGGAGGGAACCCTCAAAATAAACCCAAAAATAGCGGAGGGGACCCTCAAAATAAACCCAAAAATAGCGGAGGGGACCCCCCAAAATAAACCCAAAAAATCCCAAAATAGCCGAGCCCCCTCCCCCCTTTTCCAAAATAAAAAAAAAGCGGAAAGGGCGCCAGGAGCCCCCTCCCCCTCCCCTTTTTTTTTTCCCAAAAAAGCGGCGAGGGGGAGGAGGAGGAGGAGGAGGAAGGAGGCGATGGAGGAGGAGGATGAGGATGGAGCAGGAGGATGAGGATGACGGAGAAGGAGGGAGAGGAAGGCTCCGGCGGCGGCGGGAGGAGGCACAGGAGGGTGAGGAGGATGAGGAGGCTGAGGATGAAGAGGCCGGCGCGGGTGATGCAGCAGATCCCGGGCGGAGCGCGAGCGCCGCAGGAGCCCGAGGAGATCCGGCCAAAAATCCCCGCGCGGCCGGGAAGCGGCGGCGAGCCCGGCATGGCCCCCAAACCCGGCCCGGAGCAGCCCAAATCAGCCCAAATTCACCCCAAAATCAGCCCAAAAATCACCCCAAAAATACCCCAAAATCAGCCTAAAATCCACCCCAAAATCAGCCCGGCATGGCCCCCAAACCCGGCCCGGAGCGGCCCAAATCAGCCCAAATTCACCCCAAAATCAGCCCAAAATCAGCCCGGCATGGCCCCCAAACCCGGCCTGGAGCAGCCCAAATCAGCCCAAAACCACCCCAAAATCAGCTCAAAAATCACCCCAAAATCCACCCCAAAACCAGCCTAAAATCCACCCCAAAACAACCCCAAAATCAGCCCAAAATTCACTCCAAAAACAGCCCAAAATCCAGCCCGGAGCAGCCCCAAAGCACCCAAAATCCACCCCAAAACCACCCCTAAAAATCAGCCTAAAATCCACCCCAAAATCAGCCCGGCATGGCCCCGAAACCTGGCCCGGAGCAGCCCCAAATCAGCTCAAAATCCACCCCAAAAACACCCCAAAATCAGCTCAAAAATCACCCCAAAATCAGCCTAAAATCCACCCCAAAATCAGCCCGGCATGGCCCCGAAACCCGGCCCGGAGCGGCCCCAAATCAGCCCAAAACCACCCCAAAACCCACCCCAAAATCAGCCTAAAATCCACCCCAAAATCAGCCCGGCATGGCCCCGAAACCCGGCCCGGAGCGGCCCCAAATCAGCCCAAAACCACCCCAAAACCCACCCCAAAATCAGCCTAAAACCCACCCCAAAATCAGCCTAAAATCCACCCCAAAATCAGCCCGGCATGGCCCCCAAACCCGGCCCGGAGGGGCCTAAATTCACCCCAAAACCACCCCAAAATCAGCCCAAAAACACCTCAAAAACACCCCCAAATCAGCCCAAAACCACCCCAAAACCCACCCCAAAATCAGCCTAAAACCCACCCCAAAATCAGCCTAAAATCCACCCCAAAATCAGCCCGGCATGGCCCC
>NW_024369519.1:27334-37334 GCF_014805655.1 Passer montanus
AGTGTTGGGGCCATTCCCGGTTTTGAAAGGTCCCGATTTTGGGGTTTTTTGGGGGAGTTTGAGGAGTCCCGGTTTTGGGGGTTTTGGGGAATTTTGGGGGGGGGTCCCGGTTTTGGAGAATCTCCATTTTAAGGTGTCCCGATTTTGGGGTGTCCCGATTTTGGGGGGTCTCGGATTTTGGGGGGTCTCGGCAGGCCGGCTCTGACCTCTCTGCAGTCCTGGAGGAACCTCTGGAGCTCGAGGTGGTCCTGGAGCCGCCGCGTCCACTCCTGGGCCAGCTGGTGGTTGCGCTGGCTCCTGCCGGGGGGGACCCCCTAATTAACCCTTGATCAACCCCTAATTAACTCTTAATTAACTCTTAATTAACTCTTGATTAACTCTTGATTAACCCCTGAGCCTCCCCTCAGAGGGGAAACTGAGGCACGAGGTTCCATCTGGGATCCACCAGCAAATCCAGCTCCGTCCTCGTTCCTGGGGGGTCCTGGGTGGAGTTTTGGGGTTCCTGGATGGAATTTTGGGGTCCTGGGAGGAGCTTTGGGTTTCTGGGTGGAGTTTTGGGGGTTCTGGGAGGAGTTTTGGGGTTCCGGGAGGAGCTTTGGAGTTCTGGGTGGAGTTTTGGCCCTCCCCTCAGAGGGGAAACTGAGGCACGAGGTTCCATCTGGGATCCACCAGCAAATCCAGCTCCGTCCTCGTTCCGTGGGGTTCTGGGAGGAGCTTTGGGGTTCCTGAGTGGTTTTGATGGGTCCTGGGTGGAGTTTTGGGGTCCTGGGTGGAGTTTGGGGTTCCTGGATGGAGTTTGGGGGTCCTGGATGGAATTTTGAGGTTCTGGGTGGAGTTTTGGGGGTTCTGGGAGGAGTTTTGGGGTCCTGGATGGAAATCTGGAGTTCTGGGTGGAGTTTTGGGGGTCCTGGATGGAATTTTGAGGTTCTGGGTGGAGTTTTGGGGTTCCGGGGGGAGTTTTGGGTTTCTGGGTGGAGTTTTGGGGGTTCTGGGAGGAGTTTTGGGGTTCCGGGAGGAGCTTTGGAGTTCTGGGAGGAGTTTGGGGGTCCTGGGAGGAGTTTTGATGTCCTGGGCGGAGTTTTTAGGGTTCTGGGAGGAGCTTTGGGGTTCTGGGTGGAGTTTTGGGGTTCCGGGGGGAGTTTTGGGTTTCTGGGTGGAGTTTTGGGGGTTCTGGGAGGAGTTTTGGGGTTCCGGGAAGAGCTTTGGAGTTCTGGGTGGAGTTTTGATGTCCTGGGAGGAGCTTTGGGGTTCTGGGAGGAGCTTTGGGGTTCTGGGTGGAGTTTTGAGGTCCTGGATGGAATTTTGAAGTCCTGGATGGAATTTTGGGATCCTGGATGGAGTTTTTGATGTCCTGGGAGGAGCTTTGGGGTTCTGGGAGGAGTTTTGGGGTCCTGGGTGGAATTTGGAGGTCCTGGGTGGAGTTTGAGGGTTCTGGGAGGAGCTTTGGAGGTCCTGGGTGGAGTTTTGGGGTCCTGGGAGGAGCTTTGGAGGTCCTGGATGGAATTTTGAGGTCCTGGATGGAATTTTGGGATCCTGGGTGGAGTTTTGGGGTCCTGGGAGGAGCTTTGGGTTCCTCGATGGAATTTTGGGTTCTGGATGGACAGGTCCTGGGTGGAAGTTTGGGATCCTGCGAGGAAATTTGGGTCCTGGATGGAATTTTGATGTCCTGGGTGGAGTTCTGAGGTCCTGGGAGGAGCTCTGGGGTTCTGGGTGGAATTTTGGGATCCTGGGTGGAGTTTTGGAGTTCTGCATGGTGTTTTGGGGTCCTGTATAGAATTTGGGAGTCCTGGATGGAATTTTGGGGTTCTGGGTGGAGTTTTGGGGTCCTGAATGGAATTTTGGAGTTCTGCATGGTGTTTTGGGGGTTCTGGATGGAGCTTTGGGGTCCTGGATGGAATTTTGATATCCTGGGTGGAGTTTTGGGGTCCTGGGAGGAATTTTGGGGTGTAGGTGGAGTTTTGAGGGTCCTGGATGAAATTTTGGGTTTCTGGATGTAGTTTTGGGGTCCTGGGAGGAGCTTTGGGAATCCTGGATGGAATTTTGGGGTCCTGGGTGGTGTTTGGGTTCCTGGGAGGATTTTTGAGGTCCTGGGAGGAGCTTTGGGAGTCCTGGATGGAATTTTGGGGTTCTGGGTGAATTTTTGTGGTCCTGAGCGGTTTTGATGGGTCCTGAGTGGAATTTTGGGATCCTGTGTGGAGTTTTGAGTTCCTAGGTGGAGTTTTGGGGCTCTGGGTGGAGTTTTGGGGATCCTGGATGGAATTTTGGGGTCCTGGGTGGTGTTTGAGTTCCTGGGAGGATTTTTGAGGTCCTGGGTGGGGTTTTGGTGATCCTGGATGGAATTTTGGGGTCCTGGGTGGTTTTTGGGGTCCTGTATGGAATTTTGGGGATCCTGGATGGAATTTTGGGGTCCTGGGTGGTGTTTGGGGTCCTGGGAGGATTTTTGAGGTCCTGGGTGGAGTTTTGGGGATCCTGGATGGAATTTTGGGGTCCTGGGTGGTGTTTGGGGTCCTGTATGGAATTTTGGGGATCCTGGATGGAATTTTGGGGTCCTGGGTGGTGTTTGGGTTCCTGGGAGGATCTTTGAGGTCCTGGGTGGGGTTTTGGTGATCCTGGATGGAATTTTGGGGATCCTGGATGGAATTTTGGGGTCCTGGGTGGTGTTTGGGGATCCTGGATGGAATTTTGGGGTCCTGGGTGGTGTTTGGGGTCCTGGGAGCTGCTGGTGGCTCCGGGGCGCTCCCGGTGGGCCGGGGGGCTCCACGGGGGGCACCTACTTGGCCCGCAGCCCCTCCATGGCCTCGGCCACGCGGTCGCTGTGGAGGTTGCGCTGCCGCCGGAGGCTCTCGCCGGCCTGCAGCACCAGCTGGACCTTCTGCAGGTTCAGCTCCAGCGTGGTGGTGAAGTCCTTGTGCTTCTTCAGCGCCTTGGTCACCCCCTCCACCGTGTCCGGCAGCTCGGCGTGGGCCAGCGTGGTCTCCTGGGAGGGTTGGGTGGGGCTGGTGACCTCTGCCCTGCCCTTGGGGTGGTCACCTCAATGCCACTGGAGCTCCACCAGGAGCTGCTCCCACCCAAATCCACCCACCAGGAGCTGCTCCCACCAAAATCCATCAACCAGGAGCTGCGGTGGAGTTTTGGGGATCCTGGATGGAATTTTGGGGTCCTGGGTGGTGTTTGAGTTCTTCTTCCACCCATCTCCCTCAACCAGGACCTTCTTCCACCCAAATCCACCCACCAGGAGCTGCTCCCACCCAAATCCATCACTCAAGACCTTCTACAAACCACTCCAACCACCCAAAATCTTCTTCCACCCATCTCCCTCAACCAGGACCTTCTCCAAACCATCATCCCCATCATCCATCCACCATCTCCACCACCCAGGACCTTCTCTCACCCATCATCCCCATCACCCACCCATCAACTCTATCACCCCAGACCTTCTAACCACCGTCCTCATCACCCATCCATTATTTCCACCACCCAGGACCTTCTAACCATCATCTCCATCACCCATCCACCATCTCCACCACCCCAGACCTTCTAACCATCATCCCCATCACCCATCCATCATCTCCACCACCCAGGACCTTCTAACCATCATCCCCATCACCCATCCATTATCTCCAGCAGCCAGAACCTTCTCCCACCCATCATCTCCATCACCCATCCATCATCTTCATCAATCAGGACCTTCTCCAAACCATCATCCCCATCACCCATCCACCATCTCCACCACCCCAGACCTTCTAACCATCGTCGCCATCACCCATCCACCATCTCCACCAGCCAGGACCTTCTAACCACCGTTCCCATCACCCATCCACCATCTCCATCAACCAGGACCTTCTCCAAACCATCATCTCCATCACCCATCCATCATCTCCACCAGCCAGAACCTTCTCCCACCCATCATCCCCATCACCCACCCATCAACTCTATCACCCAGGACCTTCTAACCATCGTCCTCAACACCCATCCACCATCTCCACCACCCCAGACCTTCTAAGCATCGTCCTCATCACCCATCCACCATCTCCACCACCCCAGACCTTCTAACCATCGTCGCCATCACCCATCCATCATCTCCACCACCCAGGACCTTCTCTCACCCATCATCCCCATCACCCACCCATCAACTCTATCACCCAGGACCTTCTAACCACCGTCCTCATCACCCATCCACCATCTCCACCAGCCAGGACCTTCTAACCACCGTCCTCATCACCCATCCACTATCTCCACCAGCCAGGACCTTCTAACCATCGTCGCCATCACCCATCCACCATCTCCACCACCCCAGACCTTCTAACCATCGTCCCCATCCCCCATCCACCATCTCCACCACCCCAGACCTTCTAACCATCGTCCCCATCCCCCATCCACCATCTCCACCACCCCAGACCTTCTAACCATCGTCCCCATCCCCCATCCACCATCTCCACCAGCCCAGACCTTCTCCCAGCCCATGGCACCGCCTGGTCCCACACCTGGTTGTAGAGGCTGTTTTGGCACTGCTGCACGTCCCGCAGGAAGAGGTGGAAGACGTGGGACTGCACCAGGACCTCCCTCCTCATCTCCCAGCTCTGCAGGAGCTTCCCCCAGCCCGCGTCCAACTTCTGCAGCCACTGCTGGAGGGACAGGTAGGGCACCTCCATCTCCTCCAGGGCCAGCAGCTCGCTGGCCGCCTGGATCTTGGCGTAGTCCTCCTCGTAGCCGTTGATCTCCTCCTTGAGGGCCACGTGGACGTTCAGCAGCCTCTCGGCCTCGGCCAAGCTGTCGGGGACCTCCTCGGAGCCCACGGCCGCTTGGGTCTTCACCAACCACCCCAAGAAGTTGTCCAGGTCCTGGATGAACTGCTGGAGGCGGCCGGCGATGGTCAAGGTGTCCTCGCAACCTTGGAGGGCCCGCTTGAGGTTGTCCCACTCCTCGCTGATCTCCTCGAAGGGCAGCAGGATCTCCAGGGCGCGGCCGGGGTGGGCGGCGGCCAAGGCCTCGGCCTCCTGCTGGAGCTCCACCAGCCGCGGCTCCAGGACCACCAGGGCGGCCTCCATGGTGGACAAGCGGCGCTGCAGGGCCAGCACCCCGCCCAGGTCGCTGCCACCGGACTGGGTGGCCTCGATGGCTTTTCTCTTCTCCCGCACCTGCGCCTTCATCTCGCTGCACTCCAGGAGGAAGTTCTGGATCTTCAGCACGGAGCTCAGCTGGCTCTTCTTGTTCTCCACCAGCTCCACCACCCGGTTCCAGCTGGGGATGGGGACAGGAGCGCGGTGAGAGCCCCCCCGGGCTGGGACGGGGCCCACCGGGATCAGAAGGATGGGCTGGGAATGGTGGCCTGGAGACCTGGACCCCATGGGGACGTCCCACCACTGCAGAACCACAGGTTGGGGGTCTCCAGGCAGCCCCACACAAAGTTGTCCCCACCAAGGAGACCTCAAGAAGGTTGAGGCTCATTTTCCACCCCCCCAGGATGAGCTTGGACAATTGTCCTGGAGACCTGGACCCCATGGGGACGTCCCACCACTGCAGAACCACAGGTTGGGGGTCTCCAGGCAGCCCCACACAAAGTTGTCCCCACCAAGGAGAACTCAAGAAGGCTGAGACTCATTTCAGGACCCCCAGGATGGGCTTGGACAATTGTCCTGGAGAGGTGGAAGCCATGGGGACATCCCACCACCGGAGATGGAGAACCACAGGTTGGGGGTCTCCAGGCAGCCCCACACAAAGCTGTCCCCACCCAGGAGAACTCAAGAAGGCTGAGACTCATTTCAGGACCCCCAGGATGGCCTTGGACCATTCCAGTGGACACCTGGACCCCACGGGGACATCCCACCAGCGGAGAATCACAGGTTGAGAGTCTCCAGACAACCCCACCACGGAGACCCCCAGAAGGTCAAGGTCCATCTTGAGTGCCCCCCACGCCCGTACCGGCTGTTGAGGTGGTCCTGGCAGGACCGGACCTCGTCCGAGCTGGGGTGGCCACCGTCCACCAGCTGCTGCACCACCTGGTTGACGTCCAGGATGCGCCCCATGACGCTGTTCATCTCCTGGTCCAGGCTCTCGAACCTGAGCAGACGGACACGGGCAGGTCCACCACGGCACGAGGAACCTCAACATCCAGCCTCACCCCAACCCCACCCCGCCCCACCTGTGCTGGACCACCTCGACCTCATCCAGCTCCTCGGGCACCTCCATCTTCTCCAGCCACTGCTCCTTCTCGTCCACCCACACCTCGCAGGCGTGGACCTCGCTGAACATGCGGTAGACGGCCAGCGCGTCCTGCAGCCACTGCGTCCTCAGCACGGCCACCTCGGCCACCTCCCCGTAGAGCTGCTCCACCTCCACCACGCGGATCTGCACGTCCACGCCCTGCCGGTGGTCGGGGGCCAGGAGAGCCAGCTGCTTGCGGAGGGCCAGCACGGCGGCGCGGTGCTTCTCCACCTCGTCCACCACGGCGCGGTGCTTGCGCAGCAGGGCCTGGCTGGAGTAGTCGTCGTGGCCGAAGTCGTCGCTGGACACGATGCGGTACATGTCCTGCAGCCAGGCCACCAGGTCGTCCGTCTCGGCGCTGAACTGGAAGAAGTTCAGGGCGTCCTCCAAGCGCTGCTGGTGGAGCCCCGTGATCTCCTCCAGCTTCTTCCAGCGCAAGCAGACTTCTCGCATCTTCTCCTGGATGCCCACGGAGCTGAAGGACTTCTTGGCCAGGATCTTCTCGCCTTTCTTCATGGTCTGGTGCAGCAGCGCCCGGCGGTTGCCCAGCTCGCCCAGCATGGTCTTGTGTTTGTTGGTCAAGGTCATGACGCTGCTGAGGTCGCGGCCGCAGGTCTTGGCGGCCAGGATCTTCTCCTTCTCGCGGATCCAGGCCTCGGCCTCCTCCATCTCCTGGAAGAAGGTCCAGAGCTGGCGGGAGTCCTCCAGCTCCTTCCTCCTCTTGGCCGCCAGCTCCTCCAGCTCCTCCAGGCACGTCTGGACGTGGTTGACGCGGTTGCAGATGATCTGGGGGTCGCAGGGTTGGTAGCCTGGGCCAGGAGAAGGGGCTTAGATGGCGGCAGGGGGTGGCCACGGGGGTGTCCAAGCAAGGACCGGACGTGGCACTCTGGGCTCTGGTCATAGGCTGGACTCAAAGATCTCACAGGGGTTTTCCAACCTCAGGTTCTGTGGGGACTCTTGCAGGTGGCCCACCAGGACCTTGGGTTGACCATTCCAGGGTCCACCAAGACAGTGGGTCAACCTTTCCATGGGCCACCAAGATCATGGATTGAACCTCCCATGGTCCAACAAAACCTCGGCTGACCCTTCCATGTTCTACCTAAACCTTGGTTGACCCTTCCACAGCCCACCAAGACCTTGAATGGCCCTTCCATAACCCACCAAAACCCTGGCTTGACCCTCCCATGGTCCATCAAGACCATGGCTGACCTTCCCATGGTCCTTCAAGACCATGGCTGACCCTCCCATGGTCCATCAAGACCTTGGTTTGACCCTTCCATGGTCCATCAAGACCTTGGCTGACCTTCCCATGGTCCATCAAGACCTTGGCTGACCCTCCCATGGTCCATCAAGACCTTGGCTGACCCTCCCATGGTCCATCAAGACCTTGGCTGACCTTCCCATGGTTCATCAAGACCTTGGCTGACCCTCCCACGGTCCATCAAGACCAT
The DNA here is from genome assembly GCF_014805655.1 of Passer montanus. Lineage (NCBI taxonomy): Eukaryota > Metazoa > Chordata > Aves > Passeriformes > Passeridae > Passer > Passer montanus. Next base: position 34,990 of record NW_024369519.1, read on the forward strand.
GGCTGAACCTCCCATGATCCATCAAGACCTTGGCTGACCTTCCCATGGTCCATCAAGACAATGGCTGACCTTCCCATGGTCCATCAAGACCTTGGCTGACCTTCCCATGGTCCTTCAAGACCTTGGCTGGCCCTTCCCAAGGCCAAACGCCTCCCCCTCCCCTGGTCAATCCCCCCCGGTGGCCCCCGTTACCCTCCAGCTCCGAGAACTTGAGCGCGGCGGCGTTGAGGGCCTGGACGCGCTCGGTCTGGGCCGAGATGTCGGCCTCCAGCAGCCCGTGCTTCTGCAGGAGGTCCTCAACCTCCAGCAGGTGCTTCCCCAAATCCTTGGAGACCAGAAGAACCTGGAGAAGAACCGAACGGCGTCATCCGGCGCCGCCGGGATTTCGCCGCGCCGCCGAGCCTCCTCCGTGGTCTCTACCTGCATCTCCTCCATCCAGTCGATCATGTAGACCATCTCCTGGAAGATCTTCTGGAGGGCCAGGTTCTGCTCGAGGCGGGCGCGGCGGGCGCGGACCAGCTCGGTCAGCAGCGCCCACTGGCGCAGGATGTTGTCCTTCTGGGCGCCGATGCGCCGCGTGTCGTAGTAGCCCTCGGACTCCATCTCCAGGGCCAGCTCCACCACCACCTGGATGCGCTCCTGGTACGAGGAGATGTCGGCCTCGATGGCCTCGTGCTTCTTCATGGCCGCCTCCACCGCCGGCAGGTCGTAGCCGAAGTTGTCCTGAAGAGGAGGGAGATGGAGCGGGGTGGGGTGGGGTCCTCAGTGGTCAAGGAGGAGGTTGAGGAGGTCCCACCAGCCCTCCGTGGTCAAGGAGGTCCCACCAGCCCTTCATGGTCAATGAGGAGGCCAATGAGGTCCAACTCCTTCTTCATGGTCAATGAGGAGGTTGAGGAGTTTCCACCAGCCCTCCATGGTCAAGGAGGAGGTCAATGAGGTCCCACCAGCCCTCCGTGGTCAATGAGGAGGTCAATGAGGTCCCACCAGCCCTTCATGGTCAATGAGGAGGCCAATGAGGTCCAACCCCCTCTCAGTGGTCAAGGAGGTCCCACCAGTACACCATAACCAAGGAGGTCCAACCCCCTCTCCATGGTCAATGAGGAGGTCGAAGAGGTTCCACCAGCCCTCCATGGTCAAGGAGAAACTCAGAAGGTCCAACCACCTCTCCCCTCATCAAGGAGGTCCCACCACCTCTCCATGGTCAGTGAGAGGCCAATGAGGTCCCACCAGCCCTCCATGGTCAGTGAGGACCCCAATGAGGTCCAACCCCTTCTCCATGGTCAGTGAGGACCCCAATGAGGTCCAACCCCTTCTCCATGGACTTCTCCATGGTCAATGAGGACCCCAATGAGGTCCAACCACTTCTCCATGGTCAGTGAGGACCCCAATGAGGTCCAACCCCCTATCCATGGTCAGTGAGGACCCCAATGCGGTCCCACCACCTCTCCATGGTCAATGAGGACCCCAATGAGGTCCAACCCCTTCTCCATGGTCAGTGAGGAACCCAACAAGGTCCAACCCCCTCTCCATGGTCAGTGAGGACCCCAATGAGGTCCCACCACCTCTCCATGGTCAATGAGGGGGTCAAAGATGTCCAACCACCCCTCCCCTGCTCAAGGAGGACCCCAGTGAGTTCCCACCATCCCAAATGAGGTCCCACCACCCAACACCGCGCTCCTCACCCCCATCCCACACAGGGGTGATTGTCCCACCCCAAGCTGAGGGTCCCCATGACCCCTCCCACCCCACCCCAGCCCACCTGCGAGACCAGGCGCTGGTTCTCGTTGAGCCACGTCTCCCTCATGACGGCCTTGTGGTCAAAGCGCTGCGCCAGCAGCTCCAGCTTCTCCTGCCGGATCAGCTCGTTCCTCAAGGCCACCTCCCGCTCGTGCTCCGCCTTCTCCAGGCACGTCCAGGCCTGGCGGGTGGGGACACGGGCCGGTCACGGGGGTCCCCAGCCCCACCGCGGTGGTGGGACTCCATCTCCACGTCCTCACCTTGTTGATGTCGGAGATGCTCTTGCCCTCGCTGGGCACGTAGAGCTTGCGGTTGGTGGCCCGGAGTTTGCTCTGGATGGTGAAGAGCAGCACCTCGAGGTTCCCCTTCTCCTGGAACCTGGGGGGTGGCACCGGTGGGGAGGTCCCTGTCACCACCGGCGCCAGCTGGGACGTCACCACCGCGCCCCAGGTTCCACTGCCACCAGTTTGGGTTGAACTGGGACCTCCTCGTCACCTCCAGGCACCATCCGTGACCAGTTTGGGTTGAACTGGGAGCCCCTCATCACCACCACCATGAGGTGGGACATCACCACCCCCCAGGCACCATCCATGACCAGTTTGGGCTGA
>NW_024369519.1:42334-43631 GCF_014805655.1 Passer montanus
CCAAATCCACCCCAAATTCATCCCAAATCTACCTCAAACCCACCCTAAATTCAACCTGAGACCCCAAATCCACCCCGAGACCCCCATGGGATTCAAGAGTCTCCATGTGGAGGTTGACCCATTGGTGAAGGTCTTCTTCTGCACCGCGTCCTGCTTGTCTGGGGGGACACCGAGGTCACCCCAAATCCACCCCAAATCCACCCCAACTCCACCGTGAATCCACCCCGAGACCCCAAATCCACCCCAAGACCCCCATGGGATTCAGGAGCCTCCATTGACCATTGGTGAAGGTCTTCTTCTGCACCATGTCCTGCTCATTTGGGGGACATCAAGGTCCCCCCAAATCCACCCCAACTCCACCGTGAATCCACCCCGAGACCCCCATGGGACTCAGGAGTCTCCAGTGACCCATTGGTGAAGGTCTTCTTCTGCACCATGTCCTGCTCATTTGGGGGACATCAAGGTCCCCCCAAATCCACCCCAACTCCACCGTGAATCCACCCCGAGACCCCCATGGGACTCAGGAGTCTCCAGTGACCCATTGGTGAAGGTCTTCTTCTGCACCATGTCCTGCTCATTTGGGGGACATCAAGGTCCCCCCAAATCCACCCCAACTCCACCGTGAATCCACCCCGAGACCCCCATGGGACTCAGGAGTCTCCAGTGACCCATCGGTGAAGGTCTTCTGCACCCCAAAGCCACCTGAGATCCACCCCAAACCCCCCTGAGATCCCTCCTGGAACTCAGGAGACCCCAAAATTCCAGGGTTTTTTTTTGGGGTGTCTGGGGGTTTGGGTTTTTTTTTAGGGGGGGTTGAGAAGTTTTTGGGGGGAATTTTTGGGGTTTTTTGGGGGGTTGAGAAGTTTTTGGGGGGAATTTTTGGGGTTTTTTGGGGGGTTGAGAAGTTTTTGGGGGGAATTTTTGGGGTTTTTTGGGGGGTTGAGAAGTTTTTGGGGGGAATTTTTGGGGTTTTTTGGGGGGTTGAGAAGTTTTTGGGGTGTCTGGGAGGGTTTTGGGGGAATCAGGGAATTTTTTGGGAATATTTTGATTTTTTGGGGGAGGTTTTTTTGAGCAGGGATCAGGGAATTTTTTGAGGAATATTTTGATTTTTTTGAGGAATATTTTGAATTTTTGGGGAATATTTTGATTTTTTTGGGGAATATTGTGAATTTTTGGGGTTTTTTTTTGTTTGTTTGTTTTTGTGGTGGTTTTGAGGGTTTTTTTGGTTGTTTTTTTTGTTGTTTTTTCTTTTTTTGTGGGGGAATTTTGGAATTTTTTTGGGGAATATTTTGAATTT
>NW_024369520.1:0-846 GCF_014805655.1 Passer montanus
CAAAAACAGCCCCAAGAGAACCGAAATCACAGCAAAAATAAGAAAAATCGGCGCAAAAATAACAAAAATCAGCGCAAAAATAACAAAAATCGGCGCAAAAATAACAAAAATCAGCGCAAAAATAAGAAAAACCAGCACAAAAATAACCAAAAGCGGCAAAACACTGCCCAAAATTAACCGAAATCAGAGCAAAAATAAGAAAAATCAGCGCAAAAAGAACCAAAAGCAGCAAAAGACTGCCCAAAATTAACCGAAATCAGAGCAGAAATAAGAGAAATCAGCGCAAAAATAACAAAAATCAGCGCAAAAATAACCAAAAGCGGCAAAAGACTGCCCAAAATTAACCTAAATCAGAGCAAAAATAAGAAAAATCAGAGCAAAAATAACAAAAATCAGCACAAAAAGAACCAAAAGCGGCAAAAAACTGCCCAAAATTAACCGAAATCAGAGCAAAAATAAGAAAAATCAGAGCAAAAATAACAAAAATCAGCACAAAAAGAACCAAAAGCGGCAAAAGACTGCCCAAAATTAACCTAAATCAGAGCAAAAATAACCAAAACCAGAACAAAACCCAGCAAAACAGACCAAAAAAGAACCAAAAAAGATCCAAGATCAGAACGAAACCAACCAAAAACAGCCCAAAAATTACCAAAATCAGCACACACCAGAAAAAAATAGCAAAAACCACCCCAAATCCCCCTCAATTCCCACCCGGACACCCCAAATTGCCCCGAATTCCCCCAATTTCCCCTCAGGAACTCCCAAATTTCCCCAATTTTTCTCTATTTCCCCTTCAGGACCCCCAAATTCTCCCAATTTCCCCTCAGTTCCCACCCGGACACCCCA
>NW_024369521.1:0-846 GCF_014805655.1 Passer montanus
CAAAATTTTGGTTCTTTTTCCCCTCCCCCTCCAAATTTCGGCTTTTTTAACTTTTCCCCCCAAATTTTTGCTCATTTTCCCCTCCACCCCCCCAAATTTTCGGGTGTTTTTCCCCTTTCCCCCCAACATTTCGGGTTTTTTCCCCCAAATTTCGGCTTTTTCCCCTTTCGCCGGTGCTGGGACCCCCTCCCCAATTTGGGGGGGTCCCCGCGGGGTTTTTTTCTCGATCATTTTGTACGGGGTGAAAATAAAATCCAATTTTTTTGGGGCGGTTTGTGTCCTTTTCTTTATTTATTTGTGGGGTTTTTTTGGGGTTTCGGGGTCCAGACTTCCCCCAAATCCCCCCCATTCTTTCCCAGGAGTTTATTTTCTGTTTTTCTGCCCAAATCCCCGAATTATTCCGATTATTCCGGCCCCAAACCCCTCCTGGAACGAGGATAAAAAAAGAGATTTTTGGGTTTTTAATCCCGAAAAGGATTTTTGGGGAATTCCGAATAACCGGGATTGAATTGGGAAAATTCCGGGGGAGAAAGGGAGCGGGATGAGCCTGGGAAAAGGCGAAAAAAGGGTTTAAAAAAAAGGGAAATTCCCGGAAAATCAGGAATTTCAGGGAAATCCCAAGATTTGCCTCACGTGGCAATGGCGGCGTCCACACAGGTCGGACCCCGGGAGATTTTCCCCATTTTTTCCCCTTTTTTCCTCTTTTTTTCCGCCCGTTTCTCCACTTGTTGGTTCAAACAGAGGATTTGAAGCAAAACCCAGCTCAGGGACCCCCAAAATCCCCCCCAAAAAACCCCAAAATTCCCCAAATTCCCCTTATCCAACATGGCGGCGCGCTCTGCCGTA
>NW_024369522.1:0-853 GCF_014805655.1 Passer montanus
TTTTTTATATATTTATATAATGTACTATAATAAGATATATGCAGTATAACCTGAATTATGTGTTACATCGATTTATATTATATTTATAGATATTTTCTGGTTTTATGTATGTCTGCATATAATTGTAACACATTTCCATATTCAGATTTTGTATGGGGTTTTGTTTATATTTATAATCCATATTTATAGGCCTATAAGCATACAAAACACTCTATATTAAACAATACAGTATCTTATTGTAATATATAATACGATTTATGTTACATATTTTATTTTTATATATTCTGTCTGTTTTTAAATTTTAAGGTTTTTATTCTCATTTCTGTACATATATTGGTTTTGTTTAATTACAGTTATAGTTATGATTTAACATTGAAAATCCAATTCCTAAATAAAATGACAAAACAAACAGCATGAAATTCCCACCAATATCGTCCAAAAGCATCAAAACAGCTCCACCAGCCAAACAACTACCAGGAAAAAAACCACACAACACTCTTTTCACTAACAATTCTTATCACATCACAAAAATGCAACGAAAATAAAAGAAAACCCTATAAAAACACACGCAGCAAATCACAAAAACTACTAAAAAAAAATCAAACCAATTTACTCAACTCCAAACCATACAATTGACGCTGAAAGTTAATAAAAAAAAATAACCAAAATTCTACCTCAAAGAATAACCAACGCCCTATAAAAATAACTAAAAAACCGAAGTAATGAAAGATTTTAAAAAATGAGAAAATAACTACTCACATTAAAAAACTACCTGAAAATATCCACAATATAGATATCCATGCTCCCAAAAATAAAACGAATATACAACAACCAAATACATCAAATGACCAAA
>NW_024369523.1:0-845 GCF_014805655.1 Passer montanus
ATCAAATCCCCCCAAAAAATAAAAAAAACCCCCAAATTTACACGAAAATCCCCCCAAATTGCCACAAAAATCCCTCAAAAAACACCAAAATTGCCATGAAAATCCCCCAAAACCTCAAAAATTCCCTTTAAATCCCCCCAAAATTTCCCATCAAATCCCCCAAAATTCCCATCAAATCCCCCCAAAAAATAAAAAAAACAACAAAATGACATGAAAAAACCCCAAAATGACACGAAAATCCCTTAAAAAACACCAAAATTGCCATGAAAATCCCCCAAAACCTCAAAAATTCCCCTCAAATCCCCACAAAATCCCCTCAAACCCATCCTGAACCCCCCCAAAACAACCAAGAATTGCCCCCAAATCCCAAAATTTGCCCAAATTCCCCCGAATTCACCCCAAATCTCACCCAAGTTGATGCCCTCGGAGACTTTGCCCCAAGACTGAGGTGGGAACACCCCCAAAAAGATGGGGCAGAGACCCCAAAAATCCACCCAAACCCACCCTTAACCCCCCCAAAACCCCCATCAAATCCCCCCAAAATTTCCCATCAAATCCCCCAAAATTCCCATCAAATCCCCCCAAAAAATAAAAAAAACAACAAAATGACATGAAAAAACCCCAAAATGACACGAAAATCCCTTAAAAAACACCAAAATTGCCATGAAAATCCCCCAAAACCTCAAAAATTCCCCTCAAATCCCCACAAAATCCCCTCAAACCCATCCTGAACCCCCCCAAAACAACCAAGAATTGCCCCCAAATCCCAAAATTTGCCCAAATTCCCCCGAATTCACCCCAAATCTCACCCAAGTTGATGCCCTCGGAGACTTTGCCCCAAGACT
>NW_024369524.1:0-845 GCF_014805655.1 Passer montanus
TTCCTTTTGATTTCTTTTGATTTTTTGAGATTTCCAGTTGAGTTTTTTTTTTGGTTTTTAACATTCCAAATTATATTTTTTTAATTTTTTGAGGTTTCCAGGTCAATTTTTTGGGTTTTTTAGCATTCCCAAGTTGGTTTTTTGAGGTTTCCAGTTGAATTTTTTTTGGTTTTTAACATTCCCAAGTTGATTTTTTTAATTTTTTGAGGTTTCCAGGTGAGGTTTTTTTAATTTTTTGAGGTTTCCAGGTGAGTTTTTTTTATTTTTAACACTCCCAAGTTGATTTTTTTTTATTTTTTGAGGTTTCCAGGTGAGGTTTTTTTAATTTTTTGAGGTTTCCAGGTGAGTTTTTTTTATTTTTAACATTCCCAAGTAGGTTTTTTTTTATTTTTGGGGTTTCCATGTGGAGTTTTTTTGGTTTTTAGCATTCTCCAGTCTCATTTTTGGCGTTTTTGTGGTTTTTTTGCAGGAGCTGGAGGCCATCAAGGCCCGGGTGAGGGAGATGGAGGAGGAGGCCGAGAAGCTGAAGGAGCTGCAGAACGAGGTGGAGAAACAGATGAACATGAGCCCCCCCCCGGGCAACGGTGAGAGCCCAAAACCACCCCAAATCACCCCAAAAATACCCCCAAATCACCCCAAGAATACCCCCAGGTTCACCTAAAAAATACCCCAAAATCACCCCAAAAATACCCCAAAATTTGCCTCAAAAATACCCCAAAATCACCCCAAAAATACCCCAAAATTTGCCTCAAAAATAGCCCAAAATCATCCCCAAAATTGCCTCAAAAATACCCAAAAAATACCCCAAAATCACCGCAAAAATACCCAAAAATTTGCCTCAAAAA
>NW_024369525.1:0-845 GCF_014805655.1 Passer montanus
TGGGATTTTGGGGGGTGAAATGGGATTTTAGGGGGGGGCACGGTGAAATTTTGGGGTTTTCAGTGAAGATTTGGGGGTGTGGATTCTGCCTGGGGGGGCTTTGGGGAAAGGTGGGTTCTGTTTTGGGGTTTTTGGGGGGTTTTAGGGGGTCCGTGCTGGGTCAGGGAGGCTCTTGAGGGGGTTTTGGGTCTGTGATTTTGGGGTGTGTCTGATTTTGGGGATTTTGGGGCCGTGCCAGGTTTGGGCGATTCCTGGGGGGATTTTTGGGGTTCAGGGGGGTTTTGGGGCTTGGGGCTCACTGGGGATGGGGCGCAGCACGTCGGGCACCAGGATCTCCACCAGCCCCTGGCACAGTTTAGGTGTGTCTGTGATTTTGGGGATTTTGGGGCCATGTTGGGTTTAGGCGGTTCCTGGGCGGTTCCTGGCAGGATTTTTGGGGTTCAGGGATGTTTTTGGGGTTCAGCTCTCACTGGGGATGGGGCGCAGCACGTCGGGCACCAGGATCTCCACCAGCCCCTGGCACAGTTTAGGTGTGTCTGTGATTTTGGGGATTTTGGGGCCATGTTGGGTTTAGGCGGTTCCTGGGCGGTTCCTGGCAGGATTTTTGGGGTTCAGGGGGGTTTTGGGGCTTGGGGCTCACTGGGGATGGGGCGCAGCACGTCGGGCACCAGGATCTCCACCAGCCCCTGGTACAGGGCGTGGTCGCAGTCGCGCACCCAGCGCAGCACCGGCTCCAGCCGGGCCAGCAGCAGCAGCCGCCGCCGCGGCAGGCGCCGCTCGGCCTCCTCCTGCCTGGGGGCGGGCGCGGGGTCACCCACACCGGGCACCCCGAAACACCGGGGGGA
>NW_024369526.1:0-845 GCF_014805655.1 Passer montanus
TTCCTCACTGTCTCCTCACTTTTCTATAATTAGGGTGATTTTATGTGTGGAAATTCTCTATAGTGTGTCTAATTTAAAGTGGGTGGTTTGAGTTCTGTGCGAGCTAGTCTTTTTCTCACTCTCTTTTGTCTTGCTCCATGTGTCCAATGCAAGTTTATACAATGACAGGTATTACCTGTAGTATCTATTGTCTTTCCATTTAGGAGAATGTTGACAGATGCCTTTCAGCACAAAAAAGTGTTGTCCTGTAGCAAACTTAACAAGAGGAGTGGGTAAACTAAACTGTCAAAAACCTGCATAGAGCATTTAGAGGTGTATCATGGATTTGTATAAATAGCTGATGATGCTCTGTTAACAGATGCTTCATTTTAAGTGTGGCCATGTTTCTTGTCCATGGTAGTTGAAGAACTCAGTAGTTACAGAAGACTGTTTCTACTCAGAACTGCTAATAATCTGATTTCATGTAGTAAGAAATATCTATCTATCTATCTATAATCCATCTATGAAAGATAATAGTAAACTTTGGGTGCAAAAACTAAATTTAGTTGTCTTGATTGCATCTTGCATTTTTGAATCTCAGAGCTGATTCTCTAGGCACATTTATCACAATGACAGTGTGTTCCTATGTGGAATTCACATCTGATGGCCATTTCTTTTAATCTGTGTCCAGTTTTTAGAAGAAAGAGATTTCAAAGAATGTCTTATGTGAAGAGTATCATATGTGAAGAATAACAAGAAGGGATTCCGTAGGTACGTAGGTCAGAAAAGAAAGGATGAGGAGACTGATCTACTTGTGCCTGACCAGTCTGGTGAACTTATATGATGAAATTATGGTAATGGTCAAT
>NW_024369527.1:0-845 GCF_014805655.1 Passer montanus
TCTTCACCCAGAGCGTGGCTGAGCACTGGGACAGGATTCCAAAGGCTCTGATCAAAGCACTAAGCCTGGGAGAGTTCAAGAAGTGTTGGACAATGCTCTCAGGCACATGGTGGAACTCTTGGGGATGGTGCTGTGCAGGGCCAGGAGTTGGGCTTTGATGATTCTTATGGTTTCCTTCCAACTCAGGATATTCTAAGATTCAGAGATTATCTGTTAAAATATATTTGCACAAATATGTATCCACATATATATCACTGCCTCCCTCTGGCTTTTGTCACAGTCATTCTCTGCAATTGAGGTGCAAGGCTGTGCACAATAGATTTCATTTGTGCATGTCATGTCTGCCTCTTTCTCTCATCAGATTCTTTCCACTCCATACCTCCCAAATGGCTATTTCTGAGTCTGTGATTTTTTAAAATAACTTTGAAAGTACATAGAGTAATTTTGTAAGATACTACCTTTAAACTATGAAATTTATGCAAATGTATCAAAAAAGATCACTTTTTTGATTTTGAGTAGTAAAGATCAACATATGTTTGGTATTTCTGGGGGATTTTGGCTTGTGTTTTTGTTGTTGTTGTTGGTTTTTTTTCTTTGTGTTTTTTTTAATTTTTTTGTTTGGTTGGTTTTTTGTTTTGTTTTGTTTTTCTCTGAAGGGGGAATTGTTTGGGTGTTAGATTATTGCAATTTCGTCCAGATTATTAGCTGAATTTTCCATATTGCTTTCATTGGCCAACTATACCTGACAGCTTCAGGAGAGACAAAAGTAATCTGGATCAATTTTCCCCAAGTTTTTCCATGCCTTCCTACCTATAGCTTTCAATTTACCACCTTTTTAATGGTCT
>NW_024369528.1:0-845 GCF_014805655.1 Passer montanus
CCCCAAAAAACTCCGGAGTTTTCAGACCTTAAAAAGCTCCCAAAAAGCTCCAAAAACGCCCCCAAAAAGCCCCAAAACGCCCCAAAACCCCCCAAATTTCCGAGCCGAGACCCCCCCCCAAAATATCCCCAAACCCCTCCCCCAAATCCTTCTCCCCCCTCACAACCCAAAAATCCTCATTTTTTTCCTCAAACTCCCCAAAATATCCCCAGACCCCTGAGACCCCTCCCCAAATTCTCTGAGACCCCTCCCCAAAAAAACCCCGGACTTTTAAAACCTCAAAACGCCCCAAGAAAGCTCAAAAAAAGCCCCAAAAAAGCCCCAAAAAGCCCCAAAAAAAGCCCCAAAACCCCCAAATTTGCGAGCCGAGACCCCTCCCCAAATTGTGCGGAAGCCCCCAGACCCATTTCGCACCTGGCAGCCGGACCAGGCGTACTGCGTGGTCAGGTTGATCACCTGGTTGTTCTCGGGCCGGATCACCGACTCCTTGGCCAGGCAGTCCTGGGACCCCTCCCCAAATTAACCCGGGCAGAGACCCCTCCCCAAATTAGCCTCTGAGGGACCCCTCCTCAAATTAACCCGGGCAGAGACCCCTCCCCAAATTAACCTCTGAGGGATCCCTCCCCAAATTAACCCGGGCAGAGACCCCTCCCCAAATTAACCCGAGACTCTTCCCCAAATTAACCAGGGACCCCTCCCCAAATTAACCTCTGTGGGACCCCTCCCCAAATTAGCCAGGGACCCCTCCCCAAATTAACCTCTGTGGGACCCCTCCCCAAATTAGCCAGGGACCCCTCCCCAAATTAACCCAAATCACAGGGACCCCTCCCCAAATTAACCCGGGC
>NW_024369529.1:0-845 GCF_014805655.1 Passer montanus
GAATTCTCTGGGGTTTTTTGGGATTGTCCTAAATTTTCCTGGGATTTTCTGAGGGGTTTTTTTGGGATTGTCCCAGGATTTCCAGGCATTTTCTGGGATTTTTTTGGGATCGTCCTCGGTTTTCCTAGGATTCTCTGAGGGTTTTTTGGGATTGTCCTGAATTTTCCTGGGATTCTCCAGGGGTTTTTGGGATCATCCTCAGTTTTCCTGGGATTTTCTGATGGTTTTTTGGGATCGTCCAGGGTTTTCCTGGAATTCTCTGGGGTTTTTTGGGATTGTCCCGGGTTTTCCTGGAATTCTCTGGCATTTTTTTGGGATCATCCTAAATTTTCCTGGGATTTTCTGAGGGTTTTTTTTTGGGATTGTCCCGGGATTTCCAGGCATTTTCTGGGATTTTTTTGGGATCGTCCTCGGTTTTCCTAGGATTCTCTGAAGGTTTTTTGGGATTGTCCTAAATTTCCCTGGAATTCTCCAGTATTTTTCGGGATCATCCTCAGTTTTGCTGGGATTTTCTGGGGTTTTTTTGGGATTGTCCCAGGTTTTCCTGGAATTCTCTGGCATTTTTTTGGGATTGTCCCCCATTTTTCCAGGATTTTCTGGGGTTTTTTTGGGATCGTCCCGGGTTTTCCTGGGATTCTCTGGGGTGTTTTTTTTTTGGGATTGTCCTCCATTTTCCTGGAATTCTTCCGGGGTTTTTTTGGGATTGTCCCGGATTTTCCTGGGATTCTCCAGGGGTTTTTTTGGGATTGTCCCGAGATTTCCAGGGATTTTCTGGGCTATTTTTGGGATCATCCTCAGTTTTCTTGGGATTCTCCAGGGTTTTTTTGGGATTGTCCCAGGTTTTC
>NW_024369530.1:0-454 GCF_014805655.1 Passer montanus
GACAGCAGGGTGGGACACAGGGACAGCAGAGTGGGACAGGGGACACAGGGACACTGGGGACAGATGGGACAGCAGGGTGGGACATGGGACACTGGGGACATGGGGACAGCTGGGGGCACTGGGGACAGATGCGCTGGCAGGGTGGGACAGGGACAGGGGACAGCAGGGTGGGACACGGGACAGGGGACATGAGGACAGCTGGGGATAGAGGGGACATGGGGACAGCAGGGACACTGGGGACAGCAGGGTGGGCACGGGCACCTGGGGACATGGGGACAGCTGGGAGGGACCTGGGATGGACATGGGGACACCTGGGGGGCACCTGGGCACACCTGGGGGTGGGGCTGGGGCACCTGGGGACACCTCCGGGGGTCTCTGTGCCCTCTCTGACCCCTCCCCCTCCTCTCTCTCCCCACCAGGGCCGCCCCCTCCCCCCCCGGGCCGCGGCAGCTCC
>NW_024369530.1:2089-17998 GCF_014805655.1 Passer montanus
GGGGGGGGAGGGGCCTCGGCTTTTCCTGCCCCTCCCCCCTTTGCCATCCCATCCCCCCCCACCCCCGCAGATGGCAAATAAACGCAGGAGTCACGTGACCGCTGGCCTCGTTAATTGATTAATTCATTCATTAATTAATTACCGTTTAATGAGCTCGGCTCGAGGAGGGGAAGCGGGAATGGAGCGGCTCGGGGAGGGGCTCCCGGGGGATCCCGGCTCCTCCAGCGGCTCCAAACCGGGAAAACCGCGGGGAAAATGGGGAAAAAACGGCGGAATTCGGGATCGGCGCCGCGCGCGGGGGCTGCTGGGAGCGGCATGCAAATGAGGCAGCGCCGCGGCCAATGGGAATCGGTCAATTCAGGCCGGTATGTAAATGAGGCATCGCGGGTGCTGCCGGGAGTGATATGCAAATCTACCGGCGGGACGGCCAATGGCGGGATCAGATATTATGCAAATGAAGCAGCGCGGCGACCAATAGAGAGCTGGCGGGAAGCTGAGAGTATGCAAATAAATCACGGCGCCAGCCAATGGGAGGCGCACAGCTAGCTGTCAGTATGCAAATCAGCACACGGTTCAGCCAATGGGCGCTGGGCGCGGGCGGAGGAAGCCCCGCCCCTCGCGCTGCCCGCCGGGCGGAAGCGGCGCCAGAAAAAAAAAGGGAAAAGGCGGAAAAAGACAAAAAAAAAGCGGCGGCGGCTGAAAATGGCGGAAAATTTAAAAGGTGGCGCGAGCGGGGCGGGCCCGAGGGGTCTCCGGGGGAGCGTGAGGGGGAGAACGCGGGCGGGGGGCGCTCTGAGGGGGCGGCGGCGCTTCCCGCGCGCGGCCGTTGGCGCCTGAGGGAAGCGGGGCAGGAACTCACCCAGGAACCCCAAACCAGGACCCCCCACAGACACTGGGAACCCAGCCAGGACCCCCAAACCGGGAAATGACACCCCAAGAATCTCTGACCCTGTCAGGCCCCAGAGGGTCCCTGGGCACTGGGGTCACTGCAGGACCCCCCAGACCTCGTGAGACCCCCAGAGTCCCCCAGATTCCTGTGTCCCTCCTGACCTTGTGAGACCCCACAGGGTGTCCAGATACTGGGGTCACTCTAGGACCCTCCTGATCTTGTCAGACCCCAAAGGATCCCCACAATGGGGTCACTGCAGGACCCCCCAGACCTCGTGAGACCCCCAGAGTCCCCCAGATTCCTGTGTCCCTCCTGACCTTGTGAGACCCCACAGGGTGTCCAGATACTGGGGTCACTCTAGGATTGGGGTCACTCTAGGACCCTCTTGATCTTGTGAGACCCCAAAGGATCCCCACAATGGGGTCACTCCAGGACCCCCCAGACCTTGTGAGACCCCCAGAGTCCCCCACATTCCTGAGTCCTTCTTGACCTTGTGAGACCCCACAGGGTGTCTTTGGACATTGGGGTCACTCGAGGATCCCCCAGACCTCATGAGACCCTCAGAGTCCCCCACATTCCTGTGTCCCTCCTGACTTTGTGAGACCCCACAGGGTGTCCAGATACTGGGGTCACTCTAGGATTGGGGTCACTCTAGGACTGCAGGACCCCCGTCAGACCCCAAAGGATCCCCACAATGGGGTCACTGCAGGACCCCCCAGACCTCATGAGACCCTCAGAGTCCCCCACATTCCTGTGGCCCTCCTGACCTTGTGAGACCCCACAGGGTGTCCAGATACTGGGGTCACTCTAGGATTGGGGTCACTCTAGGACCCTCCTGACCTCGTCAGACCCCTGAGTGCCCCCAAACCCTGGAATCCCCAAGATTCCTGGGTCCCTCCTGACCTTGTGAGACCCCACAGGCTCTCTGGACACTGGGGTCACCCCAGGAAACCCCTGACCCTATTAGACCCCAAAGGGTCCCTGGACATTGGGGTCACTTTAGGACTCTCCTGACCTCATCAGACCCCAGAAGTCTCTGGACACTGGGGTCACTCTAGGACCCCCTGATCCTATTAGGCCCCAAAGGACCCCCATAATGGGGTCACTCCAGGACCCCCCAGACCCCATGAGACCCTCAGAGTCCCCCACATGCCTGTGTCCCTCCTGACCTGGTGAGACCCCACAGGCTCTCTGGACACTGGGGTCATTCTAGGATTGGGGTCACTCCAGGACCCCCCTGACCTCATGAGACCCCTGGGTGCCCTAAATCCTGGACTCCTCCAGATTCCTCAGTCCCCGCTGACCTTGTGAGACATTGGGGTCACCCCAGCACTTTCTGAGCCCCCAGCCGGGGGTCCCCACTGCCCACCCCCATACCCCAACCCCTCGTTATCCCCCCCCACAGGACGAGGAGTTCTACCTGGTGAAGTGGCGCGGTTACCCCTCCTCCGCCAACACCTGGGAGCCGCGCCGCAACCTGCGCTGCCGCGGGCTGCTGCACCCAGAAGTCTCTGGACACTGGGGTCACTCTAGGACCCCCTGATCCTATTAGGCCCCAAAGGACCCCCATAATGGGGTCACTCCAGGACCCCCCAGACCTCATGAGACCCTCAGAGTCCCCCACATTCCTGTGTCCCTCCTGAGACCCCACAGGCCCTCTGGACACTGGGGTCACCCCAGGACTGTCCTGACCTGGTGAGACCCCAAAGGACCCCCACAATGGGGTCACTGCAGGACCCCCCAGACCTCATGAGACCCTCAGAGTCCCCCACATGCCTGTGTCCCTCCTGACCTGGTGAGACCCCACAGGCTCTCTGGACACTGGGGTCATTCTAGGATTGGGGTCACTCCAGGACCCCCCTGACCTCATGAGACCCCTGGGTGCCCTAAATCCTGGACTCCTCCAGATTCCTCGGTCCCCGCTGACCTTGTGAGACATTGGGGTCACCCCAGCACTTTCTGAGCCCCCAGCCGGGGGTCCCCACTGCCCACCCCCATACCCCAACCCCTCGTTATCCCCCCCCACAGGACGAGGAGTTCTACCTGGTGAAGTGGCGCGGTTACCCCTCCTCCGCCAACACCTGGGAGCCGCGCCGCAACCTGCGCTGCCCTGGCGCAGAAGGCGGAGCAGCGGCGGGCGCTGCGGCGCTGGGAGCGCCACCTGAACCGCACGCGCAGCCACCGCGGCCGCATCGCCGTGGAGAACGAGGTGGACCTGCACGGGCCGCCCCGCGACTTCGTCTACGTCAACGAGTACAAGGTGGGCGCGGGCGTGGCGCTGACCCCCGTGGCGGCCGGCTGCGAGTGCCGGGACTGCCTGGCCGAGGCCACGCTGGCCGGGGGCTGCTGCCCCGGCGCCTCGCGCAACAGGTTCGCCTACAACGAGGCCGGGCAGGTGCGGATCCGGGCGGGGCTGCCCATCTACGAGTGCAACTCGCGCTGCCGCTGCGGCGCCGAGTGCCCCAACCGCGTGGTGCAGCGCGGCATCCGCTACGACCTGTGCATCTTCCGCACCGGCGACGGGCGCGGCTGGGGCGTGCGCACATTGCAGCGCATCCGCAAGAACTCCTTCGTCATGGAGTACGTGGGGGAGGTGAGTGCCACAGGTGTGGGACAGGTGTGTGGGACACTACAGGTGTGTGTGACAGGTGTGACACAGCACAGGTGTGTCTGACAGGTGTGACACAGTACAGGTGTGCCCAGATGTGTGGGGTAGTCCAGGTGTGCCCCAGGTGTGACATGGTGCAGGTGTGCCCAGGTGTGTGGGGTGGGTCAGGTGTGCCCAGGTGTGTGACAGGTGTGTCCCTGTCCCAGATCATCACCTCGGAGGAGGCGGAGCGCCGGGGACAGGTGTACGACCGCCAGGGCGCCACGTACCTGTTCGACCTGGACTACGTGGAGGACGTGTACACCGTGGACGCCGCCCACTACGGCAACATCTCGCACTTCGTCAACCACAGCGTGAGTCGGCTCACCTGGGCTCAGGTGGGCTCACCTGGGCTCAGGTGGGCTTAGCTGGGCTCAGGTGTGGCTTTGTGTACACCGTGGACGCCGCCCACTACGGCAACATCTCGCACTTCGTCAACCACAGCGTGAGTCGGCTCACCTGGGCTCAGGTGTGGGCTCACCTGGGCTCAGGTGGGCTTAGCTGGGCTCAGGGGTGGCTTTACCTGGGCTCAGGTGTGGCTTTACCTGGTTCAGGTGTGGGTTTACCTGGGCTCAGGTGTGGCTTTACCTGGGCTCAGGTGTGGTTTTACTTGCCACAGGTGTGGTTTTACCTGCCATAGGTGTGGTTTTACCTGGGCTCAGGTGTGGTTTTACCTGGTTCAGGTATGGGTTTACCTGGGCTCAGGTGTGGCTTTGCCTGGGCTCAGGGGTGGTTTACCTGGGCACAGGTGTGCTTTACCTGGGCTCAGGTGTGGCTTTACCTGCGCTCAGGTGTGGGTTTACCTGGGCTCAGGTGTGGCTTTACCTGCCCACAGGTGAGGCTATACCTGCTCACAGCTGCGCCTTTACCTGTGCAGAGGTGTGGCCTTACCTGCCTTGTGGGTGGAGCTCCCAGCACCTTTTCCCCCAGCTGGGGGTGTGGCTCACCTGCCAGGTGTGGCTCACCTGTTGGGGTGGGTCAGGAGCTGTGGGTGTGGCTCACCTGGGGGGTGTGGCTCACCTGGGGGTGGGGCTCACCTGGGGGCGGGGCTCACCTGCCAGGTGTGCCTCACCTGCCGGGCGGGGCAGTGTGACCCCAACCTGCAGGTGTACAACGTGTTCATCGAGAACCTGGACCAGCGCCTGCCCCGCATCGCCCTGTTCGCCACCAGGCCCATCCGGGCCGGCGAGGAGCTCACCTTCGACTACAACATGCACGGTACTGACACACCTGTACCTGCCACACACCTGTATGTGTCCATATCACACACCTGTACCTGGCACACACCTGTCACACCTGTACGTGTCCATGTCACACACCTGTCCCTGCCCCCAGGCCCATCCGGGCCGGCGAGGAGCTCACCTTCGACTACAACATGCACGGTACTGACACACCTGGCACACACCTGTACCTGGCACACACCTGTCCCTGTCACACCTGTCCCTGGCACACCTGTACCTGTCACACCTGTACCTGTCACACCCCTGTCACACACCTGTATGTGGCACACCTGTACCTGCCACACCTGTCCCTGTCACACCTGTACCTGTCACACCTGTCTTGCACAGACCTCCCTCCCCTCAGCTCACCTGCACTGTGGGGTCAGGGGCACACCTGGGGGCTCCTGGCTGTACCTGGAGAGTTCTTGGGCACACCTGGAGGGTTCCTGGTCACACCTGGGGGGCTCCTGGGCACACCTGGGGGGTTCCAGGCCACACCTGGGGGGTTCCAGGCTGTACCTGGGGGGTTCCAGGCCACACCTGGGATGCCCAGGCTGTACCTGGGAGGCTCAGAGCCACACCTGGGGGGTCAGGGGCACACCTGGAGGGTGCCAGGCTGTACCTGGGGGTTCCTGGGCACACCTGGGGGGTTCCTGGGCACACCTGGGGGGTTCCTGGGCACACCTGGGGGGGTTCCAGGCTGTACCTGGGGGTTCCTGGGCACACCTGGGGGTTCCCGGGCACACCTGGGGGGTTCCAGGCTGTACCTGGGGGCTTCCTGGGCACACCTGGGGGTTCCTGGGCACACCTGGCCCGCCCCAGGTGCAGCTGAGCACACCTTTCCCCGCAGTGGACCCCGTGGACGCCGAGAGCACCCGCATGGACTCCAACTTCGGGCTGGTGGGGGGGTCCCTGGGGGGCTCCCCCCGCGCCCGCGGCCGCATCGAGTGCAAGTGCGGGGCGGCCTCGTGCCGCAAGTTCCTGTTCTGAAACACCTGGGCCACACCTGGGCCACACCCACCGCACACCTGGGCCACGCCTCCACTGCCGCCCGCAGCGCCTGGGGGGTGGGGGGGGTTCTGAGGGGGTTTGGGGGACCCCAGGTGGGGTTTGGGGGATCCCAGGTGGGTTTTGGGGGGCTCCAGGTGGGGTTTGGGGGGCTCCAGGTGGGGTTTGGGTATATAATTTTATAGCAGCAAAAGGAAAAATGCAGTGTGCACTAATTATTTTTATGGCAAATTAATAAAATCATCTGATAGGAAGGAACATATTCTCTCCTTTTGCTCCCTCAAACTGGCTCCCTACTTGCTGTCCTGTAAAACTGCAACATAAGTACTCTGTAAGGCTGCCCCTGATCCTCAAAAGATCAAAGCAGCCTCTTCATAGAGGACTGAACTGTGCAGGGCCAGCAGTACATGCTACAATAAATATCTGAGCATCCATTGTTTATCAAGGACTAAGGAGAGCAGAAGGTTATATTAAAGAAGAAAAGTGCCACACGATGACAACACCTGTGCAGTTCTAAGGCCGTGCTGGGGGAATTTTGGGGGTTCCAGGTGGGTTTTGGGGGTCTCCAGGTGTGCTGGGGGTGCCACACGATGGCACCTGGAGCCATGGAGGTCCCACTGGGGCAGTTTTGGGGGGGTCCCAGGGGGGGTTTGGGGATGTTTTGGGGGGGGTCTGTGGATTTTGGGGAGAGGCTGAAGGGTTTTGGGAAAGGTTTCGGAGGTTTTGGGGTCACACGGCGCTGCCAAACCTCAAGAACCAGACTGGGTGGACTGAGGGAATTTTGGGGGAGTTTTGGGATTTTTGGGGTGGTTTTGAGGAAGATTTTAAGAAGGATTTTAAGGTATTTTGGGGGGTGTTTTGGGAAAGATTTTGAGGTATTTTGGGAAGGATCTTGGGTGTTTTGGGCAGGATTTGGGGGGATGTTTTGGGTAGGACTTTGGGGCATTTTGGGCAGGATTTGTGGTTTTTTTGGGAAGGATTTTGGGTTTTTTTGGGAAGGATTTTGGGGCATTTTGGGCAGGATTTGTGGGTTTTTTGGGAAGGATTTTGGGGCATTTTGGGCAGGATTTTGGAGGGTGTTTTGGGCAGGATTTTGGGGGATGTTTTGGGCAGGATCTTGGGGTGTTTTGGGCAGGATTTTGGGATTTTTTGGGAAAGATTTTGGGGTTTTTTGGGAAGGATTTTGGGGTGTTTTGGACAGGATTTTGGGGGGGTGTTTTGGGCAAGATTTTAAGGTATTTTGGACAGGATTTTGAGATGTTTTGGGCAGGATTTCTGGGTATTTTGGACAGAATTTTGAGGGGTTTTGGGCAGGATTTTGGGGTATTTTGGGCAGGATCTTGGACGGTGTTTTGGGCAGGATTTTGAGGTGTTTTGGGCAGGATTTTGAGGTGTTTTGGGCAGGATTTTGGGGCATTTTGGTGCCGCACGCCGCTCTCAAAACTCCGCACTCTGAGGCCACGCGTGGCATTTCGGGCTGGTTTTTGGGGTATTTTGGGGTGCTCTGGGGGTATTTCCAGGCAGATCTGGGGGCTCTCCGTGGCGATCTGGGGCGCCTCAGGCGTGCTGGCGCCGCCAGACGATGACGGTGCCGGCGGCGTCCCCCGAGGCCAGCAGGGACTCGTCGCAGTTGAAGGCCACGGCCAGCACGGCGGCCCCGTGGCCCTGCAGCGTGTTCACCGTGGCCCGCGCCGCGCGCCCCACGTCGAAGAAGTGCACGGAGGCGTCCTCGCTGCCCGTCACTGCGGGGACACGGGGACATTGGGGACATGAGGGACAGGGGTGAGAGATGGGATCCCATCGATCCCCTCGCTGCCCGTCACTGCCGGGGACACGGGGACATTGGGGGCATCAGGGACATCAAGGATATTGGGGACAGGAGTCGGGATGTGATCCCACTGACCCCCTTGCTGCCCGTCAGTGTGGGGACATCAGGGACATTGAGGACACGAGGGACAGGGGTGAAGGATGGGATCCCACTGACCCCCTTGCTGCCCATCAGTGTCTGTCACTGTGGGGACATCAGGGGCATTGGGGACAGTGATAAGGGATGGCACCCAACTGCCCTCCTTGCTGCCCCTCACTGTGGGGACACTGGGGACACGGATAAGGAATGTGATCCCACTGACCCCCTCACTGCCTGTCATTGTTGGGGACATCGGGGACACTGGGGACAGGCTCAGGGCTGAGATTTCAGTGCCCCCCTCGCTGCCCGGCACTCTTGGGGACAACAAGGACAGCTGTGACCTCCCTGCTGCCTGTCACTGCCTGGGGACATGGGGACATGGCTGGGGGGTGGCGCTGTCCCTGCGCCCACCCATCCCTCCCAGTCCATCCCAGTTTGTCCCAGTCTCTCCCAGTCCATTCCCAGTTTGTCCTGTTCATTCCCAGTCCCTCCCAGTCCATTCCCAGTCCCTCCCAGTCCATTCCAGTTTGTCCCAGTCCCCCCCAGTCCGTCCCAGTGCTCCCAGTGCTCACCCACGCAGGCTCCCTGCCGGAAGGACATCAGGGGGCAGAAGCAGCTCCTCAGGGGCTGCTCCCGGTGCCGCGTGGGGAAACTGCGCCGGAGCCGCAGCCCCGGGGCGCCCGAGCCCCCCTCGTCCTCCACCACCCTGGCGTGGGGGGAAAGGGGTTAGAAACACCCAAAAATCAACCAAAAAACCCCAAAAATCACCCCAAAAACCCTCCCGAGTCATCCTCGTCCTCCACCACCCTGGGGTGGAGAAAAAATTATCAGAAACACCCAAAATCACCCCAAAAATGACCTCAAAATGACCCCGAGCTCCCTTCATGCTCCACCACCCTGGGCAGGGGGAAACAGGGTCAGAAAAACCCAAAAAAAACCCCAAAATCGCCCCAAAAACCCTCCTGAGCCCTCATCATTCACCACCCTGGAGGGACCAAACAAGGGGTCACAAATACCCAAAAATCACCCCAAAAACCCTCCTGAGCCCTCATCATCCTCCACCACCCTGGAGGGACCAAACAAGGGGTCACAAATACCCAAAAATCACCCCAAAAACCTCCCAGGACCAGAAGAGCAGCAGGCGGTCAGGGTGGGCGTTCACCGGCAGCGATGGATCCAGTTCACCCCAAATCCCCCAATCCCCCAGCCCCTCCTCAGCCCCCCAAAGGTTCCCCGATGTCCCCCCGATGTCCCCAAGCCCCCCCGATGTCAGGGGCTGGGGGGGCACCCTAAAACCATCCCGAGACCCCAAAACCCACCCTGAGACCCCCAAACCCATCCTGAGACCCCCTAAACCCACCCCAGTGTCCCCCCAAGCCGCCTTGCCCGTGGAGATGTTCACCACGTGCACCATGTGCCGGGCACTGCCCACCTGGGGGGCACAAACCTGCCTGAGACCCCCCAAATCCCCCCCAAACCTGCCCCAAGACCCCCAATTCCGCCCCAAAATCCACCCCGGTGCCGCCCTGAGCCGCCTTGCCCGTGGAGATGTTCACCACGTGCACCATGTGCCGGGCACTGCCCACCTGGGGGGCAAAGAGGGGCTGGGGGGGCACCCTGGGACCCCCAAACCCATCCTGAGACCCCAAAACCCACCCTGAGACCCCCAAAATCCTCCCCGAGCCGCCTTGCCCGTGGAGATGTTCACAACCCGCACCATGTGCTGGGCACTGCCCACCTGGGGGGCAGGGGGGAGGGTCACTCGGAGACCCCCAGACCCCCCCCAAGACCCCCAAAGCTGCCCGAGCCTGAAACGTTTGAGGGTCCCAGGAGGGGCTCTCAGAGCTGGGATGTTCAGGGTGTTTTTTGGGGTACTTTAGGGTATTTTGGGGTTTCTCTCACCACGGTCAGGTTGTTGTTGAGCGGCTGGAACGCACAGCACAGCAGCGCAGGGGTGGGTTTGGGGGGATGTTTGGGGGTCCCAGGAGGGGCTCTCAGGGCTGTGACATTTTTAAGCTATTTTAGGGCAGTTTTAGGATATTTTGGGGTTTCTCTCACCATGGTCAGGTTGTTGTTGAGCGGCTGGAAGGCGCAGCACAGCCCCGTTGGGGTTGGGTTTGGGGGGATGTTTGGGGGTCCCAAGAGGGGCTCTCAGGGCTGTGATGTTCAGGGTGTTTTTTGGGGTATTTTAGGGCAGTTTTAGTGTTTTCCTCACCACGGTCAGATTGTTATTGAGCGGCTGGAAGGCGCAGCACAGCAGCGCAGCCCCATCGAGGTCAGGTTTGGGGGGATGTTTGGGGCTCTCAGATCTCTGGGGTTTCAGGACAATTTTAGGGTATTTTAGGACAGTTTTAGGGTTTCTCTCACCACGGTCAGGTTGTTGTTGAGTGGCTGGAAGGCGCAGCACAGCAGCGCAGGGTTGGGTTTGGGGGGATGTTTGGGGGTACGGTCGGGGCAGGCGTTCACCAGCAGCGATGGATCCGGCGCCTCCCGGCTGGCCCAAGCCCGGGCCGAGAGCGACGTGATGGAGCCGCCGGCCTGGACCAGCACCCGCGAGGCCTTGGTCAGCCGGCCTGGGGGGCAGGCAGTGAGACCCCCCCTCAAAATACCCCACAGTGCCCCCCAGGACCTCACAGTGCCCCCCAGTACAGCCCCAGTACTGCCCAGTGCCCCCTGGACCAGCACCTGCAAGGCCTTGGTCAGCTGGCCTGGGGGGGCAGGGAGGGAGACCCCCCCAAAAAACCACTTAACACTGCCCCAGTGCCCCCCAGTACAGCCCCAGTGCCTCCCAGTGCACCCAGTACTGCCCAGTGCCCCCTGGACCAGCACCTGCAAGGCCTTGGTCAGCTGGCCTGGGGGGGCAGGGAGGGAGACCCCCCAAAAAACCACCTAACACTGCCCCAGTGCCCCCCAGTACAGCCCCAGTGCCCCCCAGTACAGCCCCAGTGCCTCCCAGTGCAGCCCTAGTGCCTCCCAGTACCAACCAGTGCCCCCCAATCCCTCCCAGTGCCCGCCTGGACCCGCACTGGCAAAGCCTTGATCAGCCAGCCTGGGGGGGGGAGGATGTGGGACACCCCCAGTGCCACCCAGTACAGCCCAGTGCCCCCCAGTTGCTCTGTACCCACCCCCCAGTGTCCCCCAGTCTGTCCCAGTGCCTCCCAGTGCCAGGGTCAAACAGGGAAGACACGGACTGCCCGTTGTCCCCCAGTCCCTCCCAATCCCTTCCCAGTCCATCCCAATCCTTTTCCAGTCCCTCTCAGTCCCTCCCAGTCCATCCCAGTCCTTCCCAGTACCCTCCATCCCCTCCCAGTCCCTCCCAATCCCTTTCCCTGTCCATCCCAAACCCTTTCCCAATCCATCCCAGTCCCTCCAATCCATCCCAGTCCATCCCAGTCCCTCCCAGTCCCTTTCCCAATCCCCTCCCACTCCATCCCAGTCCCTCCCAGTGCCCCCCAGTGCCGGTACCGGTGCCGGGGTCGCACAGGAACGAGGACACGGAGCCGCGGTCGTCCCCGGCCCACAGGACGCGCCCGGGGGCGTCGAAGCAGAGGGCGAGGACGCGCCCGGGGAGGCGCCCGGTGCCGCCGCGAGCCGCCTTGCCCGTGGACCCAGACCCTTTCAGATGACACCTGAGACCCCCCCCCAGACCCCTCTCAGGGGACGCCTGAGACCCCTCAGCTGCTCTCAGGGAATACCTCAGACCCCTCAGTCCCCCTCAGATGACAGCCGAGCCCCCAGCCCCCCCCAGGGGACACCTGAGACCCCTCCAGGGGATACCTGAAGCTCCCCCAGGGACACCTGAGACCCCCCAGCCCCCCGTACCTGCGCTGTCCAGGTGCTGGTCGAAGACGTGGAACACGCCCGCGAAGGCGTAGTTCTCGCTCAGGGTGGTGTCCCCGGCCATGGCCCGGCTGGCCTCGGCCAGGGGGGTGGGCACCACCCCGGGGGGGCTGCGGGAGATGGGGGGGACAGCGTGAGACCCCCCCCAAATCGATCTGAACCCCCCCAGACTCCCTGAGCCCAACCCGGCACCCCCCCGTGCCCTGCAATGGTTTAGTCCAGGGGGGTGGGGACCCTCGTGGGGGGGAGGGGCAATGGGAGACCCCGCCCCCAGGACCCTGAGACCCCTCCCCAGGACCCTGAGACCCCTCCCCAGCACAGGCGCAGCACAGCAGCGCAGCCCCATCGGGGTCCGGCACGCGGCGGATGCAGCGCCCGTCCCCGGGGTCCCAGAGGCGCAGGGTCCCGTCCAGCGAGGCGGACACGAGCACGTCGTTGGACAGCGACCAGGCAAAGTCGGAGACGCCGGCGCCGTGGCCGCGGAGCCGCCGCAGCACGGCCGGGGGCCCGGGGGCCAGGCGGCACACGGACAGCGTCCCGTCCAGGGAGCAGCACGCCAGCAGGTGCCGCTCGTCGTGGGCAAACTGCACCTTCCGCACTGGGGGGAAAGGGGAGACCCCTCCTCAAAATTTACAGGGCTAGGGAAGACCCCCAGAGCCAGGGGAGACCCCCCCCAAAACAAAAAGTCCCCCCCAGAGCTGGGGGAGCCCCCAGACCCTGCAAAAAACTGAGGCTCCTGCCCTGGGGAGGGACATGGGGGACAGCTGAGACCCCCCAGGGGACAGCTGAGACCCCCCCAGACCCCCTCAGGGTCACCCCAGGGACACCTGAGACCCCCCCAGGGGACACCTGAGCCCCCCCAGGCTCCCCCAGTGGACACCTGAGACCCCCCAAATCTCCTGCCCTGGGGAGGGACATGGGGGACAGCTGAGACCCCCCAGGGGACAGCTGAGACCCCCCCAGACCCCCTCAGAGTCACCCCAGAGACACCTGAGACCCCTCCAGGGGACACCTGAGCCCCCCCAGGCTCCCCCAGTGGACACCTGAGACCCCCCAAATCCCCCTGAGGCCCCACCAAGGACACCTGAGATTGGCGCTGCGCCAGGAGCCGCGCCCGCAGCCGCAGGTACCAGCGCCGCGCCTCGCCCGCCAGGTGCCCGCCCTGCGCCCGCTCCCGCAGCAGCTGCGAGCGCCGCCGCACGTACTGCGTGCGGAACTGCGGCAGCTGCGGCGTGCGGTACGCCGCGTACCTGCGACAGGTGAGACACAGGTAAGGGACAGGTGAGACAAGGGATAAACAGGTAAAAAATGGGGTTAATTCCACCCAAAACCAGAGAAATTCCACCCAAAACCAGCCCCAGGTGTGCAGAACTGTGGCAGTTGTGGGATGTAGCACACTGCACACCTGCACAGGTGAGACAGGTGAGGAACACATGAGAAACAGGTTAGGGACAGGTAAAAAAATGGGGTTAATTCCACCCAAAACCAGAGAAATTCCACCCAAAACCAGCCCCAGGTGTGCGGAACTGCGGCAGATGTGGTGTGCGGTACGCCGCGTACCTGAGGGACAGGTGAGACACAGGTGAGACAGGTGACAAACAGGTGAGGAACAGGTGAGACAGGGGAGATAGGGGAGAGACAGGTGAGAAATGGGGTTAATTCCACCCAAAACCAGAGAAATTCCACCCAAAACCAGACCCAAACACGCGGAACTGTGGCAGATGTGGTGTGCGGTACGCCGCGTACCTGGGACAGGTGAGACGGGGAAAAACAGGTAAAAAATGGGGTCAATTCCACCCAAACCCAGAGAAATTCCACCCCAAAATAGGCCCAAAAATGCAGAACTGCGGCAGCTGTGGGATGCAGTACACTGCACACCTGCACAGGTGGGACAGGTGAGAGAGGTGAGGAATGGGTTCAATCCCACCTAAAACCAGAAAAATTCCACCCAAAAATCGACTCAAGAACGTAGAACTGTGGTAGCTGCGGCGTGCGGTACACTGCACAGGGCCGGGGGCCGGTGCCCCCCCCGAGGATGCCGCTGGCCGTGCAGTGGCCGTTCCCCGCGGAGCCGTCGCGGCGCTGGGCCCTGGCGAGCCGCGTGGTCACGGGCCTGGTGGGCACCTACAGCTGCGTGTGGACCCGTGAGTGACCCCCCCAAATCCCGGGTATGAGGGGAGACCGCCCCCAAATCCCGGTTGTGAGGGGAGACCGCCCCCAAAATCCCGGGTATGAGGGGAAACCCCCCCCAAATCCCGGTTCTGAGGGGAGACCCCCCCCAAATCCCGGTTATGAGGGGAAACCGACCCCAAGATCCCTGTTCTGAGGGGAGACCCCTCCCCAAATCCCGGTTGTGAGGGGAAACCCCCCCCAAAAATCCCGGGTATGAGGGGAAACCCCCCCCAAAATCCCGGGTATGAGGAGAGACACCCCCCAAATCCCGGTTATGAGGGGAAACCCCCCCCAAATCCCGGGTATGAGGGGAAACTGCCCCCAAAATCCTGTTTTGAGGGGAGACACCCCCCCAGATCCCAGTTCTGAGGGGAGACCCCTCCCCAAAAAATCCTGCCTTGTCATCCCCAGAGCCAATCTGGGCGGGGGTCCCATTCCTTTATCTGCTCCCTCCCCCCCCAAATAAGTCTGGGACCCCCCAAATCCTTTCAGATCCTCGGGACCACCCCCCAAATATATTTGGGACCCCTCCCCAAACAACCCTGGCTCCTTTAGGATCCCCCAAAACCCTTCAGACCCCCCCAGGACCCCCCCAAATTCCTCCTCCAACCCCTTTGGAACCCCTTGGGACCCCCTGGGGACCCTCTGGGGCCCCTTGGGGACCCTCCCAACTCCCTTAAACCTCCTTGAGGACCCCCCAGGACCCCCCAAAACCCTTCAGACCCCACCCAAATTCCCCAATCGCTCTCCAGACCCCTCCCCGGGACCCCCCATCACTCTCCAGACCCCCCTGGGACCCCCCAAAACCCTTCAGACCCCCCCAGAACCCTGGGGGTCCCTGGGCTGTTTTTGGGGCACTCCTGGGGGAGTTTTGGGGTGTTCCAGGGATATTTTTGAGGTGGTTTTGGGCCGGTTTTGTGCTGTTTTTGGGGTGTCCCGGGGTTGTTTTTGGGGTGGTTTTGGGGGCTGGTTTTGGGGGTCTTTGGGGGTGTTTTTGGGGTGTCCCTGGGGGGTATTTTTGAGGTGGTTTTGGGGTGTTCTGGGGCTGTTTTGGGGTGGTTTTGGGGGTCTCTGGGCTGGTTTTGGGGTGTCCCGGGGCAGTTTTGTGCTGTTTTTGGGGTGGTTTTGTGCTGTTTTTGGGGTGTCCTGGGGCAGTTTTGTGCTGTTTTTGGGGTGGTTTTGTGCTGTTTTTGGGGTGGTTTTTTGCTGTTTTTGGGGTGTTTGTGGGGGCTGGTTTTGGGGTGTCCCGGGGCTGTTTTTGGGGTGTTTGTGGGGGCTGTTTTTGGGGCTGTTTTGTGCTGTTTTTGGGGTGTTTTTGTGCTGTTTTTGGGGGTCTCTGGGCTGGTTTTGGGGTGTCCCAGGGCAGTTTTGTGCTGTTTTTGGGGTGGTTTTTTGCTGTTTTTGGGGCTGTTTTGTGCTGGTTTTGGGGTGGTTTTGTGCAGTTTTTGGGGTGTCCCGGGGCTGTTTGGGGGTCCCAGCGCCCCCTCCCCACATTTCCCCCCCAGGACCCCCACGGCCGCTGACATTTGCTTCACGCGGGAGCTGCACGCGCTCTTCTTCAGCCTGGGGCGCTGCGTGCCCGTCTGCCGCGGTGACTGGGGGAACTGGGAGGGACTGGGAGGGACTGGGGGGGACTGGGAGGGACTGGGAGCACTGGGAATGGGACTGGGGGGGACTGGGAGCACTGCGTGCCCGTCTGCCGCGGTGACTGGGGGAACTGGGAGGGACTGGGAGGGACTGGGGGGGACTGGGAGGGACTGGCAGCACTGGGAATGGNTCTGCCGCGGTGACTGGGGACACTGGGAGGGACTGGGAGGGACTGGGAGCACTGGGAGGGACTGGGAGCACTGGGAATGGACTGGGAATGGACTGGGGGGGACTGGGAGTGCTGCGTGCCCGTGTGCCGCGGTGACTGGGAGCACTGGGAGGGACTGGGAATGGACTGGGGGGACTGGGACAAACTGGGAGGGACTGGGAATGGATTGGGAGCACTGGGAATGGGACTGGGAATGGGACTGGGAGGGACTGGGAATGGAGTGGGAATGGGACTGGGAGCACTGGGAGAGACTGGGATGGACTGGGGGCGACTGGGAGGGAACTGGAGGGGAACTGGGGGGGACTGGGATGGACTGGGAGGGACTGGGAATGGAACTGGGGGCGCTGTGTGCCCGTCTGCCGCGGTGACTGGGGACACTGGGAGCACTGGGAGGGTACTGGGGGGGGCTGG
>NW_024369530.1:19092-20371 GCF_014805655.1 Passer montanus
TGGGCAAACTGGGAGGGACTGGGAGGGACTGGGAATGGGGCTGGGAATGGGACTGGGACTGGGAATGGGACTGGGAGGGACTGGGAATGGGACTGGGGGGGACTGGGAGCACTGCGTGCCCGTCTGCCGCGGTGACTGGGGACACTGGGAGGGACTGGGAGGGACTGGGAGCACTGGGAATGGACTGGGAATGGACTGGGGGGGACTGGGAGTGCTGCGTGCCCGTGTGCCGCGCACTGGGAGGGTACTGGGGGGGACTGGGAATGGACTGGGGGGACTGGGACAAACTGGAATGGGAATGGGGGTCGCTGAGGAGAACTGGGTTGCTTCTTATTTATACTGGGAGGCACTGGGACATTCCCAGTCCATACTGGGAGCGTCCCAGTCCATACTGGGAGGACTGTGTTTGCTCTGGGCCGCTCCCAGTCCGTACTGGGAGGGTCCCAGTTTGAACTGGTGCCGCAGGGGACGGCGTTTACCAGCGGGGGATGGATTTTATACTGGAGAAACTCAACCAGGGAGACTGGGTGCACGTGTTCCCCGAGGGTACTGGGAGCACTGGGAGCACTGGGAGGGACCGGGAGGGGACTGGGAAGGGATTGATGGGAACTGGGAGGAGACTGGGAAGGGATTGAGGGGAACTGGGATGGACTGGGGGGGGTCCCTGGGGTCTCTGGGTGGAATTTTGGGGTCCCTGAGGAGATTTTGGGGTCCCTGGGGGATTTTTTGGGGTCCCTGGGTGGAATTTTGGGGTCCCTGGGGGGATTTTGGGGTCCCTGGGGGGATTTTGGGGTCCCTGTGGGATTTTTGGGGGTTCCTGAGTGGATTTTGGGGTCTCTGGGTGGATTTTGGGGGTCATGAGGGTCTCTGGGGGATTTTTTGGGGTCTCTTTGGGGATTTTTTGGGGGGTTTTTAGTGGGTTTTTAGGGTCTGTGAAGGGGTTTTTGGGGGCTCTTGAGAGGATTTTTGGGGTCTCTGAGGGGGTTCTTGGGGTTTCTGGGGGGATTTTTTGGGGTCTCTAAGGAGGTTTTGGGGTCCCTGAGATGATATTTGGGGGTCTCTGGGGGGGTTTGGGATTTCTGGGGGATTTTTTGGGGTCTCTTTAGGAATTTTTTGGGGGTCTCTTGCTGGTTTTTGGGGTCTCTGGGGGGATTTTTTAAGGGTCTATCAAGGAAGGGCTTTTGGGGTCTCTGAGAGGATTTTTGGGGTCTCTGGGGGGGGTTTGGGGTCTCTGGGTGACATTTAGGGGGAGTTTTGGGTTTACCAGCGGGGGATGGAT
>NW_024369530.1:20444-26030 GCF_014805655.1 Passer montanus
TGGGGGGGGGGTCTCGGGGTTTTGGGTCTCTGGGGTTTTTTTGGGGGGTCTTTGTGGGATATTTTGGGATCTCTGTGGGATTTTTGGGATCTCTGTGAGATTTTGGGGGTCTGAGGGTGGATTTTGGGGATTTCTGTGTGATTTTGGGGGTCTTTGAGAGGATTTTTGGGATCTCTGTGGGGTTTTTGGCGTCTCTGTGAGGTTTTGGGGGTCTCAGGGTGGATTTTGGGGTCTCAGGGTGGATTTTGGGGGTCTCAGGGTGGGTTTTGGGGGTCTCAGGGTGGATTTTGGGGTCCCACTGACCCCGTTTTCCCCCCAGCACATCACGGTGGTCGTGGGGCGCCCCTTCAGCGCCCGGCCCCTCCTGGAGCGGCTGCGCAGCGAGGGGACCCCCACGGTGGGTTGGGTGGGACCCCATATTTGGGGGGCTGGGACCCCCCTTTTGGGGGGCTGGGACCCCCACGGTGGGTTGGGTGGGACCCCATATTTGGGGGGCTGGGACCCCCCTTTTGGGGGGCTGGGACCCCCACGGTGGGTTGGGTGGGACCCCATATTTGGGGGGCTGGGACCCCCCTTTTGGGGGGCTGGGACCCCCACGGTGGGTCTGGGTGGGACCCCCGCATTTGGGGGGTTTGTCCCAAAAATTTGGGGGGTTCTGACCCCAAGATCTGGGGGTTCTGACCCTGAGATTTGGGGTTGTCCTGGAAATTTGGGGGGCTCTGACCCCGGGATTTGGGGTTTGACCCCAAGATCTGGAGGGATTGTAACTCATAAATTCGGGGTTTGGTCCATACATTTGGGACTTGACCCACAGATTTGGGGTTCTGACCCGGGTATCTGGGGGGGTGTAACCCACAGATTTGAGGTTTGCCCCATAAACTTGGGAGGGGCTGCCCCATAGATCTATAGGTCTCTTTCCCAGCCCCACACATCTGTGTATCCCTTTTTCCAGCCCCATAAATCCCTGGACCCCAACCCCACAGGCACAAGGGTCCCCTTTCCTGCCCCACAAATCCCAGGATCCAGCCCCATAAACCCTGGATTCTCACCCCATAAATCCCGGGATCCAGCCCCATAAACCCTGGATTCTCACCCCATAAATCCCGGGATCCAGCCCCACAGATCCCAGGATCCAGCCCCATAAATCCATGGATCCCTATTCCCGCGATCCTGCCCCACAAATCCCAGGATCCAGCCCCATAAACCCTGGATTCTCACCCCATAAATCCCGGGATCCAGCCCCATAAACCCTGGATTCTCACCCCATAAATCCCGGGATCCAGCCCCACAGATCCCAGGATCCAGCCCCATAAATCCATGGATCCCTATCCCATAAATCCCGGGATCCCAGCCCCACAGATCCTGGGATCCAGCCCCCCAGATCATGGATCCCAATCCCATAAATCCCTGGATCCAGCCCCCCAGATCTTGGGATCACACCCCATAAATCCATGGATCCCAGCCCCACAGATCCTGGGATCCCTATCCCATAAAGCCCTGGATCCAGCCCCACAGATCCCAGAATCCAGCCCCATAATCCCTGGATTCTCACCCCATAAATCCCGGGATCCAGCCCCCCAGATCATGGATCCCAATCCCATAAACCCCAGGATCCAGCCCCCCATAAATCCCTGGATCCAGCCCCCCAGATCATGGATCCCAATCCCATAAATCCCGGGATCCCAGCCCCACAAATCCCAGGATCCAGCCCCGTAAACCCTGGATTCTCACCCCATAAATCCCGGGATCCAGCCCCACAGATCCCTGGATCCCGGCCCCATAAATCCATGGATCCCAATCCCATAAATCCCTGGATCCAGCCCCCCAGATCATGGATCCCAATCCCATAAATCCCGGGATCCCAGCCCCACAAATCCCAGGATCCAGCCCCGTAAACCCTGGATTCTCACCCCATAAATCCCGGGATCCAGCCCCACAGATCCCTGGATCCCGGCCCCATAAATCCATGGATCCCAATCCCATAAATCCCTGGATCCAGCCCCCCAGATCATGGATCCCAATCCCATAAATCCCGGGATCCCAGCCCCACAAATCCCAGGATCCAGCCCCGTAAACCCTGGATTCTCACCCCATAAATCCCGGGATCCAGCCCCACAGATCCCTGGATCCCGGCCCCATAAATCCATGGATCCCAATCCCATAAATCCCTGGATCCAGCCCCCCAGATCATGGATCCCAATCCCATAAATCCCGGGATCCCAGCCCCACAAATCCCAGGATCCAGCCCCGTAAACCCTGGATTCTCACCCCATAAATCCCGGGATCCAGCCCCACAGATCCCTGGATCCCGGCCCCATAAATCCATGGATCCCAATCCCATAAATCCCTGGATCCAGCCCCCCAGATCATGGATCCCAATCCCATAAATCCCGGGATCCCAGCCCCACAAATCCCAGGATCCAGCCCCGTAAACCCTGGATTCTCACCCCATAAATCCCGGGATCCAGCCCCACAGATCCCTGGATCCCGGCCCCATAAATCCATGGATCCCAATCCCATAAATCCCTGGATCCAGCCCCCCAGATCATGGATCCCAATCCCATAAATCCCGGGATCCCAGCCCCACAAATCCCAGGATCCAGCCCCGTAAACCCTGGATTCTCACCCCATAAATCCCGGGATCCAGCCCCACAGATCCCTGGATCCCGGCCCCATAAATCCATGGATCCCAATCCCATAAATCCCTGGATCCAGCCCCCCAGATCATGGATCCCAATCCCATAAATCCCGGGATCCCAGCCCCACAAATCCCAGGATCCAGCCCCGTAAACCCTGGATTCTCACCCCATAAATCCCGGGATCCAGCCCCACAGATCCCTGGATCCCGGCCCCATAAATCCATGGATCCCAATCCCATAAATCCCGGGATCCAGCCCCCCAGATCATGGATCCCAATCCCATAAATCCCTGGATCCAGCCCCCCAGATCTTGGGATCACACCCCATAAATCCATGGATCCCAGCCCCACAGATCCTGGGATCCCTATCCCATAAAGCCCTGGATCCAGCCCCACAGATCCCAGAATCCAGCCCCATAATCCCTGGATTCTCACCCCATAAATCCCGGGATCCAGCCCCCCAGATCATGGATCCCAATCCCATAAACCCCAGGATCCAGCCCCATAAATCCCTGGATCCCAGCCCCACAGATCCTAGGATCTCACCCCACAGATCCCGGGATCCCAGCCCCATAAATCCCAGCCCCACACCTCGGGGTCTCTCCCCACCCCTCGGGGTCTCTCCCCACACTTTGGGGTCTCTCAGCCCCACACTTTGGGGTCTCTCCCCACAGGTGGAGCTCCGCAAGGCCCTGACCGATTTTGTCCAGCGGGAATTCGAGGCTCTGCGGGGCCACGCCCGGACCCTGCACCCCACCCCATAACTGGGGACCCCCTGCCCCACAACTGGGGGGTTCCACCCCATAACTGGGGGGTTCCGCCCCAAAACTTGGGGGTTCCACCCCATAATTTGGGGTTCCACCCCAAAACTCCGGGTTGTGCCCCATAGCAAGACCCTCCTGCCTCATAAAGGGGGATTTTACCCCATAATTTGGGGTCTTGCCCCAAAACTGGGGGTCCTGCCCCACAGCAGGGGGTCCCTGGTGGAGTCCCTGCCCCACAGGGGGGTCCTGCCCCCAATCTGAGCCCCCCAACTGTGCACGGTGCCAATAAAAGGTGGAACCTCGGGGGTCTCTGGGGGATTTTGGGGTCCCACAGGGGATTTTGGGGTCCCAGGGAGAATTTGGGAGGTCCCAGGATGGAATTTGGGGGTCCCGGGGGGGAATTTTGGACCCCAAAACCAAGCGAGTCCCAACCCGAGGTGAATTTATTGAAGCAGAAAAAAGGGGAGGGGTCCCCATTGCCCCCCAAAAACCCCTTGGGAAGAGGGGGGGACAGAGGGGGGGGGTCAGCCTCCCCAAAACGAGGCTTGGACCCCCCCAAAATGAGATTTGGACCTCA
This sequence comes from Passer montanus, assembly GCF_014805655.1. Classification (NCBI taxonomy): domain Eukaryota; kingdom Metazoa; phylum Chordata; class Aves; order Passeriformes; family Passeridae; genus Passer; species Passer montanus. The sequence continues at coordinate 24,424 of NW_024369530.1, forward strand.
AAAAAAAGGGGAAAGGTCCCAAAAATGACGCCAGAACCCCCCAAAAATGGGGCTGGGGGCGTGGCCTGGTCCAGGAGGGGATTTAAGGGGCGTGGCCTGGTCCCGGGGGCGGGGTTTAGAATAGATGTGGGCGTGGTTTGTAGCAGGTGTGGGCGTGGCCTGGCGTGGCCCCGCCCCTCACTCCTCCTTCTTGTCCCGGGGTCCATCGTGGGCGGCCTGGGGGGGAAAGGGGGGATTGAGGGGGGGCGTGTTTCTGGGGTTGTTTTCAGGTATTTTTGGGGTCGTTTTCAGGTGTTTTTAGGGTTGTTTTCAGGTGGTTTTGGGATTATTTTCAGGTATTTTTGGGGTAGTTTTTAGGATTGTTTCCAGGTGATTCTGGGGTTGTTTCCACGTGTTTCTGGGGTTGTTTTCAGGTATTTTTGGGGTCGTTTTCAGGTGTTTTTAGGGTTGTTTTCAGGTGGTTTTGGGATTATTTTCAGGTATTTTTGGGGTAGTTTTTAGGATTGTTTCCAGGTGTTTCTGGGGTTGTTTCCGGGTATTTTCGGGTGTTTTCAGGTGCTTTTGGAATTATTTTCAGGTGTTTTCGGGTGTTTTTGGGCCCTCTGTACCTTCCTGAGGGCGTCGTTGTCCTCCAGGTACTGCCGCGCGGCCTGGCTGGCGCCCTCGGCCTGCTTGCGGAACGCCTGGCTGGAGGCGCCCAGGGCAGCCTGCGCCGAGATCAGCGTCACCAGGCGCCTCAGGAGGCTGGGGGGGACAAATTTGGGGTGAGGGACCCCCAAATTGGGGTCAGGGACCCCCCTGGGGTCACCCAGAGCCCCCCCCTGAGCTCCCCGGGCCTATTGGTGTGAGGCCTGGTTGGAGGCCTCGAGTGCGGCCTAGGCCTTGATCAACGAGGCACCTCAGGAGGGTGGGAGGACAAATTTGGGGTGAGGGACCCCCAAATTAGGATCAGGGAACCCCAAATTGTGGTGAGGGACCCCCAAATTGGGGTTAGGGACCCCCCTGGGTCACCCAGAGCCCCCCCTGAGCTCCCCAGGCCTCTTGGTGCGAGGCCTGGTTGGAGGCCTCAAGTGCGGCCTAGGCCTTGATCAACGAGGCACCTCAGGAGGGTGGGAGGACAAATTTGGGGTGAGGGACCCCCAAATTAGGATCAGGGAACCCCGAATTGTGGTGAGGGACCCCCAAATTGGGGTTAGGGACCCCCCTGGGTCACCCAGAGCTCCCCCTGAACTCCCTGGGCCTGTTGGTGTGAGGCCTGGCTGGAGGCCTCGAATGCGGCCTAGGCCGAGATCAGGGCCCAGGAGTTGGGGGGGAAACAAAAATGGGGCTCAGGGACCCCCAAATTTTGGTCAGGGATCCCTCAAAATCCTCATGAATTTCCTCAGTGTCTGGGACCCCCCAAATTCCCTCCAGTCCCCTCAAATCCCTCCCAGGCTCACAAGGAGAGCAGCAGGGCGAAGCCAGCCAGGTCCAGCCTCTTCCCAACCCCTCCAAAACCACCTCCAATCCCCCCAAAACCAACTCCAAACCCCCCAAATCGTATCCAGGACCCCCCAAACCAACTCCAGGACCCCCCCAAAATCCCGCCAGGCTCACAAGGAGAGCAG
>NW_024369531.1:0-829 GCF_014805655.1 Passer montanus
GGGATTTTTTTGGGTTTTTTGGGGATTTTTAAATGGGAATTGCAATTTCCACTTCGGCCGCCAGGCGGCGCACCGCCGGTAGGCGTGGCTTGCTGATTGACAACCATGACATCCAATCAAAGCGCCGGAAAAGCGTGTCGCTCCCGCCGTCTAGGCGTGGTTTCGCTTTATCCATGACTGACAACCCTCCCGCCCAATCAGCGGTGGGGGGGTGGGTTAATCTTGATTGGCGTTTCCGCTGTCCAACCACAACGCGGCAAGCGGGAAGCGGCCGCCAATGGGAAGGCGCGGGGGGCTCGCGGCGGCCCCGCCCCCGCTATAAACGGCAAGGGGGGCGGGGGCCGCTCCTCGCGCTCACAAGATGGCGGAGGCGGCCAATTGTATCATGGAGGTGAGCGGGGCTCCGCGGGCGAGCGGCGAAAATGGGGCAAAAAAAGGCGAAATCGGGCAAAAATCCGCCGGGCCTGAGGGCAAAGCGGGCCCGGAGAGGCGGGAAAAGCGCTCAGAATTTTCCGGATTGTATCATGGAGGTGAGCGGGGCTCCGCGGGCGAGCGGCGAAAATGGGGCAAAAAAAGGCGAAATCGGGCAAAAATCCGCCGGGCCTGAGGGCAAAGCGGGCCCGGAGAGGCGGGAAAAGCGCTCAGAATTTTCCGGCGCTCACAAGATGGCGGAGGCGGCCAATTGTATCATGGAGGTGAGCGGGGCTCCGCGGGCGAGCGGCGAAAATGGGGCAAAAAAAGGCGAAATCGGGCAAAAATCCGCCGGGCCTGAGGGCAAAGCGGGCCCGGAGAGGCGGGAAAAGCGCTCAGAATTTTCCGGGGGGGGGCG
>NW_024369531.1:1613-2892 GCF_014805655.1 Passer montanus
TTTTTAATGGGATTTTGGCTATTTTTAATGCTATTTTAATGGGATTTTGGCTATTTTCACTGGGATTTTGGTGGGATTTGGTACAAATTCGATTCTCTGAGTGTTGGACCCAAGGCTTTGCCCCCTCCCCAAGCAGGTGTCGTGCCCGCCCGGGGAGGGCAGTGCCAGGCCCTTGGGAATAACGGGATTTTAATGGGATTTTGATGTTTTTAATGGGATTTTGGCTATTTTTAATGGGATTTTTTATGGGATTTTTGTGGGATTTGGTATGAATTGTGAGTGTTGGACCCAAGGCTTTGACCCCTCCCCAAGCAGGTGTCGTGCCCGCCCGGGGAGGGCAGTGCCAAGCCCTCGGCCGAGGACATGACCTCCAAGGATTATTACTTCGACTCCTACGCCCACTTCGGCATCCACGAGGTACCAAAATCCCCCAAATTCACCCCAAAATCCATCCCCGGGGGGTTTTAAGGGGATTTGTGGGGGTTTTAGGGGAGATTTTGGCTGGGTTTGAAATCTAAGCCAAATTTCGTGTCCAGAAGGTGCCAAAAATCACCAAAATTGACCCAAAATTGTCTGAAATTAACCCAAAATTCACCTGAAATGAACCCAAAATAACCTGAAATTAATCCAAAATCACCTGAAATTCACCCAAAATCCCTCCTGGGGGGGTTTTAAGGGGATTTTAGGGGGGATTTTTGATGGATTTGGATCCTATGTCAAATTTCATGTCCAGGATGGTGCCAAAAACACCCAAAATTGACCCAAAATACACCCAAAATTACCTGAAATGGACCCAAAATTATCTGAAATTAACCCAAAATTACCTGAAATTAACCCAAAATTCATTCTTAGGGAGTTTGGGGGGGTTTAAAGGGGATTTGGGAAGGATGAAAGGGGATTTTAGGGACGATTTTGAGCAAAAATCATCAAATTTTATTGAAATTTCAGCCGATTTTGCTGGGATTTTTTCCGTTTTCGCTGGGAATTTCACTTTTTTTTCCTCCCCATAAATCCCACCTGGAATTTCTCATTTCCCACTGATTTTTGGGTGGTTTTTCCCCTGCAGGAGATGCTGAAGGACGAGGTGAGGACGCTGACCTACCGCAACTCCATGTTCCACAACCGGCACCTCTTCAAGGACAAGGTGGTGCTGGACGTGGGCAGTGGCACTGGCATCCTCTGCATGTTCGCTGCCAAGGCCGGTGCCAGGAGAGTCATTGGGGTAAATCCCTCGTTTTTGGGCAAATTGAGAAAATTTGGGGCTGATTTGGGGCAGTTC
>NW_024369532.1:0-844 GCF_014805655.1 Passer montanus
AATGAGATGCAAATAAGATGCAAACAAAAGGGAATAATGGTTTCAGCAGCAATTTTGAGCTCATTTGGTGGAAATTTTGAGGAAATTTGGGGAGATTTCAGGCAAAAAACTTTCAGAATTGTTTGAAGGATCAGAAAAGCTTTTAAAGCACATCTATGCAAATGAAATGCAAATAATATGCAAATAAGATGCAAACAAAAAGGAATAAGGGTTTTAAGAGCAGTTCTGAGACCATTTGGTGGAAATTTTGAGGAAATTTGGGGAAATTTTAGACGAAAAACTTCCAGAATTATTTGAAGGACCAGGAAAGCTTTTAAAGCACATCCATGCAAATGAGATGCAAATAATATGCATATGAGATGCAACCAAAAAGGGAAATAATGTTTTTAGGAGCAATTTTGAGACCATTTGGTGGAAATTTGGGGCAATTAAAGACAAAATCTTTAGAATTATTTGATGAATCAGAAAAGCTTCTAAAGAGCGGTCATGCAAACGATATGCAAATTATATGCAAACAAAAAAGGAAATAATGGCTTTAGGAACGGTTTCGGGACAACGTGGTGGAAATTTTGATAAAATTTGGGGCAATTTCAGGCAAAAAAGTTCCAGAATTGTTTGAGGAACCAGAAAAGCTTTCAAAGAGCGTCCATGCAAATGAGATGCAAAAAAAAATGCAAATAAGATGCAAATAAATAGGAAATAAAGGTTTTAGGAGCAATTCTGAGACCATTTGGTGGAAAATTTGAGGAAATTTGGGGCAATTTAAGAACAAAGCTTTAGAATTATTTGAACACCAGGAAACCTTTCAAAGAACATTCATGCAAATGAGATGCAAATAAGATGC
>NW_024369533.1:0-844 GCF_014805655.1 Passer montanus
GTCCCCAAAGTCCCCAAGGACCCCCCCCAAAATAACCCGGGACCCCCCAGACGTCCCCAAAATGTCCCCGGGACCCCCTTGGTGTCCCCAAAGTGCCCCTGGGACCCCCAAACTGTCCCCGGGACCCCCAAAATGTCCCCTAAAGTGTCGCCCAAACCCCCCAAATTGTCCCCAAAATGTCCCCAGGACCCCCAAAGTGTCCCCAGAATGTCCCAAGGGAGCCCAAAATTGTCCCCAAACCCCCAAATTGTCCCCAAAATGTCCCCAGGACCCCCAAAGTGTCCCCGAAATGTCCTTGGGACCCCAAAAATCCCCCTAAAATCTCCAAAGTGTCCCAAAAGCCCCAAAGTGTCCCCAAAACGTCCCCAGGGACCCCCAAAGTGTCCCCAAGACCCTCCTGGTGTCACCCAGGACCCCCCAAAATGTCCCCAAAGTCCCCAAAATGTCTCTAAAATTACCCTGAGACCCCCCCCAAATGTCATTGGGACCCCCAAAATCCCCCCAAAGTGTCCCCAAAACGTCCCCAGGGACCCCCAAAGTGTCCCCAAGACCCTCCTGGTGTCACCCAGGACCCCCCAAAATGTCCCCAAAGTCCCCAAAATGTCTCTAAAATTACCCTGAGACCCCCCCCAAATGTCATTGGGACCCCCAAAATCCCCCCAAAGTGTCCCCAAAACGTCCCCAGGGACCCCCAAAGTGTCCCCAAGACCCTCCTGGTGTCACCCAGGACCCCCCAAAATGTCCCCAAAGTCCCCAAAATGTCTCTAAAATTACCCTGAGACCCCCCCCAAATGTCATTGGGACCCCCAAAATCCCCCCAAAGTGTCCCCAAAACGTCCCCAGG
>NW_024369534.1:0-844 GCF_014805655.1 Passer montanus
ACAGGGGGACACTGGGGACACTTGGGGACTTCAGGGACACTGGGGACACTGGGGAGGGGGGGGACATCAGGGCCAGGGGGACACTTGGGGACATTCAGGGACATTGGGGACATTGGGAGACTTCGGGGACATTGGGGGGATGGAGACACTTGGGGACAATTGGGGACACCAGGGAGGGTGGGGACATTGCGGTGGTTTGGGACATTTGGGGACACCAGGGACAGGTCGGGGCCAGGGTGGCAGCACTGGGGACAGTTGGGGACAGTTTGTGTCACCACGGTCCCAGTTCGGTGTCACCTGTCCCCATTGATGTCACCTGTCCCCATTGATGATGTCATTGTCACCTCCCCCCAGGCTGAAGGAGGAGCCGGAGGAGCTGATGAGCGACAGCTGCGGGTGAGCCCCGAAACCGCCCCAAATCACCCCAAAAAAGTGCCCCAAAACTGCCCCGAATCGCCCCAAAAATCACCCCTGAAACTGCCCCAAAATCACCCAAAAAATGATCCCAAAATTATCCCAAAACTGCCCCGAAACCGCCCCGGATCGACCCAAAAAACTGCCCTGGATCGCCCCAAAATCACCCCAAAAATGATCCCAAAACTGCCCCAAACTCACCCTGAATCGCCCCAAAATCACCCCAAAAACTGTCCCAAAAATCATCCCAAAATCACCCCAAAAATGATCCCAAATCGCCCTAAATTCACCCTGAAAACTGCCCCAAAACGCCCCAAATCGCCCCAAAAATCACCCCAAAACTGCCCCAAAATCACCCCAAAAATTAACCCGAAACCACCTCGAATCGCTCCAAAATCACCCAAAAACTGCCCCGAAATCACCCCAAAAA
>NW_024369535.1:0-844 GCF_014805655.1 Passer montanus
GTGTCGCTACTTCAATAACCCAAATTAGGGAGCCAGTTCAGAAAACTCCAAAATGCATGTCAGGTGTCATTCTAATCAAAATGCCAGATTTGATAGGTGAGCCTAGATGTTGCATTGCTGTCACAGCTTACTGAAGGTAGGACTTAAACTCACTGAAACCTTGAGGCTGTTCAAAAGGCTTTTGCCCTTGAACAACTGCCAAAATGGAATTTTAGGCGATTTTTATGTATATACAAGTTTAAAAAAAACGTTGATTTCTGTAAATGGAAAACAGACTGTCTTTCAATGCAAATTATTTTCACTGTTACAGTTTTTGCAAAGATAGCTTTATACCTTGTTTCATATTATTATTATCATGCCTCTGCATCGGTGGCCAGAGCTGGTACCTGTGAATACTGGCTGCCCTGTACTTGTTTTGCAAAGACAACTTGATACTTCATTTCCTTTTGCTGTCATTTACTCTGCCTCATCGGCTAGGCTGAAACCTGAGGATATTGGTTGAACTGTCAGAATCAGGCAATCTTTTAAGAAAATGAGTTTTGACATTCCTTTCCTTAAGATGATCCCTTGTTTTTCAATTACTATTTTCTGACTTGGAGATTTCTTAAGGTAACCCTGAGTTTGTTCCCAGTCTGTCAAGCAGGTGGCAGCAATGCCACATCGGAGGAGCTCCCGGCCCCTTTCCCTGACATCAAGTGTTAATGCAATTGACCAATCAGTGCTAAGATGATGGGAGGTAATTGGGTAATTGTATTTTACTGATCACAAGCAAAGAAAAAGGGAAGGGGGGGAGAGAAGAAGGGGAGAGAGGGGGGAAAAGAAAGAAGAAAAGAAAAAAAAAAAA
>NW_024369536.1:0-843 GCF_014805655.1 Passer montanus
TTTTTGGGGGAAATTCCAGGGTTTTGGGGTTAATTCTGGGGAAATCCTGGTTTTTCTGGGCTAGTTCTGGGGACTTTAGGGTTAATTTTGGTTTTTTGGGGGTTAATTCTGGGGTTTTTGGGGAAAATTCCGGGGTTTTTGGGGTTAATTCTGGGGACTTTGGGCAAAATTCCCAGGATTTTGGGGGGAAATTCTGGGGGTTTTGGGGTCCATTCTGGGGAAATTCTGGTTTTTCTGGGTTAATTTTGGGGATTTGGGGGAAAAATCCTGGATTTTTAGGGTTAATTCTGGGGAAATCTTGGTTTTTCTGGGCTAATTCTGAGGACTTCAGGGTTAATTTTGGGTTTTTTGGGGTTAATTCTGGGGACTTCGGGGTTAATTCTGGGGAAATCTTGGTTTTTCTGGGTTAATTTTGGGATTTTTGGGTTAATTTTGGGTTGAATTTTGGTTAATTTTGGGTGAATTTTGGGTTAGGTTTGGGGTTAATTTGTGGTTAATTTGGGGTTGGTTTTGGGTGAATTTTGGGTGAATTTGGGGTTCATTTTCTGTTAATTTTTGGTTAATTTTGGGTAAATTTTGAGGTTTTTGGGGTGAATTTTGTGTCAATTTTGGGTGAATTTTGGGTGAATTTGGGGTTCATTTTCTGTTAATTTTTGGTTAATTTTGGGTAAATTTTGAGGTTTTTGGGGTGAATTTTGTGTTAATTTTGGGTGAATTTTGGGCTCATTTTGGAGTTAATTTTGGGCTCATTTTGGGTGTTTTTGGGTGTCAGGAAGGGGAAGACGACGCTGCTGAAGCACATCAACAACCGCGCCCTGAGCATCCCCCCCAACATCGACGTGC
>NW_024369537.1:0-843 GCF_014805655.1 Passer montanus
AAAATTTGTCCCAAAAATCACAAATTTCCCCCCAAAAATTCCAGATTCACTCCCAAAATCTCAAACTTCCTGCCCAAAATCCCACCTTTTACCCCTAAAACGTCACTGTCCCCCCAAAATCCCAAATTGTCTCCCTCAAATCCTGAATTTCCTCACAAAATTCCAAATTTCCCCCCAAAAACTCAAATTTCCAAAAAAACCCCCCAAAATTTTTCCTCAAAATCCCAATTTTCTCACCCAAAACCCCAGATCTCCCCCAAAAATCCCCAAATTTCCCCCCAAACCTCCAAATTTCTCTAAAACCTCAAATTTCCAAAAAAATCCCCAAATTCGCCCCCCAAATCCCCCAATTTCCCCCTTAAAATCCCAAATTCCCCCCCAAAAATCCCAAAACTCCCCAAGAATCCCCAAATTTCCCCCAAAACCTCAAGTTTCCAATAAAAACCCCCAAATTTGCACCCCAAACTCCCAAAAATCACCAAATTCTCCCCAAAATCCAAAATTCTCCCCAAATTTCCCCCAAAAATCCCAATTTTCTCCCCAAATTTTCCCCAAACTCCCCAATTTTCCGGCCCAAAATCCCAAATTTCCCCCAAAACCTCAGATTTCCAAAAAAAAAATCCCCAAATTTCCCCCAAAAATCCCAATTTTCTCCCCAAATTTTCCCCAAACTCCCCAATTTTCCGGCCCAAAATCCCAAATTTCCCCCAAAACCTCAGATTTCCAAAAAAAAAATCCCCAAATTTCCCCCAAAATCCCCAAATTTTCCCCCCAAACCTCAAATATCCAAAAAAATCCCAAATTTCCCCTCAAAACCCCCAATTTTCACCCCAAAAATCCCAA
>NW_024369538.1:0-843 GCF_014805655.1 Passer montanus
GCCAGAGCTCCAAACTGATTGTCCACCAGGGGAACCACACTGGGGAGAGGCCCTAACAGAGTCCCAAGTGTGGGAAGCGCTTCTCCCAGAACTCTACTGTGACCCAGTACCAAGGGAGGCAGCAGTAAGGGAAGCCCTACAAGTGCCCCGTGTGTGGGAAGAGCTTTGAGCGCTGCTCCAACTCCACCCCCCACGGAGGTCCCCCGTTGGATGGTCCACAGTGAGACTTGGTGATCCATGGTCCTGGTGGGTCTGCACATCTTCCTGGCTCCTCTTGGACACTTGGGCAACAGGAGAAAAATCGATTGGGATGCAAACCGACATCAGAATTTCATAGGGGACAGCACAGTTTTTTAATTTTGACCCCAAAAATATCTCAGTTTTTGCATCCAATCATTTCTACAGGTGGCATCAAGGAGTACTGGATGGTGTTGGAGGCCTTTTCCAACCTAAATCATTCCATGATTCTAATTCTCCCTGGCCTAGAGACATCTTCCACAGCCAGATGGTGATGGACTGGGGCACAAAACCAGGATTTTGGAGACAATGGAGTGGAAATTCCTCTAGAAAAGATCCTTTCTACCCACCCAAGCACATGGATACTCAGCCAGCATGGACACATAAATCCTTTTATTTTGGCCTTGATTTTCCTTCATATTTCTTCATCCCTTCACCCACCATTGGGGTAAAAATAAAGACATTTAACTTAGACACGGATGGTGACATTGGGGGACATGGTGGTGATGGGGCTGAGGACATGGACAAGGACGTGGGTGTGGACATGGCTGTGGATGGCGATATTGGGCATTCAGGTTGTGTCACAGGTATAGATGGTGACATGGG
>NW_024369539.1:0-843 GCF_014805655.1 Passer montanus
TATGACCATTCATGAGTGTTTGTTCCCTAATAATGATTTTTTTCTTTAATATATGAGGAATTGGTGGATTTACAGTAACTAGGTTTATGCATGAGGTGCAAGAATATTATTGTAGCATTCCAGGACTTGAAGGTTAGAAATGGAAAGAAACAGAGTGGCTTGTAACTTTAATTTGTTATCTATTATGTGTATAGTTAGAGACTGTAGACAAGCCCATGTGGTTTATTTTGTAAGATACATAACTGGTGCATGACAAAAGGTATATGAAGGAGTATTTCCTTCCAAGACAGTAAATGGATACTGTTGCTGTCTCCTTAGGTTTCCTGGATTAAATCTGTTTGGGCAAGTCTGCAATGAAGCTAGCCAACCACAATTCCTTTACGCTCAATAGAAGCACATAGATCATTTATGATCTGGTCTATCTCAGCTTTAAGGATATGCCCATGTTAGGTGAGAATGTACTGGAGTTGAGTTGGAGAAGTCCTTGGTGCAGATGTTGGGAACGTACTTTGAGGGACAGCAAGTGATTTCTGTGGATCCCAGCCGTAACTGGGCTCTAGTAAAGGTGCAGTTTTATCTGTTTTGAGGACCTAATGTGTTTCTCTTCTGACTGTGGAGAGAGTGCAGAGTAATATCTCCAGATATAGACTTCTAAAATTGAGGTAAATCCTGTCCCTCAGATGGTATTGGGCAGGATTGGTTGAAATGCCTGTCACTGACTTTGCCACCTTTGCTTTATTCTAGCCTTAGTGCAAAGTAGCTTAGACTAGCTTTTTGTAGGACACGTATATTGTTAGTAGAAAAACATATTGAAGAAAGATGTGATTCCCCCCCCCCCCCTCC
>NW_024369540.1:0-843 GCF_014805655.1 Passer montanus
TGGGGTTTTTTGGAGATTTTTGGGATTTTGGGGGGTTTTTGGGGGAGGGATTTGAGGATTTTTGGAGAGGATTTTGCAGGGGGATTTTTGGGTTATTTTGGGGTTTGGGGGAGGGGATTTTGGGGTTTTTGGGGTGGATTGTTCAGGGTTTTTGGCGATTTTTTGGGGTTTGGGGTTTTTCGGGTGGAATTTGGGGTTTTTTGGGCATTTTTGGGGAGATTTTTGGGTTATTTTGGGGTTTCTTCAGGGGTTTTTTGGGGGCATTTTAGGGAGGATTGTTCAGGGTTTTTGGGGGTTTTTTTTGGGGAGGACTTGGGGTTTTTCAGGGTATTTTTGGGCTGATTTTGGGGGTTGGTTTTGGATTTTTTTTTTTTGCTCCTTTTGGGCTATTTTTGGGGTTATTTTTGGATTCTTCTTGGGTGGGTTTGGGGTTATTTTTGGGGTTCTTTTTGGGTGTTTTTGGTGGTTTCTGGAATATTTTTGGGCTGATTTTCGTGTATTTTTGGGGTTATTTTTATATTATTTTTGGGCTGGTTTTGGGGTATTTTTGGGGAAGATTTTGAGCTATTTTTGGGGTAGATTTTAGGGTATTTTTAGGATTATTTTTGTATGATTTTTGGGCTGGTTTTGGGTTATTTTTGGGCTGCTTTTGGGGTATTTTTGGGGTAGTTTTTGGGGTATTTTTGGCCTGGTTTTGGGGTATTTTGGGGTAGATTTTGGGTTATTTTTGGGGTATTTTTGGCCTGGTTTTGGGCTATTTTTGGGGTAGATTTTGGGGTATTTTTGGGGTAGATTGTGGGGTATTTTGGGCTGCTTTTGGGGTATTTTTGGGCTGGTTTTGGG
>NW_024369541.1:0-25181 GCF_014805655.1 Passer montanus
CCTGCCTACAAAAGATCTGACTTGGAGACACTGCAATGATCTGAGCTCTGCATTTCCTTCTCAGAAGGCTCATACACCTCATCCACCTCTCTGCTACAACAGCACCAAGCAAGGAAGGACAGGGACATCCAATTCCTAGGCCCTCTGCACAAAATACACTCCCCAGAGCTACAGCCCACAAAGATTTTAACCCCCCAGAGGTGGAAAAATGAATGGCAGGTGAATTTTTGTGCTCACTGTTAGGCACAGACTTAGCTGAAGAAATTATGTTTGTGACTGAACAAGGTACAATGATGCATACTCTTAAACATCTCTTGAAAACATTTGATTACATCTAAATCAACTCTTTGTTCCTCCTGGTTTTTGCCTGTTTTATTTATTCAGAAGCACAACACCTTTCCAGTTCCCTGTGCTTACCTTGACCCTCTCAAATCTGACTGGAAATGCCATTTCAAGCATAAGCAGGCCAGGTCCTCAGAGCATGCAGTTTTCACTCGCTGCTTGAATTTAACACCAGTCTTCTCATTTGCAATTTTTAAATTAGATTAGCACTTCTTTTTCCTTTGGACACAGAAATCTTCATGAATTAGCTTGGTTACAGCCTCCTCTATAATTTAACCATTACACCAGGGTGGGTGGAACTGGATGATCTTTAGGGTTCCAATACTCATCAAGTCCATTTCCCATCATGTTGTACTTTCCTCCAATTGCCACCTCAAGTGACACAAGGGGTCTAAAACAGATTTACCTGTGGCTCAGAGATCTTGGAACTCCTGAGCAAGCCCCAGAGCAAACAGGGATCATCCAAGGAAAATAAGGTCTGAAATCCACTGTCAAACAATAGGACAGAATTCCAGCAGAAATTCTGTGTATTTCAAATATTTTATAAAGTTGCAAAAAACCAAAATTCCCAGCAGGTCATCCTCAGAAAATGTTGTTATATTAGTGCCAGAACAGCAGAATGTGCTGATTTAAACTATTTTTTTTTTTAACCAGGAATATTCAAAATGCAGAACCCAAACTGTTTTTATTTCATCTTAAGCTTTTCTTTTCCCCATCTTAAATTCCCTTGTTCCATTTATTTTTAATCCTCCTGTATGCATTGATATGAATTATTCAATTGCAGTAAAAAATTATATTTTCCAAAGTTTATTTGATTATTTCAGCCTTCCTTAAAATATTTTGAGACTTTGATTTTTTGCTATACTTCAGAGTAGAACCACTGAATTGCTTGAAAATTTCCCTGTTATTTTTCCAGCTCATGAAATAAGAAAATGATCACGGGGGAAAAAGGAAGAATATTCCCTCAACCTGCTAAAAATCAAAGAAATGGTGTAGAAACACTTTCAAACTAAAACCTACACGGTGTTCCAGCATGATGAAAACACCAGACTAGGAAGGTACAGCCCTCTATGAGGTCATGGTACCTGAAGTTAAATAAAAGCCAATAACATTTTGTGCTCATGTGTGATCCTCAGTACCCAATGGCCCCTCCTGTTGTGTCAGGTTAGGAGGTTCACCCAAAAAGCACTGCTTGATAAAATACTGTGAGGAACTCTACCACAGGGTAGGGTTGATCTCACACAGCTTAAGGGCAGTGCCAGGGAAGCACTGTCACCACCTGAGGTGAAAATTCACCTCATTTCCTTAACAAACCAACCCGATTTCCATCCTTTTTTTCTTCCTGGAGCAGTGTAAGAATGTCAGGACCTGAGCTACTCTGAACCTGCTCCCTGAGGGACAGAGTGCCATTTTTTCTTACTGCAACTTTCATCTCTGAGATGAGGAAACAACCACTAGGGATGCCAGTTTTATGGCATATCCTGGAATGATTTGAGACAGGAAGCTCCTTTTCTGAGATGAAAAGGCAGTTTTCTACTGAGTGTCCAAGGCCAGCTACAGGAAGAGGGTTATTAGCAAAATAAAAACTATGAATGGTTCACAACCATATTCCAAAGTCAGCAACAGCATCTGGATTTATGAGCTACAAATGTTCTCAAAGGGAATCCAGCATCCTTTGGCTCTGTCCCTATCACTCCACCTTTTCTTCTGGGAAAAGATGTAATAAAAATAAAATGCATAAATGGTATGGAAAGGCTGGAGCTGCCCTTTCTTTTCATGCAGAGTTTGCAGCTGGGTATCATGGACAAGTGTCCTCTTTATTATTATAACCCAGAACAACTACCACCATGTTCTGGCAATTTCTCACACCCCAAAGTCCATCCGTTCACCCTGAGGAAAGTTCTTGACAGAAACACCCAGCCCATGCTAAGAAAATTGCCAGGTGCAGGCTCCCTTCCCTGGAAGCTCAGCTCAAGCTGATTTTGGGCCACCTGAATATCCTGTCAGAGCCCTCCTGATGAGAATTGCCAAATGAAGCTCTTCCCCTCAATTGTCACAAGTGCCTTATTCCATCTGCAGCCTTGATTACCCCTTCAAGTGCACCAGGGAAATGCTTGCTGTGCACATCAAGCAAGGAAGAGGGAAGAGTGCAAAACACAGACCTAGGGTGATTATCCAAAAATCACACTGCTGAGAAATGAAACATAATATCAGTTCAAGTGTCACTAAAACAGAGTTATGAGTATAGTCAGGTAAAACACTTGATAATTGCTTATGATTTTCAGCATTTGGAAAATAATTTCCTGGCCAGATGTTTTCACATTGTATCAGAATTTCCCTCCCAGTCAACTGTTGGGCATTTTCCCCAGTTTATGATTCAAGGTGTTAATAATTTTCAGTCTTTCAGGAGGATCACCTGGTAGTATTAACATACAAATGTACAGTGATTATCTCTGCTTTTCAGAATTCTTTGCATTTTGCACAAGGAAAACAAATCATAAAAGAAATAAATCAGTCTCCTTCAACTTGCATGATGCCTATTACAAAATGAAATTACTATGAATTCACAATCTATGAAAATTCGGTATTAATCAACTTCAAACTACAGAAAATTTTCACCTGAGCTTGAAAGTAGCAACACAGAGTTAGAACCTTTCAGCAGGCTCATAAAACAAACATATTCCTTACCTCCAGGAATCATCCAGTGCTTTCATATCCTACTGATCACACTTACCAAGTGTTGAGTATCTGCAGCCATTTCTGAGGAATATACAACAATTTACAGTACACAACCATACAAAATTAGGACACTATTTTAGAGTGTAGAGGAAAACACTATTGAATCTCCAGGCTTCTATCGTGAAACAGTAAAAATTATGTATTGAAATTGGGTCACATTCAACACCACCTGAATCTAAACAAAAATAGAGGTTATTTACAAAGGAATTTGATGAAGGCAGTATGATGGGAATACATCTCCAGTTTCACTGATTTCACATGAAGTATCTAAATTTTTTCCTAGTGCATTAATATGTAATTTTTCTGTGTCTGAATTCATTATGTCATGCTTAAAGCAAAGAGCGACCATCACAGCAACAGCTCTGTGTAGAGTCACTGCCAGACATGTTTATGCAAGATTTGCATTTTGAACCTTGTCTTGTTGGATTTCTGAATGAGTTCACAAAATAAACTTTAATGTCCATAGCACAGCGTCCTGTAACTATGAGATATCCAAATGTCTCCTGACAGGTGTTCAGAGGGACAGAGCACAAGTCTCCTTCACTCCCAGCAGAAATCAGTGCTGAATCCAAGCGACCACAGCCTAGGAAGGAACACCAAATCCAGATTTACACACACCCCCACTAATGTGGCCCAATGCCTTGACTAATTCCTTGTGCTGTGCTCTGCCCACTGCTCTTGCTTCTGTTTTTCTGTTGGGCCTTTTATGTTACAGCATCAAGGCTGAGTGATTTAAAATGAAATAAATCCGATTAATCTTCCAATCCCTTAAGTTCATTTTTATTTCTTTATCCTTTGCTCTCATGGTTGGTACACCCCCAGTCCTTTTGACCCATCCACAGTTCACAGTTCTGGTACTGAAAGATATTATTTTCAAAGAATATGGGAGAAAAAGCCAGAGGGAAACGTCAATGCACCCACATTTCCCTTTGTTTTTCTTCACTAAACTCATACATATTGGTACTGCAGACTAACAAACAGCTTCTCTTATCAGGCAGGAACCAGGATCACCTATTCCAGAGTTCTTCACTATTATCTAAACACTTGGACTCAAACCCAGAACTGATAAATCATCAAAAGCAGCAAATGAAGGGAAATGTTTCCCTAGGTTCAGAAGAAAAAACATAAATGGGAAAGTTTGTATCTAATCAATCACAAATGAGTTGCAGCACTTTGCCAATAATTTATTAGTCCTGATTTCACTATGATGACAGTGCACCTGCTCCTGCTCATGCCTGGTGCTGGCAGACAGATTGCCTCTTCACCTGAGGGGTCTCTTTCTTTGCAAGCAAAGCCAGCTCGGCTGCCAAGCCAGACCTCGAGCTCCAGTGGCACTGGTGGCACCTCACTCACCTCACTGGTGGGTGAGGTACCACCACTGTCATCCACAAGTCCCAGAAAACCAAACCTGTGCCTAAACCACTCTCCTGTTCTCCTGTTCCAGGCTGGTTCTCAGAAGTTAAGGTAAATTCCTGGTACTTTTGGCCATTTGCCAGTAATTTGCATGAAAACAGGATATCACTTTAAATTGTGCACCTCAGAGCCTCATTAAACACAGAATATGCTACTGAAAGAAATGCCATGAAGACAGGCAGAGCCAAAAGAATGAATCCTGCCTTTTATTCAAGCCACAGGCAAAAGGATTACAAACTTCATGACGTGAAATGATGTCTGCACTGAGTAGGAATGACAATTAAGAGCTGGTCAAGGAATTTATATCCAACAGGCACAGTGATGACTGTCTAATGTGTTCAAGGCTACATTCTTAATACATTTCTGCATTTAGTATTAATTTTACTTTTCTCTGTATCAATTCCATAATTCATCTATACACATCTGATTTTATTTTTCTTCAAGTTTTTAAGTCTAGCTAAAAAATAAAACCTAAGCAGAAATTGGACCAAGCTCTGCCCCCAGTGACTCACCAAAATCCCTGAACTTTTTGAGCAGGTTTAAGAAAAGCTGCTCAAAGCTTACCAGCCCACAGTATGTTCTTTCCTTGACACGTGGGCTTTTAAACTTTCTCTGGTGCACACCAGTGTGCTCTGCTGAGTTATTACCTTAAAGGTTGTATTTCTCATGAAGAAGACTAACTTTTGCTTGGCCATAAGGCTGGTTGACTGACAAGGGGAAAAAACCCACAGTGCTTTAAGGGCAGAAGCCCCATCACCACCTTTCCTAGACCTTGTTTACTCTTCCTGTGAGAGTTCCTAGAGGTAAATTAGCATCCAGGGAAAAGATTGAAGGGATTTTTTATAAAGGTACCTCAAAAGAGGAACCACTGGCCCGGCATGTATTCCCCATTCTGCACCTCATGTTCTGAATTATGCATCTTTTATTCCATCTGACTTGGCTGTAGCTCTAAGAGCAGTATCATGTATTGAAATTGGAGGCAAACAACCTTTACCTGCTCCATTTTAAAGGAATAATTATTTCAGCACAGAATACAACTTAGAATTTCAAGCACATTAATCTATATAGACATGTTTATTATTCAAGATATTTTTCTGTTAAAACTTTACTGATTATTTAGAAACAATGAGGCAAAGTGAGTGTTATTTCTGGAAAATTAGCCATCTTTCAACACTAGCTAAGAGAAAGTCCAAACAAATCTGTTTGAGGAGTAATTAATGCACTTGATGTCTATTTTTATTGCAGGACTACATGATTAATGAGCTGCCATGTTCTTAAGGCATTCCCTGGCATGTTTCTGTGAGCCTGTGAAACAAAGTGCTACTCCTTTTCTCTCTGATGTTTCTCTAGCCTGGTTTTCCTTTCCCTGTTCCCATTCATCAGATGCAATGGCTTGTCCATCTTATTATGTACTATAATATTTTGACAGACTACAGATTTTTGATAGATGGTAACTAGATTTACAAGTTTTCAATTGCAAAAGAAAATAAATCCCAGAGCAGCCAGCATTTCTTATAACTTGTCTCTTTTTGTTCTATTTCTTTTATTTGCCAAGTATAAAACAAAGACCAAAACTAGATTAAGATAATTTTCACTGTTTGTTCCAGCTGAGCAACAGCAAGTTATGATGCTTTCTCTCACTTCATAAATACCCAGAAGACACCATTTGGTTTTTATGATTTGTTGTTGTTGTTGTTTAGGGTTTTTTAAAACAAGAATTAAAATCTGAAGGATTCATTTGAACAAAGAGGTTTTCAAAACAGAAACAGTTATTGTAAAGTTAGCTGCAGAGAATCCTGATAAAGATCAGGGAAACTGGATGCAATGATTACAGCTCATCTCTTTCCTGAAGTCTAGGCCAGAAACAGAAAGCTGGAATCTTCTAATTGGACTGCTACTTTTGCAACAAAACCATCCCGTGCTGGTGCTTATAACAGCAAAGTCTGTCCAACCAACTGAATCAAATAAATTTCCAAAGCCTGAGGAAATAAATAGAGGACAGGGGAAATCTCTTCCTATTCATTTCTCAGCTAACTGGGGGGGATCAGCTTTACTAGAAACATTTTTTCAGTAACAGGTATGGCTTAGTACATGATTTATTATGATGCAAGGGAATGCATATCTAAGTTTACACCAGGAATTAAGTCCAATATTATGGGATAATTAACGTGACATTGACAGAGCAGCCTGCTGTATGCATACATTACTTAGCAAGCCTGAAATACATTTGTCCTTTTCTGATAAGCAGCTGTGCAATAAATCACAAAAGCATTTTTGTCTGATTCTGCAAACTA
Organism: Passer montanus; assembly: GCF_014805655.1. Classification (NCBI taxonomy): domain Eukaryota; kingdom Metazoa; phylum Chordata; class Aves; order Passeriformes; family Passeridae; genus Passer; species Passer montanus. The sequence continues at coordinate 6,789 of NW_024369541.1, forward strand.
CAACTTAAGGACTGACAGCATTAAATCAGGACACTTCCAGCTCCCAGCATCCAGGCAGTTTCCTGACCTGGGCATGGCCTCCACTGGAGAGAGAAGCATCTCTGGACTGCAGTGTACTGTGAGAAAGTTGCCAGAAAACAAACTATTCCTCCTTTTCTCTCTGATGATTCTCTAACCTGGTTTTCCTTTCCCTCTTCCCATTCATCAGATGCAATGGCTTGTCCATCTTATTTTGTACTATAATATTTTGACAGACTACAGATTTTTGATAGATGGTAACTAGATTTACAAGTTTTCAATTGCAAAAGAAAATAAATCCCAGAGCAGCCAGCATTTCTTATAACTTGTCTCTTTTTGTTCTATTTCTTTTATTTGCCAAGTATAAAACAAAGACCAAAACTAGAATAAGATAATTTTCACCATTTGCTCCAGTAGAGCAACAGCAAGTTGTGATGCTTTCTCTCACTTCATAAATACCCAGAAGACACCATTTGGTTTTTATGATTTGCTGTTGTTGTTGTTGTTTAGGGTTTTTTAAAACAAGAATTAAAATCTGAAGGATTCATTTGAACAAAGAGGTTTTCAAAACAGAAACAGTTATTGTAAAGTTAGCTGCAGAGAATCCTGATAAAGATCAGGGAAACTGGATGCAATGATTACAGCTCATCTCTTTCCTGAATTCCAGGCCAGAAACAGAAAACTGGAATCTTCTAATTGGACTGCTGCTTTTGCAACAAAACCATCCCGTGCTGGTGCTTATTAAACAGCAAAGTCTGTCCAACCAACTGAATGAAATAAATTTCTAAAGCCTGAGGAAATAAATAGAGGACAGGGGAAATCTCTTCCTATTAATTTCTCAGTTAATTGGGAGGATCAGCTTTACTAGAAACATTTTTGCAGTAACAGGTATGGCTTAGTACATGATTTATTATGATGCAAGGGAACGCATATCTAAGTTTACACCAGGAATTAAGTCCAATATTATGGGATAATTAATGTGACATTGACAGAGCAGCCTGCTGTATGCATACATTACTTAGCAAGCCTGAATACATTTGTCCTTTTCTGATAAGCAGCTGTGCAATAAATCACAAAAGCATTTTTGTCTAATTCTGCAAATTACAGCTTAAGGACTGACAGCATTAAATCAGGACACTTCCAGTTCCCAGCATCCAGGCAGTTTCCTGAACTGGGCATGGCCCCCACTGGAATTTAAGCATGGCAGGCACCCAGGCCTAGACACAGCAAAACGTGGCATCACAGAGGCTGCCACAAGGAAAATTCCCTTTGTCCAGCCCAAAGCAGCACAACCCCACACACACCCAATGGAAAACCCTGCTGTGATGGACAATCCTATAAGTTAATGCCATTGAAAGTGTTACTGTTAAATGTGAAGTTTCAATAAGTTAAGTGTGTGTAAAGGCATTAAAAAGAGAAAGATCTCCTGCCCATTTATATCACTGCCAAACAAGGTTGTTTCAGATCTGAGACCTGAATAGCTGAGACCTCCCCCAACAAGAGAGACAAGCTCAAGGAGAAAAACCTCTCCTGTACTCAAATGACGGACTTGGGGGTTTGTTTTGTTTGGGGGTTTTTGTGTGTGTGTGAGAAATAACGCTCCATAGTCTGAAAAAGAAAACATGAAAACATGAAAACTACATGGAAACATGGCTTTCTTTTTGGAATTTACAGATGACTTTTCAGTAGGCTGCCCTTCAGCATCAAACTCTTTGTTAGACTGAAAAAGTAGTGAGGTGCTGGAGTCTTAGGAAGCTTTTAAAAGAATAAATACCAACAAAACAAACCAAAACATTTGCGAGAAAATAAAACAAGATGCATCAGTTCAAAAGGGTTAAGTAAGACCTATCTGTCTGGGGTGGACACTGTGAGAACACTTTCTGTCACTCCGTAGAGCAGGAATAATCAGGACTTGTCACCGAATCACTTCTCAATCAGCACCACTGTGCCACATGCAACACAGAGCATTAGGAGGAGAATAAACAAATGCTGGAGATCATCAGAGAGCTGCTGTGTCGAGCTGCCTGGAAGGCTCAGGTCTTGCTTTGCTCTGAGCAAGATCACACAGTCTGCTCCTGAGCAAGCAGAAGTTTGGGTGTGCTCGTGGTTGCTGTGCCCTGCTCGGGCTCAGCTCTGCCCTACACAAACACAGCCCGGGCAGAAGGCAGCACTGAGTTTATCACACGCTGTGCCTCCCTGAACTCCCCCAGCTGCTGCCTGCACACCTGAGCAGGGAAGAACCTGCCCACATTGCACTACACTGAACTCCTTTTCCTTTACCCAAACTCTCCCTCCATACATCTTCACACTCTGCCCCCTCTACAAGCACCACAGCAGAGCTCCTGCTGGAACACCCCTAAGCCCCTTTCCATCCCCTGCAGCTGATTTTCTGGGGAAGTTGAATGTTGCAGTAATTCCTGTCCTGCTTTTGATCATCTCAGTCAGAGAGGCAAATGAATAAACAGCACAAAATAGTGAGAACACAGGGTCAGGTGTATAGGAGGCCAAGGGGGAGCACAGAAGAATAACTGTTCCAAACAACCAAGAGAGGTGAGAGGAAGGGAGAGGAAGGAAGTGGCTGAGCAGCACCTAAGGTGAAGCTTTCCTGTTGCTTCTGATTTCTGCTATGAGCAAAGCTTCTCTCCAGTTAAAAATGAGCTTTTTCAAAATACTGCAGAATAAAGCTGCACCCACACACCCCCCTGAACTTCTCAATCGTCCCTGGGTGAGCTCCTAATTCCACTGCAGCCAAGCACTGTTGTACAGCACCCTCCAGCCAAAATCCCTTATTCACACACAGATATAAAAACATACAAACAGTCCCACGCTTTCACATTTGTTTACAGTTTTCCTTTAGCATTAACAGCAGTGAGATATCAAGCGTTGTGGGTTTTAACTTGAAGGCTTCTGCATGTCTGAGCAGGCACACTCTTACCTGTGAAGAACTGGAGGCTGCTCCTCACCTGATAACATCCGGCCTTAAGCCAGGATGAAAACTTCCTCTGCAAAGGAGTTCCGAGGCAAATAAGCTTTATTTACTCACAAGACTCGCAGAAAGTTGACAGTGCATTCAGAGCAGAGAGAAGTGAAAGTTTTTCTACTGAAAACTAATGAAGGAACAAATAAAACTTGAACGATGACTTTGATGTTCTTTGATGCTCTATGAACTATTTTCTTTCACCATTATGATGTGTTGCAGGTTCATTTAGCACAAACCAGCTACTCTTTGCTCTGTGGCAATGTAATCCTATTCCCTCCAAGTAAAACAGATTTTTTTTTCCCAAGAAGAAGCAGGATTACACCCTCGCAATTATATCCCTGAGAGTTACCAATGTACATTAAGCACTCTTGTCAGAAGTAGTTTTATCAGCCTGTCATTTCATAAAAGACTAAATGCTGTATAAATCCCTGGAAATGATTGTGTTAAACATTTTGATACTCTCTACACTCCATTTTCACTGCACTGAAGAATGCTGCATGCATATTTGCCCACAGTGTTCTGACTGAAGACGCTCACTAGTTCTGCATTGGTGGAGAAACATCGTCAGGTTTCTGAAAAAAATGTTTCTCCTTAAAGTTTAAAGCATTTTCTTCTTCATTCTTGTTCATTCTTTGATAGATCACTTCTATAAAATACCTGCTTTTATGCTGCTCTCTAATCTTGTTCAAGCACCTCAATGAGTTGATTTCAGAGGAAGTTTAGGGATTTTTTTTTTTTTTGTTTCTTTCCGATCAGTTAATTGTATTTTTTTAGAAAATTTGCTCAGTTGGTTTGGGTGAGTTTTTTTGTGTGTGTTTTTCTTTGTTTATTTGATTTTCCTTCTACTATCCCAGATTTGGATTATTTATTCCAAATTATCTAGGTTCTCCTTTCTCACATTTTCCCCTTTTTTCCATCCATGGAACCAGACTGTCTTCAGGTTTTCCAAATGCCACAGTAGAAGCTCTGAAATAACAGGAGACTCCCGTGGAAGCTTTTGTACCATTGTGCAGAACTGTGTTTGCCCTGAAGAACACTTGATTAAAAATTCTGAAGGTTAGAATGTGCTCAAAGCTGATGTGATGTTCAATTTTATTTTTTTTCTGCTAAGCCAAGCACAAAAACATTGAAATGCTTTTCAGATTATTGAGAAAATTGATAGTCTTCAACAAGCAAGACTCACCTTTCAGAACCTCACCGTGCAAAAAAGCTCCTCAGGATTCCCACCCCTTTAACTTTGGTTCAGAAGCAGGAAAACCAAGTTTCTATAGCAGGAGCACACCTTTTCTGTCCTTCTGAAAATGACGCAGGAAAACATGATATGCACACAAATTTGAATACATCTCATCAACCAGACACTCTACACTGAACCAGCCATGCACAAGGGATAAGGTTAATCCCGTGTTCCTCACTTAATCTCATTCCAAACACTTTGCTGATGTCAAACTGTGAACATCCATAGGAAAACCAGAAGAAACCTCACAGCAAAGACAGCAAAATAGGTAATTTTTAAAAATAATTTTAAATAGTTTTTATTTAATGACCCCAGCCTTTAGGAGTGCCAGGCAGTGTGTCCATTTCCACCCTGCCCTGTGCCTGAAGGAGCTGCTCCAGGGCAATGTTTGCTGTGCCATCCCTGTACACAGGATGGGAGTGCAGGGATTCAGCTGGAGCACTCCCTGCTCCCTTGGCTGACGCTGGCTGACACTTCTCAGTGCTCCCTGCTGGTGACAGCTCTGCAAAAGCCAGACTGGCTGGAGTCTAACATCCATGCTCCACAAGGGCCTCGGGCCAGGATTTCAGCTGGAAGTTCCTGCTAGGGCAGCCTGTCATTTTCAAGAAACATTATCATTTTCTCTTCACCTTCTCTGCCTTCCTCCCCACCCTGGAAGACTTTGTTTCATCCATGCTGAAACATGGCTATTTTTATTCAGCTGTCATCAGATTTCCATACTCAAGGCACTGGGGTTTGCTGGTGATGCTAAAGGTCATCCAGCTGCACATGCAACTCGTTTTTATGTCTATAAGCATCCACCTATACACAGAAAAGCCAAGTGACTTTTTTATTGTTTTAAGTTTTAAGTAAGAAGTTTTAAGTCTACAGTCACTGATTTCCCAAAGCACTAAGCTTTTTAAAAATCCACATGCACTGAACATACAACACCTTGAGATTTATCAACATGATTTGCACTTGATTCTCCCAGGAAATGAGGGAGGGTCTTAAAGAAAAACCTTCTGCATGATGAACAGAATCAAGCAGAGCTGCACTTACAGTGCACAGGTAACATGTCAGTTCACAGCTCCCACCCAGATGTGTGCCAGTGTTTCAGTTCAACACCTGTGCCTGGATGAGTCCTGGAAAAACTCAGCTGTGGCTACAGCCACAGTGCTGCAGAGCAATGGGTGCTCACAGCTCTGCTTCTCTTTGCTCTCATTTCCTTCTTCTCTCTCCCCTTCCCTGCCCTCACACCCCTGCTCATTTCACCCTCCCACACTGTACCAAGTCCAGGAACAGACACACCTGATGATTCTGCACTAGGAACACGGTGACTCCGCACAGCCTGAGTGCCTCTGCCCGTTTATGGAGGAACTTCAGGATCCCTGAAGGTGAAGAAGTTGAGCGCTTTAAACCTTCCATCAAGTGCTACACCTGCTTTAATTGCAAGCCAGTCTTCCACACTATAATAGACATTAAATTTTCAGTTCCTGTGGCTTTTAGACTCCTTGTCACAGGAGGGAACTCCCATGACAGCCATTCTGAGTGGCCCTGTGTGCATTTATTTTTTACATTCAGGCATAAACAAACACCAGACCAAGAGTTCCTGAAGGGGCTGTCCCTGCACAACAGAAACCATTGTGGTTTTGACAATTAAGTCTTGAGCTTCAGCCTTGTTTAAGATGGGAAATACTCACAATTTCATAGCATGTCTTCCTCCGTTATGGGTACTGTTCAGGGAATGTGGTCAAGGAGCTGCAGCTCCCACCAGAGGAGCATTTCTGCTGCACTCTGCTTGGACCATCTCCTTTCACCAGCAGAGAGAAAGGGAAGGGTCAGAAGCACACACAAGTTTCCTCTAGCAGCTTTCCCAGGCAGGGATTTGGAGCATCTGTCACCACCCGTGGCCGGATGGGTTCAGCCAATGCTTTGTACTCTGGCTCTCAACACTGCACCCAGAAGGGAGAAATGTGCTTTCTTTAGAGAAAGACTCACTTGCTGTGCCAGACCCAAGGCCTTGTCCCCCCTGCTCAGGTCTGGGACTCAGCACAAGGCGGGAACTGTGACACGATCTGACCACAGGGACCCTCAGATTTGGGAGACTGTGAGCCTGAGCAGCCCAACTCTTAAAGGCTCCTCCCCAACATCATCTGAACTGGTTTACAAGTCTGGCTTGACCAGTCCCCAACATGCATTTCCAAAGCCAGTGATAGCCTTTATGGGATGTGAAATGGTGGCACAGAACTCAGGGCCCAAATATGTCAAGGCCCCAAGACAGAGGCTGGCTGGCATAAAAGAAAATTTCTAGCAAAAAAAGCTTTAAAGGCTTTCAAAGCTTGCAGTAAATTTTTGCTTTTATCCTCTCCCCCACTGTACACACTCCAATACCTCAGCCCCTGCAGTTCCCCTGCACTTTAATTCCTGTATCCACAGCTTGTTCCAGACAGAAACGCAGTTTCACCACAGCCATCACAGAAAACACTGTGCAGCCCAAAGCTGCTTCAGAATTACCCAAAAGAGTGGTAAGAGCTCAAAAGCAATACAGCTAAAATGTCATTATTTATTTTACATAGTAAGCCTCTCTCAAGAACGTTGCAGTTTTTACTCTAGGAGCTAAAGGCTCTCTAAGAAGAGATGTCAATACAACCGTGCAAGTTTACCTGATAAGAACTGAGACCATGGTACCAAAGAAGCCAGGAAAAAGGAATTCCTAATTAGCCCTGTGCCCTTACAGCTGGCATGGCAGCCTGAGTGAACACACGGGCCTGCTTTTCTCTTAGGTTCACCTGAAACACCTGGCTGGCACTCGAAGGCATTTCATCTCTTGCCTTCACAGCAGCCCAAGCATTTCAGCATTGAAGCTGAAGATGCCAAACATGGACATATATACCAGAATTTACACAGCACTGCAAACTTCAAACAAACCAAGACATAAATAATACTTTCTGTCACTGTTTTCAAATACACTTAACACATACAGTGACACATAACACGTATACTTCAGGGAGCACAGGTATTTTGGAATAGAAGATGTCAGGCTGCCCCACGGCTGGAAGGCACCACTGCCTGTGTCAGCTGGGCAATGGAAGGAGAACCAACCAGGCTGTTCAAACATGTGAATTAATGGCATCCTCTCAATACATGGTACATCTCACACGCACACAGCCACACTTCTGACATAGCTATTCTGCCATTAGGACGTGTTAAAGTGGGAAAGAGGGGAACCAAAATTTCAGCACGAAGCCAAAAACCTCATTTTAGCCCCCAGGGAAGGGGACAGAAACCACATCAGCCCAGACAGCCCCAAGAGGCCCTGTGTCCCCACACCCCTGAGGGCCCTGCCCTGCGGTACTGCCAGGCTGTGCCCAGCTGAGCGGCTCCCGAGCCCTCACGGCCTCCCCACGGCACCTCCTTCCCTCGACACCCACAGAACTCGCCCACCTGGCTAATCAAACACGCGAACCTTCAGCACTGCAGAAAATCCCGTCCATCCTTGTCTCTCCTGTGATCAGCTCCCCTTGCCGGGCCGGGAGAGCCCCGTTCCTCGGCGGTGCCCGCTCCGCCTCAGCGCTCGGTGCCGCCGCCTTCGCACCTCGCCGCGCCCTCAGCGTTCCTCACTGCGAGGCCAGAGCTCGCCGAGACCCGGCGAAGCTCCTTGGGGCAGTTTAATACTTGCCTTCCCCAAGCCGCCCTGTGCCCGTCTCTCACCCCGGAGGTTCTCACGAGTAAATAACTCGAGTTTGCACCGCTCCTCCCGCCCCAGCCCTCAGGCGCCGGGGGCTCCCCCTCAGCCGCGGCCCCATAGCCGCTGCCGGCCCCGCGGGCCCGGCCCTGCTCCCGCAGGGGCACCGGCAGGCGGGGCGGGGACAGGAGCTGGGCAAAGAGAGCGACCCAAGAGCGCAGGCAGCAGCGGTGGCCGGAGATGGAGGCGGGGGAGCCGCGTCCCTGAGCCCTGCTGTCGGCCGCAGCCGAGCTGCTCCTGCTCGGGCCGTGCCGGTGAGGCGCTGCACAGCCCCGGCCGGCTGCTGGCTCAGGCTGTTCCCAAGGGTGCTGCTGTCCCTGGGACTCACCGCGTTTGGTGGGCAGGCTGCCACTAGGTCTTGGAGAGCCTAACTGTAGACCGCAGGCAATATCGCCAAAGTGTTTTATTAAATCCCAGCTAGATTTAAAACCCTATTTCCTAGACTGTTGTACCATGTGGTAATTCATAATAACAGTAATCTGAATTTTAGTACCTGTAACCTCACCCATATAACCTGCAAGTGTGAGGAATCTCTAATTCAAGTCTGCTAAGTGGCAGCTGATGAAAAAAGAATTGATAACCCACAAAAATGCCCCCCGCCATGCCCGCCCGCAGGCGCCGCGCGCCGGGAGCTCCCCCTCAGCCGCGGCCCCTGAGCCGCTGCCGGCCCCGCGGGCCCGGCCCTGCTCCCCCAGGGGCACCGGCAGGTGGGGCGGGGACAGGAGCTGGGCAAAGAGAGCGACCCAAGAGCGCAGGCAGCAGCGGTGGCCGGAGATGGAGGCGGGGGAGCCGCGTCCCTGAGCCCTGCTGTCGGCCGCAGCCGAGCTGCTCCTGCTCGGGCCGTGCCGGTGAGGCGCTGCACAGCCCCGGCCGGCTGCTGGCTCAGGCTGTTCCCAAGGGTGCTGCTGTCCCTGGGACTCACCGCGTTTGGTGGGCAGGCTGCCACTAGGTCTTGGAGAGCCTAACTGTAGACCGCAGGCAATATCGCCAAAGTGTTTTATTAAATCCCAGCTAGATTTAAAACCCTATTTCCTAGACTGTTGTACCATGTGGTAATTCATAATAACAGTAATCTGAATTTTAGTACCTGTAACCTCACCCATATAACCTGCAAGTGTGAGGAATCTCTAATTCAAGTCTGCTAAGTGGCAGCTGATGAAAAAAGAATTGATAACCCACAAAAATCCAAAAGTCTCCATGCAGCAAAAGAGCTCATAGCTTTCGCAGAGAAAGTCTGGGGAGTTTAGAAGGGTTTGTGCACCAGTGCTAAACCTGGTACATTTTGTACTCTGTATTTTGCAGTGCCTTGCACATTGGAGAAGAGCAAAATTATTACTGGTTTCCAAAACTTCCATCTTGGAAATCAGTGGTGGAAAAGCTAAAGAGGATTACGTAGGCCAAAATAAACCCGAGAGAAATGTGTTATGTGAAGATTAAAAAAATTAGGCCCAGTTTTGAAGGAAAGCTTTACCAAACCTTCAGTCCATGCTTTTCATGGCAATTCCCAGCACAGTTTTTGTGAACATCTTGAAGATCAGCTTCCCTCAAAAGACCCATCCCATTTCTTTGGCGATAAAGCTGATGGGATTAAGAACAAATCCATTACTGTGAATAATGCATCATATGAGGAGTTACAGTGGCTGAGTCTGAGTACCCTCTCTGCCAGAGGTAAATCCAGCACAGGAACGCTGCCCACCCACTCTGCAGAACCCATGCTGAGCTCAATGTGTTACAGCAGGAGACATCAGGCACGGCTTTTCCAGCAAAGCACCGTACAGCAGGCTGCAGGTCATGAATGTTCCACACAAGTCAGGTTAACTGCAGCAGAAATGATCACTTTTTGTTGGCACGAGGTACCACAGTGGGGCTTCAGCCTGGCTGCCCTGGCTGCTGAGACGTGCAAGGGAACGCTCCGTCAGCCAGCTCCAGCAGCCTCTGCCTTGTCCCTGTGCTGAACCATTCCCAACAGCCTGCTTCTAAGCACAGCTTTCTCCCAGCCTTCAGAGCAACCCAAATTCGAAAGCAAAGCAGAACTTTAGGGGTTAACAGTAACTGGAGGAAAAGGTTCACCCACTGTAGTTGTTAAATGTGAATTTGTTTCACTTGATCCTATCCAAGGCAATACCGCCAAAGTGTTTTATTAAATCCCAGCTAGATTTAAAATCCTATTTCCTAGACTGTTATACCGTGTGGTAATTTGTAATAACAGTAATCTGGATCTTAGTACTGTAACCTCACCCATATAACCTGGAAGTGTGAGCAATCTCTAATTAAAGTCTGCTAAGTGGCAGCTGATGGCAAAAGATTTGATCACCCACAAAAATCCAAAAGTCTCCATGCAGAAAAAGAGCTCATAGCTTTAGCAGAGAAAGTCTAGGGAATTTAGAAGGGTTTGTGCACCAGTGCTAAACCTGGTACATTTTGTACTCTGTATTTTGCAGTGCCTTGCACATTGGAGAAGAGCAAAATTATTACTGGTTTCCAAAACTTCCATCTTGGAAATCAGTGGTGGAAAAGCTAAAGAGGATTACGTAGGCCAAAATAAACCCGAGAGAAATGTGTTATGTGAAGATTAAAAAAATTAGGCCCAGTTTTGAAGGAAAGCTTTACCAAACCTTCAGTCCATGCTTTTCATGGCAATTCCCAGCACAGTTTTTGTGAACATCTTGAAGATCAGCTTCCCTCAAAAGACCCATCCCATTTCTTTGGCGATAAAGCTGATGGGATTAAGAACAAATCCATTACTGTGAATAATGCATCATATGAGGAGTTACAGTGGCTGATGGCAGAGCTCTCTATTATATAAATACTTTCCAATGCATTAGTCAGAAATCCACTATCTTACTTCATTAAACCACCAAATACAATCAATTGTTATCTGATTTACAGTTTTTATGCACGGAAAAATGATTTTACCTTTATGCCAAATGGAGCTGAAATGTAGCTCACATAATAAGAAATGTCTCTACCTCAGTGTGTAAGTGCCACTAATCAAGATCAGAGGCTGCAGTTGAGCCCTGAAGCTCTGATCACTGTGGCTGGCACATTACAGGAATGAAATGCATGTGCATGTTTTGATAAACGGTGCCGAGCAGTAGCACCCTGCCTGTGTGCAGCTAAACACCCACCTCGTTTTAATCACAAGGGAAATGAAAGGCATGGCCGGAATGCCACATGGAGCAAATGGCATCAGGAGACAAAGTGTTTACCAGTGATACATTATTGGTTACTGGCTCTCCTCTCACACATCCCCCAGTGCTGTAACAGCTGTCCTGTGCATGCTGATATTGTATCTCAAAAATAGCATACACAGGAATCACTTCAGGCAGACTTGGAATGCAGAGCCAGGACTTGCTTGCTGTACGTATGTAAGCAGAATAACACATTTCAGAAGTAATGTGTCCTCTAATTTAAAGGGATGGATGTACAGCTGAATCCATGGCTCCTTATTACAACACAGAGTCCATAACAGGAGCTCTCTCCCAACTGCTCTGCAGTCCATCCATAATTCTGCCAGAACCTCTAAACACCACATTGCCCCTGGAGTCCCTCTGTCCCAGTTATTAGCATCATCATTTTGGAGTAAAACCAGCTGGGGCAAGGTACTGGGTCATTTTCCCACACTGACCCGAGCCCCTTGCGCTTAGAATGTGGGCAACAAGGAAGGTTTTAAAAACCTAAGCAGAAAATGAAAATAATTGAACATTTTCTGTGCCTGAGTGATTCAGTTACTGAGACACTGCAGAGACGAGTGGCAGAGGAGAGTTCTGTGACATGTCCTCTCCCTTTGGCAGATGGGCTTTGCCAGAGCTGGGTGAAGCCACCTCAGCCCTCTGGAGGTGCGCTCCAGGCCCATCCAGGGGAAGGTGGCACTTTGCTGAGGAGGAGCTTCAGCACAGCAGCGCTCACCCTCTGCTGTAGCTCTGGCAGCCCCGGGGAGTGTGCACTGGCCAGCACGGGGATTTCAGGGCTTCTCTCAGGGCTGCCTGTGCTGAACTCCTCCAGCAGCCAGCCAAGGGCAGCGCTTGGCTGCTGCTCCCACGGCCGTGGGACACAGCCCAGGCACAGCTTTGCTGTCACCTTGCAGTGTCTGAAACCCCAGAGAGCCTCGTGGGCTCTGAGTGCTGGTGCCAGGGCCACCCAAACACCAGGCACGCTGCAGCCTAAGCCTTGATGAGGTTCTGTGCAAAGATGAACGATTAACAACAAGCCCAGGTCGTGCTCGAGGTTGTGCTGATGCACAGCCCCCCTCTCTCCCATACTGCGGGAGCAAAGGGCCCTGCCCGTGGGTGCTGCTGCTGCCAGGGCTCTGCATTGCCGTGACATCAGCTGCACCTCTGCAAAGACACACTGCAGCTGCCCGGAGAAACAACTCCCACAGGGATCCATTGCCAGCATTCCTGGTCTTTGTGGGCACAGGTCAGACACCAGTGGGGACTGGTATCAGCACACTCAGCATTACATCATTTGCTAGACCAGTTCTTTTTGAGCTTTTAGGACCCAACACTTCCGGTTCCACAGCAGGCTTTTTTCTGCGAGGAATGGCAGGACCCTGGACAGCTGCCTGGAATGTCATGGGACACAGAGGAATCAGTGTGTCTCTTTTTGAGCCCCTCAAGCTAGAGCAGTAACTCTACACCACATTGCCCCTGGAGTCCCTCTGTCCCAGTTATTAGCATCATCATTTTGGAGTAAAACCAGTTGGGGCAAGGTACTGGGTCATTTTTCCCACACTGACCCGAGCCCCTTGTGCTTAGAGTGTGGGGAACAAGCAAGGTTTTAAAAACCCAAAGCAGAAAATGAAAATAATTGAACATTTTCTGTGCGTGAGTGATTCAGTTACTGAGACACTGCAGAGAGACGAGTGGCAGAGGAGAGTTCTGTGACGTGTCCTCTCCTTTTGGCAGATGGGCTTTGCCAGAGCTGGGTGAAGCCACCTCAGCCCTCTGGAGGTGCGCTCCAGGCCCAGCCAGGGGAAGGTGGCACTTTGCTGAGGAGGAGCTTCATCACAGCAGCGCTCACCCTCTGCTGTAGCTCTGGCAGCCCCGGGGAGTGTGCACTGGCCAGCACGGGGATTTCAGGGCTTCTCTCAGGGCTGCCTGTGCTGAACTCCTCCAGCAGCCAGCCAAGGGCAGCGCTTGGCTGCTGCTCCCATGGCCGTGGGACACAGCCCAGGCACAGCTTTGCTGTCACCTTGTGCCGGGGTCGGCTGTCACTTGTCTCTGCCCCAGCACGGGTAAAGGTGGTTCTGGGCAGGCCGCGCTTTGAAGAAGGAGTCTGGACTCTTGCTTTTTCGGTCTTCAGTTGAGTTTATTGTTCCTTATCTACAGAGTTTTTCTGTCTGTGCATCCGAGGTCTGATCAGCAAGACAGCCAAGGGCACTCTCTCCCACCCACGGGGCGGTCGTCTCTTTTGTAGTGAAGACTATATATAAGATATTTACCTTCTATTTCCAATACTTTTCACCCTTGTTGGCAGCTTCACCATGAACCAATCCACATGTGCCAACATCATCCTGAACATGGATGCCAAGAAGAAGAAAGAAGAAGGACAGGGCATGCCCAAATCCCTCCATCTTGGGACTCCTGACCCCCATGTACAGGATTCCAAACCCCGTTGTACAAGGTTCAAAACTCCCCTGCACAGTGCTCCAAAATTTTTCCCTTCACCCTGTGATTGCTATTACTATGCTACTTAAACTTTTGTGACCTGTAATTCTTTGTATAAGGTTGGCAACTTGCTCCATGAGTTAAGATCGAATTTCCAGGTGTCTTTGGCTTCCTGCCAGGGTCTCTGAGCCCCTGCCAGGGCTTTGAGACATCCAGGGCATCCAGAGAAATGCCCTGGGTTCCGACAACCTTGCAGTGTCTGAAACCCCAGAGAGCCTCGTGGGCTCTGAGTGCTGGTGCCAGGGCCACCCAAACACCAGGCACGCTGCAGCCTAAGCCTTGGTGAGGTTCTGTGCAAAGATGAACGATTAACAGCAAGCCCAGGTCGTGCTCGAGGTTGTGCTGATGCACAGCCCCCCTCTCTCCCACACTGCGGGAGCAAAGGGCCCTGCCCGTGGCTGCTGCTGCTGCCAGGGCTCTGCATTGCCGTGACATCAGCTGCACCTCTGCAAAGACACACTGCAGCTGCCCGGAGGAACAACTCCCAAGGGATCCATTGCCAGCATTCCTGGTCTTTGTGGGCACAGGTCAGACACCAGTGGGGACTGGTATCAGCACACTCAGCATTACATCATTTGCTAGACCAGTTCTTTTTGAGCTTTTAGGACCCAACACTTCCGGTTCCACAGCAGGCTTTTTTCTGCGAGGAATGGCAGGACCCTGGACAGCTGCCTGGAATGTCATGGGACACAGAGGAATCAGTGTGTCTCTTTTTGAGCCCCTCAAGCTAGAGCAGTAACTCTGCTAGCTGTCAGGAAATACCAGCTCCCTCTCTCTCTCTCTGAAACAATACATCTGATCTTGATCATAAAATCTGTGCCCTACACCATTAATAGAAACAGAAAAAAAAATTTAAAATCCAGGAAACAATTGATAGCTGGGAAAGAAAGAACCACAACTCTTTGTGGCATCTAAGAATAATTTCTGTCCTCTCTTGATGCAAGAACAAGAGGGAAAGGATAAAAACCACTGGGATGGAAGGATTCTTCTTGTCAGAAAGGGTGCATTATTGTCCTTATTAAAGGAATTCAAAGTGGGTTTGATTCATCTAGACAGTTCAATGATATCTACACCTGTCATACCTATGGACTTTTTCCAGCTCATACATTTTTTATCAGCAGGTAAAATGTTGCTATGTCTTCCAGGAGTTCCTAAACACTAAACTGCTGTTTCTGGAATCAGAGATCCTTTTATATGTGATACAAGAGGTTGGATTTCCTCTAGTTCTAAGAAACCTGCACAATTACACTGCAATATACTATGAAACCATCTTCATAAAGATGGAATTAACAAAGATATCAGATGAATACATAGACAAAGCCTGACTTCCAGAACCAAAGTCCTTTCAAGAAGATGTCTCCTAAGCAAGATTTCTCAGCCTGATGCACTGTCAGAGCATTTTCCTCTAAGACTGCGTTCTTTTTATGTTAACTTCATGCACAACTGAGTGCACAATTCATAGGTCAAAACTGTTTGTTTCATATTTTCTTACGTGCTCCTTTTTCCCTTTGTCCCTGTTACACCGTGGCACTGCAGACTCTGCATGTGCAACGTCACACGGGGTGTGCTGGGCTGGGACAGACACCAGTGACACCCTCCTGACCACAAGGTCCCTGAGGAGTGGGCCAGCTGTGACTGCAGCTTTTTAAGGGCTGACATTTGGAGAAAGGTCAAAGCAGAAACTTACTTCTGATTTGGCATCCCCCGTTTGGCAAGTGAGTCCTCTTGCTGAATGGCAAGAACGAGCAGCAGAGACATAAATGGCCCCCAAGGCTCTTTAGGCTGAGGCTGAGCAGCTGCTGCAAGCACAGCTGCTGACAGGCAGAGGGTAATGAAGAAAAGGAGTTTTGTACCTGCCACAAAAAAGCCTTGCTGGCTGCTCCTCTGGCTTCACTTCTCACTGGTGCAAGTCTGTGCTTGGGAGCAGCAAGCAGTGCCTGAGCCAAGGACCTGCCACCTGCCTGTGGAATGGCACTGATGGAGGGGAATTAGCTCATTAGGAAATCCCATTTGGACAGAGTGCTTTTCTGGCTCTGCATGTGCTCCAAAATGGAACCAGTTCTTTGCAAGAACTTCTTGGTTATGAAAAAAAAGAGAGTTTGCCTGTGCTTTCAATAAGAGGAAGGGTTATTTCCTGCCCATCTCCTCACTGAGAGCCCACTTGTAGGTAGGGATGTCTGCCCCTGCCTGATCTTTCCAGAGTGGGAAAGCCATTTAGCTTGTGGACTTAAACCACCATAGCAAAATATTGACAGGGGGAGGAAGTTAGATGTGAATTGCAGAACCCCAAGTATTCATTCTGTGACCAGGTGAGAAGCTCACATTAGCAGCTGCAGTGCTCTTACAGAGAAAAATGGCATTTTGAAATTACAGCCCACGTGCTTTCTTCAAAGCAAACAGCCAAAGGCACAAAGAAAACTCCTCAATTAATCATGAACTCCTGTTAGGACAGTGTGCCTTGAGTTCAGATGTTTGGCTAAAAGGATGAAAAAAAAATTACCTCCTTGGTGGAGCTTTCTTAGCACAGTGCCAGAAAAGTCAGACAGAAGTAACTTCTTGGTGGTCTAATAGCAGGCAAGCCTTGTTTAAATGATATTTTGTCACGTCTGTTTTTAGCTATTACCTGTAGATATTCCTTTGTTTTCTCTAGAAAGGACTTTGCCCTCAGAATGATGTGAGACCATTTACCCATGAGTTTCAGGCCTAGCACATGAAATCAAGCACCAGAATGCTCAGCAATTAGAGACCTCACCCTGGAAAATGGATAATGACAGAGTTCTTGAAATCAGTGAAGGTTAAAGCTGCCTGTTTATAACAAACCTCTATAAGCCCAAGATAAGATGTTGATTAGGATATTATATCAGCCACATAACAATTATATTTAATGCTGTAAGGAGAGTTTATTTTGAGCATTGCATGATCCAGTAAATAACACCCCTGCTTTGCAAAGACACAAATACTGTGCTTTGTTCCAACTTGTTCCATGTCCATACACTTCTCACAGATAATCATTTAGGGACATAAAGGACACATGAGGGGTTCCTGAAAAGAAATGTCTGCAGAAAATCAGCAAGTCCAATCATTTTCTTTCCCAGTAAGAACGTGTAAATGAGCCATAATTCAGCCAAAGCTCAAGCAAAAGTTCCCTATAAAATAGCTACAAATTAGGTCAGTTTGGTATCTACTGCTTGTTAAAGCAAATCCATGTGTTCTCCTCTTGCCCTGCCTGCCTGAGAGGCTGCCTGGCAGTGGCAGATGTCCCAGCCTGGGAACATTCCAGGCCAGGCAGAGTTCTGAGCACCCTGATGTGGCTGCAGATGTCCCTGCTCAGTGCAGGGAGCTGCTCCAGGTGCCCTTTAATGGTCCCTTCCAACCCAAACCACTCTGTGACTCTGTGACCTTCCCAAGGGACTTACATGGGTAAACAGAAACTATTTCTTTTTCTCGTGAATTCTCATTATTAAGTAATTAGAGCTTTTGGAAATATGTTGGTTTAAGTTATGCTTTTAACAGAAGTTTATCAATATTTAATGATTTTGCTTTCATATGAGAATTTTAATCTCCAGGCAACAAGGTTCTCCAAAATGATCTGTACAACCTCATATTTACCCCTGAGCAAGAATTCTCACACAGGCTGTGCCTAATGCAAGGTAAGCCCACACTCTTAATTTCTCTGTTTGGGTTCCTGCAGTTAAACCTTGAATGTGCCCCATAAATGTTAGGAAAGTTCAGACTTCCTTAGAAGTTGATGCATTCTGTTCACAATGAGTTAAAGATTTCAGGGGAGGTGGAGTTGTTTTAGTGCTCCTCAGGCCTTACAAGCATTTGGGTGCTTGCAACAAGATGTGTTTTGTTTTCCTGGTTAAGAGCTGAAAAATTAAATCATGAGGGAGGAAAAAAGAATATCTTACCTTCTCTAAACACAGCAATTTTTGTCACCTGCAATCAGCTCTACCTTCCATTACATCCACACAGCACTGTCAGCATGTACATGACTTGAAAGATGAGTTCTAAATCCTCCTGAACAGTTAAAGTCCACAGGTTTGCCACAGATCTTCCTTTGTGCTCTTTTGTCTTTAAATTTGCTCTCATAAAGAATCCATGAACTGTAGGATTTGATCTATTATTTCTCACTTCTGGCTTCATTCAGCTTTTCGAGTCGAGGCCCTGATCTAATTTTGGTGGTTGTGAATTGTTTCTTTGCCTGAAAAGAAAATCACAGGAGAATTTTCTTGTATTGCCCTATCTCCTAATGAACAAAGACAGTGCTGCTCTAGAAAGTTCCAGATTTCAAAGGACCGAGGTTTTGATTTTTAATAGTCCATATTGGCCAGTCAGAGACTTCCTTCTGACAGTGTCAGTAACCTTAAATGCTTCAGATCTCTAAATTATGGAACCTGTCAGTTGAGAACCTGCTATAGACTAACTGTGAGTGCCAGGTGATAATACTTTCCAGCTCAGCCTAACTCTGTTTTTATGCCTTGTTTGTGATTTTTAAGCCAAGGCTTATCTGGGATTCTAAAGTGAATGAAACCCAACACTTGCAGCTAGGCTAGAGGGTGTCTACACTGTGCCTTGTTGCTATGACAGAGCCTAAAGAACCAAAGATTTCTTCCTCAAACATCCTGTGTGGAAGGTTATATTGTTTAAATGACAGCTTTAGGCCCAGACAGATAAAATAAGACACATCTGTTATTTTTTCCTCTTAGCCTTAGTTTCTGGGTAATAATAAGATTCATTCTTTCAACTGAGTCAAAGCAGCAGGCTT
>NW_024369542.1:0-843 GCF_014805655.1 Passer montanus
GGGGGAAATCGGGAAAAAGGGGGAAAAATGGGGGAAAACCGGGGGAAATCGGGAAAAGGGGGGAAATAATGGGGGAAAAACGGGGAAATCGGGAAAAAGGAGGAAATAATGGGGGGAAAACGGGGGAAATCGGGAAAAAGGGGAAATAATGGGGGAAAACGGGGGAAAGGGAGACAAAAGAGACAAGAGGGGGAAGAAAAGAGGGAAAATGGGGAAGAGAGACCCCAGTGCCTCCCAGTGCCCCCCAGTGCCCATACCCAGTATAACCAGTATACCCAGTATAACCAGTTTGGCACGTACCAGTGGGGTGCAGGGTGCCGTGGGCTCTCAGGCAGGTCGGGGGCTGTCCCCCCCCCAGCAGGGCCAGGGCCATCTGCAGCCCGTAGCCCCCCAGTGCCCCCCAGTGCCCATTCCCAGTATAACCAGTATAACCAGTATCCCCAGTTTGCTCATTACCAGTAGGATGTAACGTGCCGTGGGCTCTCAGGCAGGTCGGGGGCTGTCCCCCCCCCAGCAGGGCCAGCGCCATCTGCAGCCCGTAGCCCCCCAGGTCCAGCAGGGCCCCCCCGCCCAGGCCCGGCAGCCGCAGCCGCGGGACCCCCCCCAGGGCGAAGCCGAGCGCCCCCCGCAGCACCAGGGGGGACCCCAGGGAGCCCCCCCGGGCCAGCGAGCGCAGGCGGCGCCAGGCCGGGAAAAAACGCGTCCAGAATCCCTGCGGAGAGACAAACTGGGGGTACTGGGAGCACTGGGAATACTGGGAGAGACTGGGGATACTGGGAATGGGGTACTGGGGGCACTGGGAATGCGGTAATGGGGATACTGGGGGTACTGGGAATGGGCCAG
>NW_024369543.1:0-842 GCF_014805655.1 Passer montanus
TCCCTGGAAATGTCCCAGACCAGGCTGGACGGAGTTCTGAGCAACCTGATCCAGTGAAAGGCACTGCTGCCCATGGTAGGGGGTTGGAACTAAATGGTTTTAAGGTCCTTTTCAGCTCAAACTATTCTATGAGTCTATAATTATACATATCTGTATCAGAAAACCATTTTTAAAGGAAATTATTACATATCTCCTTGAACAACCTGTGTGAAAACAAAAGAGATCTAGAATTAGAAATAATTAGAACACAGGGAAATAATAGTTGCACCCTTCTGCTGAACCATGGACCTCTCTCTCCTTGAGGTAGATCTCCAAAACACATCACATTTTAAAATTAATTATTTGCAAAGGTTAACAAAAATAATTTGTGGGACATTTTATGCAGATCAAAGAACTTTTGGTCCTTTTCTAAACTTGTAATAATGTAGATCATCTCAACTGTTGACTTTCAAAAGACCATATCTAACATCACAGGGCTCTACTGAAAAGACTGCCTGCTCATTATGTTAGTGGCACACTGATTTTTTTAATCCTCACACCTAAGCAGATTACACTGTTGTCTAGTAGATACTGTCCCTTCATTTTTATAAGCAGCTTGTAAAACACTGAGTATTACTAGGGTAGAAACATATTTTACAGGTTTTCTGGAAGCCTTCTGTAACTTCTTGTTATGAAAGAGTACAAAATATCAAAAAAGAAAAACTCCACAGGATTTCTGGAGTAAAAACTGTAGAGGAAGGAAGGGGTGCTGCTGTTCCCATAAAACCATGGTCCTGCATAAATTACTGCCCTGATTTCAGCTAGATTAGTTACTTTTCTCCCCAGCAGCTGGTGCAGAGCTG
>NW_024369544.1:0-821 GCF_014805655.1 Passer montanus
GTCCTCACAGCTCCTTCCCACAGGGCTGCTGTGAGCCACAGCTTTTGCACAGACAGCTGGAATTGCAGCTTTTTCATTCAGACCAGGCTGATAACTCTCAGCCTTTGGACACCTGAGAGCTGAGGGAATTCTCAGAGCAATTCAACACTTGGCAGCACATCCAGCACATCCCCTGAGACTGCACCACAGTGCAAGGCCTGCCCTCCACATACAGCACCTCCTGTTAATTGCAACCACGTAATTAACCCTCAGCCCAGGCCGGACCAGCTCAGCACACACCCTGGCAGCAGCACTCTCCTGAGGGGTGGCTGATCCCAGGGACACCCCAGGGACACCCAGGGATGGCTGATTCCAGGGACACCCAGGGACAGCCCCTGCCCCCAGGGACACCCAGGGATGGCTGATTCCAGGGACACCACACTGACCCCAGGGACACCTCACTGCTTCCACGGACACCCCTTTGCTCCCAGGGATGTCTCAGGGATGCCCCAGGGATGGCTGACCTCAGAGACACCCCAGGGACACCCCAGTGCTCCTGCACTCCTGGGCCCTGCTGGTGCTCCCCCCTCCAAGCAGGACAGGGGAAGGGCTGGCAATGGGCTAAAAGGGATCATTTGCCAGTTAAAAACACAGATTAGTGTACTTCAGTGTGTGCTCAGCCCCAGGGACAATGGAATACACGGAATACATGGAATAGCCAGGCCATCCCCAGGAGGAGAGCTGGGCTCCAGCCCCTCAGGACTCACACCCACTGCAGCAGGCAGCCCCCTGCCCACTTCAGCCCCACAGCTCACAGCACTGCGTGCACACAGCCAGTCCCT
>NW_024369545.1:0-842 GCF_014805655.1 Passer montanus
AAATAGTCTGCTTTTTCCACTTCCCTGTTTGCACAGTAAAAAATTGAATTTCACCTTAATCTTCTGTCATTACATGATGCTGTTCCACTTTTGCCACACAAAAATCCAGCCACTCCACTTTATGCCAGTTACCCTATTTACACTAGGAAAGCTGTTTCTAATGCACTATATTAACACTGCTGCTAAAACATTGTGTTTAAAATAAATGAATACAAGTTGAAAACAAGACCAAAGGAAAAAAAAATTTATTTCTTTGCTCTGGATCAATTTTTTGTGTTTTTTGGCTTAAAACATCTTTTATGTTTTTTTGAAAAAGCCATGCCAATATGACTGGGGAACTGTTGAGCAAGGCACAAAGAAATATGTACCAGAGCAGATCTATCAATACTACAACAGTATGGAAGAACATGAACTACCTGTTGCAAAATGGGAAACCTGGTAATACAGGAAATACAAGAAATGTGGTGAGTTTGCAAGGAAAAGGAATGCAGCATTGAACGATACAAGAGAAGAGAAGATTGATATAATGATAAAGTATTAGGATAGCACTGGTAAAAAAACATATAAAGAGTGGGATCTGGAATTTTTAGAGAGGAAGAAGGCAAGAGATCCTCTGCAGGCAGAACTGACAGAACTGAGAACCTCCTGGGGAGTCCTTGATCGGATGGGTTTTGACCCACTGGTGTGATGTCTTTCTAAGAGATGAGTGATATCACACACTATGCTGCAGTGGATGGCTTCAGTTCCTCAGGTATGGCCGGGGCAGAACATGACAAAACACGAGATGACCTGGGTCCAAGGTCATCTCAGCAGCCTCAAGCTGGGTCCAAGGCCAATCTCAG
>NW_024369546.1:0-803 GCF_014805655.1 Passer montanus
GAACTGCTGGTCATTCCCAGACATCTTCTTGGATCATCAGAGACTTCCTCTGATCATGATAAAATTAAGTTAAAAAAAGAAATTAAACATATTAAAATGGTACAAATGTATAAACTGGTTACTTTAGAAAGGTAGAGAAAATGCAAAGAAATATTTGAGCAGGTATAAGTACTATATTAAGAAAATCTTTGTAGAAAGAGCTGGAAAATCTGGAGACTAACTTAAATACAATTATCCAAACTGATATGGAAAATTGCCTTATTCTAGAAAAAAAAAATTATTTTTCAATAGAGAAAGCCCTTAAAAGCAAATTCACCAACACTAAAATTCCATAATTAATGAAGACAAGCACAGAGGATAATGACCCTCTTAGGAATGCTGTCAATCTGGTGACAATGAATTCTACATAAATATCCCTGTACTAAAGAGTACCAGTAAGTAATAGCGTATATGAGAGTGTAATCAGACCTCCAGGGATGTAGGTAAAAAACAGGATAGAAAGAAACCAAATAGACAAAGATTCAGTTCAAAATCAGGATATCTACCTGGGGGATTTATAGATGTCCAAAATGTCTAAGCATCATCATAGCTGATGAATATCTTCTCAACACAGTCAGTGGTGCCTGAAGAGCCCTCAGATGATCAGCAGCTGGATATGCCCTGGAGGATGGGTTGGTGGCCCTCAGCCCAGCAGAGGAGGTGCCATGATGTGGCACTGCTGTGGTACAGCTGCATGGCACCGGCTCAGCCTTACCAAGAAAAATTTTGCAAAGGTGTGAGAAAGTGTGTGAACTGCAACTCTG
>NW_024369547.1:0-842 GCF_014805655.1 Passer montanus
TGAGTCTCTGCTCCAGGCACAGGCTGCTCCACTGAAGATGGACTCATCAAGTCCCAGCAAGCACACAGATCTCCAGCAACATTCCTGGAGTGGATCCATTTGAAAAGCAAACACAAAACACATCCCATTTAGGAGTAAAGCAAGACTTAACCCCAGGCTTCCATTTTCATTTAAAATACAAGTTTATAGAGTTATTTCAGGCAGGTCAAAAGCTCCTTGTCCCCCACCCCCTGCCCAGGGCCAAGCCAGGAGCAGACAGGACAGCAACAGTGCCAGAAAGCTCTGCTTCAGCTCTGTGGACATTTCACCACCTCTTGACTTAGACTCTTTTCTTACTCTCCTTCCCCTGAGTGCCTGCAAGAACCTTTACAAGAGGGAGTGAGTAGGTCTGTTTAAAAAAAATGAAAAAACAATTTTAAAAAAAGGAAAAAAATCACGATCATGTTTCCTCCTCCCACCCCAGCAGTAAAGCAGTGCAGCAGCAAAAGCTGAGCAGCCTGGCTGGGGGCAGCCCCTGCGTGGTCTGCAGGAATGCCAGAGGAAGGATTCCTGCTCTCCTGACCCCCAGCAAACACCAACCAGTCCAGTCCTCTGTCCCTGCCACAGCCAGCCTGGAACCCCAAGAAGAAACATCCCCACTGCAGCTGCAAAGCTGTGCACCAGCTTGGTCATGACCTGTGGACAGACAGCTCACCTCAAAAACAGCACCAGCCCCTTCTGCCCTCCAGTGATGCTGCTGGTGTGATCAGACCACCTGTCTTCAACACACTGCAAGTGTGCCACCACTGCTGCTGGTGGCACTGCAAGTGTGGCTCCCCTGCCTGAGCTCCAGCACAGCAACA
>NW_024369548.1:0-842 GCF_014805655.1 Passer montanus
ACAAAAAATGGAAGGTATATGATGATGTACCTGTTGATTGATATGCATCTCATTAGTGATATAATTACAGTAAGAATAGTTTCTTTATAAATTGTGAACAGCTTCTTATACATTTGAAAGCAAAGTCTATTTCTTCACCTGAGTAGTCAGGTAAACAATTTATAATTATAACTTTGTAGCTTATAAGTATGTATCTAATTGAACATAATACAAAAAATTTGAAATTTTCAATAAGTCTAGATTTTTATCTACTTAACATTAGCAATTTAAAGAACTTTTGTATCCAGTCATATTATTTTACTATTAGAAAGGTGTTTCCATTATTATCATATAGATAATAGGCATATAATTAATTTTCAGGTTCATACTATTTTTTTCCTGCAGCTCCTGGCATGTACCAATGCTGTTGATGGTTTGAATAAATGCTGATCTTCCAGTTTACTGTGGGTAGGTGAATTGTTGTGCTTATAGGAAGCTGTACTAGAAATGATTGCAAATTGAAGGAGTGGTGCACAAACCATGATTTGCCTATGATACCAGTAAGAACAGCAGCAGTGTGTTTACAGGTGCCTCTGAATAATACAATAAAATACTGAGGTTCCCCATTACAGCTTTAAATGAACATGTTTATACATCACTCACATATGTGTCCAATTAAAATTAAGTATTATATCTAAGGACAATAGAAAGGAGATTAAAGATAACATTTTGTGAAATTGACTACTAAACTGCAATTAAGTCTCTATATTCTATATTTTTTTTTAGTTTAGACATCTGACTCTACTTATGCTACATCCAAGACTTCTAAAATTTCCTAAAAAACACTTTCTGTGGCTATTCAC
>NW_024369549.1:0-841 GCF_014805655.1 Passer montanus
AAAAATTATGAAGTCGTTGACAAACCTCAGTTAAACAAAGTTAATAAATTAATTATAAAAGGAATTAATGATAAAAGGAATTAAATAAATAAAATTGAATTAAGTATAATTAAATGAAATAAAAATGAAACTAAACTAAAAGAAAATTAAACTACATTAAATTAAACAAAATAATAAAATAAAGTAAAATAAAATAAAATAAAATAAAATAAAATAAAAGTAAATAAAATAAAATAAAAGTAAATTAAATGAAATTAAATTAAACAAAAATAAACTAAATAAATCTAAATTAAACTAAATTAAAATTAAATTAAATTGATTAAACTAAATTAAATTCTATTTTAAAATTTAATTAATTAAAAAATTCAAATGGAAGCCAATAATAACAGAAAGTGATGAGAGTCATAATTAAAACTTTGATAATTGGCAAAAAATTAATTAATTTCCCCTAAAATCATGGTCGGGATTAAATCAGGGATAAAATGCAATTCAAAAATAGCAAAAATAATTAATAAATGGAAATTAATTAATGGGAGAAAAAGAGAAATTCACGAAATTAATAGAAACAAATGTAACGAGTGTTAATTAAAAGAAATTAAATTATTTCAAGTTATAAATGAGGAAAATAAGAAATTTAATTAGAAATTAATTAAAAATAACAAGAAATAATTGAGGTGAAATAATGAAAATAATCAAAATTAAAATGTCGAAAATAAAACCCTAAATTAAAAATAATACCAAAATAAAAATTTAAAATAAAATTTAAAATATGAATATAAAGAAATTTTAAGTTAAAGTTAAAATTGAATTTAAAAATAAAAGTGAAATAAAATTGAAAAAT
>NW_024369550.1:0-841 GCF_014805655.1 Passer montanus
TGTTCCCAAACCACCCCAAAATGTCCCTCGTGCCCCAAATACCCCAAAATATCCTAAAACAGCCCCAAAATGTCCCTGAACTGCCACAAACACCCCAAAACTGCCCCAAAATGTCCCTAAACTGCCCCAAAACTGCCCCAAAATGTCCCTAAACTGCCCCAAAATGTCCCTGAACTGCCCCAAAATGTCCCTGAACTGCCCCAAAACTGCCCCAAAATGTCCCTAAACTGCCCCAAATACCCCAAAAATGGCCCCAAATGTTCCCAAACCACCCAAAATATCCCTCAAGTGCCCCAAACATCCCAAAATATCCCTAAACCACCCAAGAACTGCCCCAAAATGTCCCTAAACTGCCCCAAAATGGCCCTGATCTGCCCCAAAATGTCCCAAAATGTCCCTAAACAGCCCCAAAACTGCCCCAAAACTGCCCCAAAATTTCCCTAAACTGCCCCAAAATGTCCCTAAACTGCCCCAAAATGTCCCTAAACTGCCCCAAAATGTCCCTGAACTGCCCCAAAATGTCCCTGAACTGCCCTGAACCAAACAGACCCTAAACTGTCCCTAAGGTGCCCCAAACCCCACAAAAACCACCCCAAATACCCCAAGACAGCCTCAAACTGCCCTCCAATCACCCCAAATTGCCCCAAACACCTCCAAATGTTCCTAAATCCTCCTGAAGGGCCCCAAATTGTCCTTGAAACCCTAAAACAGCCTCGGATCCCCCCCAGAGCCCCCCAAACACCCCAAAATGTCCCTAAACTGCCCCAAAACCCCCAAAATGTCCCCAAACACCCCAAAATGTCCCCAAACAGCCCCAAAATGTCCCCAAAATGTCCCTAAA
>NW_024369551.1:0-841 GCF_014805655.1 Passer montanus
TGAAGCCCCCTGCCCACCTCCTGCCACTCGAGCACGCCGCTCCAGGCCAGCACTTTGTTGCCCAGCGCCTGCTGGGCTCCGGCCAGGGCGGGACCCCCCAACTGCGGGGTCGGGGTTTGGGGGGGCCCCGAGCTGGGGGGGCCCCCCCCGGCCTGGGGGGGGAGGGGAGAGTGAGCTGGGAGGGACCCCCGGGCATTGCAGACCCCCCCCCAAATAAAATAGAGGGGGGGAGGGGAGACCCCCACCCGAAAAAAGGGGAAAAAAATGAAAAATGGGGGGGGAATTGAGCCAAAAATGGGGGGGAAATTTAAAAAAAATGGGGTTAAAGTTAAAAAAATGGGGTGAAAATTTAAAAAAATGGGGTAAAATTTAAAAAAAAATGGGGTTAAAGTTAAAAAATGGGGTGAAAATTTAAAAAAATGGGGTAAAATTTAAAAAAAGATTGGGTTAAAATTAAAAAATATGGGGTTAAAATTAAAAAAAATGGGGATAAAATTTAAAAAGATGGGGTTAAAATAAAAAAAAATTTTATCCCCCCAAAAAAGTAATTTTACCCCAAAAAATGAAATTTTACCACACCAAAATGAGTTTTTACCCCAAAAAATTTAAATTTTACCCCCCCAAAATAACATTTTATCCCCCCAAAATAACATTTCACCCCCCCAAAATGACACTTTACCCCCAAAAATTCAAATTTTACCCCACAAAATGACATTTAACCCCCACAAATTTAAATTTTACCCCCCCAAAATGCAATTTTCCCCCCAGAAATTTAAATTTTACCCAAAAAAATTCACATTTTACCCCCCAAAATGGCATTTTACCCCCCCAAAAAAAAAAA
>NW_024369552.1:0-4041 GCF_014805655.1 Passer montanus
GCACTGCCCCACAGCACCCACAGGTGAGCGTGGAACAGGTACACACAGCACTCACAGGTACACCTGGCACTGCCCCACAGGTGAGCGTGGCACAGGTACACACAGCACCCACAGCACCCACAGGTATGGGCTGGGTGTTGGTACCAATGTGTGACACTGGTGGTGACACTGGGGATGGCACCGTGTGACACCGGGGGTGACACTGTGTGACACCGTGTGACACTGTGTGTCCCCACAGGGCCCTGTCAGGAGGTGGCCAGCGGGGCTGGATGTCCCTGAAGCTGCTGGCCCTGCTGGCCCTGGCGCTGCTCCTCTCCATGTGACACCGTGTGTCCCCAGGGCTCTCTCGGGGGGTGGCCAGCGGGGCTGGATGTCCCTGAAGCTGCTGGCCCTGCTGGCCCTGTGTGACACCGTGTGACACTAACACTGTCCCCGTGTCCCCAGGGCCCTGTCCGGGGGTGGCCAGCGGGGCTGGATGTCCCTGAAGCTGCTGGCCCTGCTGGCCCTGGCGCTGCTCCTCTCCTGCCTGGCGCTGCTCAACTTCTCCCTGGGCTTCCTGCTGGGTGCCACCCTGGTGCCACCCGCCGCCGCCGTCAGACCCGGGGGCAACAGGTGAGACACCTGGGGACAGTGGGGACACATGGGGACAATGGGGACACATGGGGACAGCCTGGGGACAGCCTGGGGACACCTGGGGACACATGGGGACACCTTGGGTGCCAGGGCTCTCAGGAGTGGTCTTGGGGTGCTCCCAGGGGTCTCAGGGTGTTCCCAGGGGTCTGTAACCCCCCTGTCCCCCCCAGGCTGCCCCTGGCCATCCTGCTGGTGCTGACCACGCCCGGGCTGTCGCTGTTCCTGGGGGCTCTGGGTGGTCTGTGGGTGGTTCCTGGGGGTCCCAGGGGTCTGTAACCCCCCCTCCCCATTGCAGGCTGCCCCTGGCCGTGCTGCTGGTGCTGAGCACGCCCGGGCTGTCGCTGTTCCTGGGTGGTTCCCGGGGGTCCCAGGGGTCTGTAACCGCCCTGTCCCCCCCAGGCTGCCCCTGGCCATCCTGCTGGTGCTGACCACACCCGGGCTGTTGCTGTTCCTGGGGGCTCTGGGTGGTCCCAGGGGTCTGTAACCCCCCTCCCCATTGCAGGCTGCCCCTGGCCGTGCTGCTGGTGCTGACCACGCCCGGGTTGTCGCTGTTCCTGGGTGGTCTCAGGGGTTCCCGTGGGTCTCAGGGTGGTCCCAGTGGTCTCAGGGTGGTCCCAGGGGTCTGTAACCCCCCTGTCCCCCCCAGGCTGCCCCTGGCCATCCTGCTGGTGCTCACCACGCCCGGGCTGTCGCTGTTCCTGGGTGGTTCCCGTGGGTCTCAGGGTGCTCTCAGGGGTCTCAGGGTGTTCCCAGGGGTCTGTAACCCCCCTCCCCATTGCAGGCTGCCCCTGGCCATCCTGCTGGTGCTGACCACGCCCGGGCTGTCGCTGTTCCTGGCCGTGCTGCTGGAGCGGGAGCTGCTGGAGGCGCCGGCGGGGCTGGGCGAGGCCTGGCAGCGCTTCCTGGGGGCGCTGGGCCAGGGGCTGCTGCACGAGCACCTGCACGGGGCCCAGCTCAGCCCCCTGCTCTGCCTGGGGGCCTACCCCTGCTGGCTGCTGCTCTGGAACGTGCTCTTCTGGAAGTGATGGACACACGGACACGGCACGGACACACGGACACAGCATGGACACGGCATGGACACGGCATGGACACACGGACAGACCCACAGCACCTGCACGGGGCCCAGCTCAGCCCCCTGCTCTGCCTGGGGGCGTATCCCTGCTGGCTGCTGCTCTGGAACGTGCTCTTCTGGAAGTGACGGACACACAGACACGGCACAGACACACGGACAGAGTCACAGCCAGACAGACACACGGACAGAGCCCCGGACGGACACACGGACAGACACACCGACAGAGCCCAAACCCCCCCGGACACACAGACACGACTGCTGGAAGGACCCACGGACACACAGGACCGACCCCCAGAGCCACGGACAGAGCCCCGGGTGGACACACGGACAGACACACGGACAGACACATGGACGGACAGACAGACACATGGACGGACACACAGACAGGGCCCCGGATGGACAGACAGACACATGGACGGACAGACACACAGACACACGGACGGACACACAGACAGGGCCCTGGATGGACAGACAGACACATGGACGGACACACGGACAGACACACAGACACACGGACGGACAGACAGACACACAGACAGCCCCGGACGGACGGACACACGGACAGACACACAGCCACACAGACATGAGCCCTGGACAGACACACGGACAGACAGACAGACACGCAAAAATACAGCCAGCCCCAGACGGACGCACAGACACATGGACGGACAGACAGACACACAGCCAGCCCCAGACGGACACACAGACAGAGCCCTGGATAGACACACAGACAGAGCCCCAGACAGACACACGGCCGGACACACGGACAGCCCCGCAGCCCCCCCAGCCCCGGGGCCCCCTCTGGGTGGGGCCGGCAGGGGCGGGGCCTGAGGGGCGTGGTTTCTGTGTGGGCGTGGTTCGTTAATGGGCGTGGCCTCTGTGGGGGCGTGGCCTGATACACTAAGCCTTATACAGGGGCGTGGTTTGTTAATGGGCGGAGCTCATTTAGGGGCGTGGGTTTCACTCGGGGGCGTGGTTTACAGGAGGCGGGGCCTGTTAGAGTGTGGTGTGGGGGCGTGGTTTCGTTAATGGGCGTGGTTTACAGTGTGGGCATGGTTTAAATGGGGCGTGGTCTTAGATTGAGATGTGCGGGGGCGTGGTTTTGTTAACGGGCGTGGTTTGAAGGGGGCGTGGTCTTAGATTGTTAAATGTGGGGGCGTGGCTTTGTTAACGGGCGTTGTTTGCAGTGTGGGCGTGGTTTAAAGGGGGCGGGGCCTGTTAGCGTGTTATGTGCAGGGCGTGGTTTTGTTAACGGGCGTGGTTTGCAATGTGGGCGTGGTTTCCCGTGTGGGCGTGGCCTGTCCCTGTGCCCTTCCTCCCCTCCGCCAGGGGGCGCCGCAATAAACTCCGTCACCGTCCCGCGCTCCCGCCTCCGTGACGTCACTCCCGCCGTGCCGTTCCCCGTGACGTCAGTTCCGGGCGTGGCGGCGCGTCCCCTCGACCTCGGCGATGGCGGCGCTGCGGGGCCTGCGGGCGCTGCCGGGGCTGCGGGCGCTGCCGGGCCCGGCCCCGCTGTTCCCGTTCCCGGTATCCCCGGTAATTCCACTATCCCGGTAATTCCCGCTGTCCCCGGTAACTCCGCTGTTCTCCTTGTTCCCGTTCCCGGTAACGGCGGGACCCCCGCTGTCCCCGCTGATCCCGGTATTCCCGGTGTCCCCGGGCGCCCCCATTGCTTTTGGTCCCCCCCGAGCTTTGGGGTCCCCGGAGCCCCGCGTGTGCCCGCTGTCCCTGAGCCCCCAGCGTGTCCCACTGTCCCCCCAGGTGTCCCCCTGACCCCCCCCAGGTGTCCCCCAGGTGTCCCTGTCATTGTTCCCGCCCCCGCCGGGCGCTGGCGGTGCTGGGGGCGCTGGCCGGGGGGGGTCCCTGTCCCTGTGTCCCCCTGACCCCCCGGTGTCATTGTCCCCCCAGGTGTCCCTGTCATTGTTCCCGGGCCGCTCCCGTCCCCGCCGGGCGCTGGCGGTGCTGGGGGCGCTGGCTGGGGGGGGGTCCCTGTCCCGGTCCCTGTGTCACCCCAGTGTCCCCATGTCCCCCCCAGGTGTCCCTGTCGTCGTTCCCGGGCCGCTGCCGCCCCCGCCGGGCGCTGGCGGTGCTGGGGGCGCTGGCCGGGGGGGGGTCCCTGGCCGTGGCCCTGTCGCTGTCCCTCGGGGGGGGCCCCCTGAGCGCGGGGGAGCTGGAGCTGCACCCCCCGAGCCTGCCCTGGAGCCACGGCGGCTACCTGGCTGCGCTGGACCACGCCAGGTGAGGAATTGGGGGTCCTGGGGGGGCTTTGGGGGGGCTTTGGGGGTCCCTGTCTGCGCTGGACCATGCCAGGTGAGGGGGAAATGGGGAAATTGGGG
>NW_024369552.1:4089-11605 GCF_014805655.1 Passer montanus
TGGGGGGGGTCTCTGGGGGGATTTGGGGGGGGTCTCTGGTGTGGGGATTTGGGGGTCTCTGGGGGATTTGGGGTCCCTGGAGTATAGCAGGTAATGGGGCTGGGGGGATTTGGGGTCTCTGGAGGGATTTAGGGTCCCTGTGGGGATTTGGGGTCCCTGGAGGGTCTGAGCTCTGTCCCCACAGTGTCCATAGGGGGTTGCAAATGTTTGGGGTCATTTTGGGGCAATTGTGGGGTCTGTGTTCCCACTGTGTCCTTGCAGTGTCCACAGGGGGTTTTGGGTGTGTTTGGGGTGATTTTGGGGTCTGTAACCCCACTGTGTCCCTGCAGTGTGCACAGGGGGTTCTGGGTGTGTTTGGGGTCATTTTGGGGTTTTTGGGGTCTCTGAGCTCCCCCATTCATCCCAGCAGTGTGCACGGGGGGTTCCAGGTGTGTTTGGGGTGATTTGGGGGTTTCTGACCCCACTGTGTCCCCCCAGTGTCCGCAGGGGGTTCCAGGTGTGTTTTTGGGGTGATTTTGGGTGTTTTGGCTCTGTTTGTCCCCGGGTTCCGCGAGGGCTTCCAGGTGTGGTTTTGGGGTGATTTTGGGCTGATTTCAGGTGGTTTTGGGTCTCTTTCCCCGCAGTGTCCGCAGGGGGTTCCAGGTGTACCGCCAGGTGTGCTCTGCCTGTCACTCCATGGAGTTTTTGGCCTTCCGGAACCTCATCGGCGTCACCCACACCGAGGCTGAGGCCAAGGCGCTGGCAGAGGAGGTGACACTGGCACCCTG
The DNA here is from genome assembly GCF_014805655.1 of Passer montanus. Taxonomy (NCBI): domain Eukaryota; kingdom Metazoa; phylum Chordata; class Aves; order Passeriformes; family Passeridae; genus Passer; species Passer montanus. Next base: position 4,857 of record NW_024369552.1, read on the forward strand.
ACCCCCCTGTGCCACCCTGTGCCACCCCCTGTCACCCTGTGCCATCCCCTGTGCCACCCCCAGTGTCACTGCAGCCACCCCATGCCACCCCCAGTGCCCCTGTGCTGCCACCTGCCGTGTCCCAGTGACCCTGTCCCCTGTGTCCCAGTGTCCCAGTGCCCCTGTCCTGCTGTCCCCAATGTCCCTGTGCTGCCACCTGCCGTGTCCCACTGTCCCCCTGCCTGCTCCCCAGTGTCCCAGTGTTCTTGTCCTTTAGTCCCCAATGTCCCCAGTGTCCCAGTGCCCTGTCCTGCTGTCCCCAGTGTCCCCCTGCCTGGTCCTCAATGTCCCACTGTCCCAGTGCCCCTGTCCAGCTGTCCCCAATGTCCCCAGTGACCCTGTCCCCTGTGTCCCAGTGCCCCTGTCCAGCTGTCCCCAATGTCCCCAGTGTCCCTGGTTCCAGGTGTACCGCCAGGTGTGCTCTGCCTGTCACTCCATGGAGTTTTTGGCCTTCCGGAACCTCATCGGCGTCACCCACACCGAGGCTGAGGCCAAGGCGCTGGCAGAGGAGGTGACACCGGCACCCTGACCCCCCTGTGCCACCCCGTCACCCTGTGCCACCCCCAGTGCCCCTGTGCTGCCACCTGCAGTGTCCCAGTGACCCTGTCCCCTGTGTCCCAGTGTCCTTATCCTGCTGTCCCCTGTGTCCCTGTGCTGCCACCTGCCGTGTCCCAGTGACCCTGTCCCCTGTGTCCCAGTGTCCCAGTGCCCCTGTCCTGCTGTCCCCAATGTCCCTGTGCTGCCACCTGCCGTGTCCCACTGTCCCCCTGCCTGCTCCCCAGTGTCCCAGTGTTCTTGTCCTTTAGTCCCCAATGTCCCCAGTGTCCCAGTGCCCTGTCCTGCTGTCCCCAGTGTCCCCCTGCCTGGTCCTCAATGTCCCACTGTCCCAGTGCCCCTGTCCAGCTGTCCCCAATGTCCCCAGTGTCCCTCTGCCTGGTCCTCAGTGTCCCCAGTCTGCTGTCCCCAATGTCCTAGTGCCCCTGCGTTGCCACCTCTGCTGTCCCCAGGGTCTCTGTGTCCCTGTGCTGCCACCTGCAGTGTCCCAGTGCCCCACTCCTGCTGTCCCCAGTGTCCCAGTGCTGCCACCCGTGCTGTCCCTGGTGTCCTGCTGGCTCCATGCCGCTGTCCCACTGTCCCACTGTCCCTGTCCTGCCACCCCCAGTGTCCCCAGCTTGCTGTCTGTCAGTGTCACTGTCACTGTCCTGCCGTGCCTGGTGTCCTGCTGGCTCCATGCCACTGTCCCACTGTCCCGGTGCTGCCATCCCATTGTCCCCGTGTCCGTGTGGTGCCATTCCCAGTGCCCCCGTGTCCCTGCTGTCCGTGTCTCACCTGTCCCTGTCCCTGTCTCACCTGTCCCTGTCTCACCTGTCTGTCTGTCACCTGTCAGGTGGAGGTGCAGGACGGTCCCGATGAGAACGGGGAGATGTTCATGGGTCCCTGCTGTCCCTGTCTCACCTGTCTGTCTGTCACCTGTCAGGTGGAGGGGCAGGACGGCCCGGATGAGAACGGGGAGATGTTCATGGGTCCCTGCTGTCCCTGTCTCACCTGTCTGTCTGTCACCTGTCAGGTGGAGGGGCAGGACGGCCCGGATGAGAACGGGGAGATGTTCATGGGTCCCTGCTGTCCCTGTCTCACCTGTCTGTCTGTCACCTGTCAGGTGGAGGGGCAGGACGGCCCGGATGAGAACGGGGAGATGTTCATGGGTCCCTGCTGTCCCTGTCTCACCTGTCTGTCTGTCACCTGTCAGGTGGAGGGGCAGGACGGCCCGGATGAGAACGGGGAGATGTTCATGCGGCCCGGGAAGATCTCGGATTATTTCCCCAAGCCCTACCCCAACCCCGAGGCCGCGCGGGCGGCCAACAACGGGGCGCTGCCCCCCGACCTGAGCTACATCGTCAACGCCAGGTGAGGGGTCCTGGGGGGCTGTAACTGACCCCGTTACTGATCCTGTTATTGAGCAGTTATTGATCTGTTATTGAGCAGTTATTGATCCCATTATTAACCCCATTATTGACCCCTCAGGCACGGGGGCGAGGATTACGTGTTCGCCCTGCTCATGGGGTACTGTGACCCCATTGATCAGTTATTGATCAGTTATTGATCAGTCATTGATCAGTTATTGATCCCCCAGGCACGGGGGCGAGGATTACGTGTTCGCGCTGCTGACGGGGTACTGCGACCCCATTGATCAGTTATTGATTGGTTATTGATCAGTTATTGATCAGTCATTGATCAGTTATTGATCAGTCATTGATCAGTTATTGATCAGTCATTGATCAGTTATTGATCCCCCAGGCACGGGGGCGAGGATTACGTGTTCGCCCTGCTCATGGGGTACTGTGACCCCATTGATCAGTTATTGATCAGTTATTGATCAGTCATTGATCAGTTATTGATCCCCCAGGCACGGGGGCGAGGATTACGTGTTCGCGCTGCTCATGGGGCACTGTGCCCCCATTGATCAGTTATTGATCGGTTATTGATCATTGATCAGTCATTGGTCAGTCATTGATCAGTCATTGATCCCCCTCAGGCACGGGGGCGAGGACTACGTGTTCGCGCTGCTGACGGGGTACTGCGACCCCATTGATCAGTCATTGATCAGTTATTGATCAGTCATTGATCCCCCTTTAGGCACGGGGGCGAGGACTACGTGTTCGCGCTGCTGACGGGGTACTGTGACCCCATCGATCAGTTATTGATCAGTTATTGATCGGTTATTGATCAGTTATTGATCGGTTATTGATCAGTTATTGATCGGTTATTGATCAGTTATTGATCGGTTATTGATCAGTTATTGATCGGTTATTGATCAGTTATTGATCGGTTATTGATCAGTTATTGATCCCCCTTTAGGCACGGGGGCGAGGACTACGTGTTCGTGCTGCTCACGGGGCACTGTGACCCCATTGATCGGTTATTGATCAGTTATTGATCAGTCATTGATCCCCCTTTAGGCACGGGGGCGAGGACTACGTGTTCGTGCTGCTCACGGGGCACTGTGACCCCATTGATCGGTTATTGATCAGTTATTGATCAGTCATTGATCCCCCTTTAGGCACGGGGGCGAGGACTACGTGTTCGCGCTGCTGACGGGGCACTGTGACCCCATCGATCAGTTATTAATCAGTTATTGATCGGTTATTGATCATTGATCAGTTATTGATCAGTTATTGATTGGTTATTAACCCTTCAGGCACGGGGGCGAGGACTACGTGTTCGCGCTGCTGACGGGGTACTGCGACGCCCCCGCGGGGGTCTCGCTGAGGGAGGGGCTCCATTACAACCCCTACTTCCCGGGCCAGGCCATCGGCATGGCCCCCCCCATCTACGACGAGGTGCTCGAGTTCGAAGACGGTACGGGGGGCTGGGGGGCTGGGGGCGGTGGGTCTGGGGTCTCAGGTGGGTCTGGGCTCTCTCAGGGTGGGTCTGGGGTCCCTCGGGTGGGTCTGGGCTCCCTCGGGGCGGGGCTGGGCTCTCAGTGCCCCCCGCCCACAGCTGCTGCTGCTCTCGGGGCTGCTCGTGCCCCTGCTGTACTACATGAAGCGCCACAAGTGGTCGGTGCTCAAGAGCAGGAAGATGCTCTACCGGCCCCCCAAGTAGGGGCTGCCCCCCAGACCCGGCCCGGGGGGCTCCGAGCCCCCCAAATCCTGTTCTGGGGGGGCTCCGAGCCCCCCAAATCCCGTTCTGGGGGGGCCCCGAGCCCCCCAAATCCCGTTCTGGGGGGGCTCCGAGCCCCCCAAATCCCGTTCTGGGGGGGCCCCGAGCCCCCGGCCCCCCCCGGGCAGGGGGAGGGGAGGGAGGGGCGCCCCCCCCCCAGGAGGGGCATTGGGGGAGCTGCCCCCCCTCGTGTTCGACCCCGGCCCCGCGGGGAATAAAGCCTGGGGTTCACAGAGACACCGAGTGCGGCTGTCTGTCTGTCCGTCCTGGGGCTGTCTGTCCATCCTGGGGCTGGGTCTGTCTGTCTGGGCTGGGGCCATCTGTCTGTGCTGGGTGTGGGGTGGGAATAAAGCCTGGGGTCCACAGAGACACCGAGTGCGGCTGTCTGTCTGTCCGTCCTGGGGCTGTCTGTCCGTCCATCCTGGGGCTGTCTGTCCTGGGCTGGGGCGGGCTGGCTGTCTGTGTGTCCTGGGTCTGTCTGTCTGTCTGGGCTGGGGCCATCTGTCTGTGCTGGGTGTGGGGTGGGAATAAAGCCTGGGGTTCACAGAGACACCGAGTGCGGCTGTCTGTCCGTCCTGGGGCTGTCTGTCCGTCCATCCTGGGGCTGGCTGTCCTGGGGCTGGGTCTGTCTGTCTGTCCTGGGCTGGGTGTGGGGTGGGAATAAAGCCTGGGGTTCACAGAGACACCGAGTGCGGCTGTCTGTCTGTCTGTCCTGGGCTGGGGCTGTCTGTCCTGGGGCTGGGTCTGTCTGTCCATCCTGGGGCTGGGTCTGTCTGTCTGGGCTGGGGCCATCTGTCTGTGCTGGGTGTGCGGTGGGAATAAAGCCTGGGGTTCACAGAGACACCGAGTGCGGCTGTCTGTCTGTCCGCCCATCCTGGGGCTGTCCGTCCATCCTGGGGCTGGCTGGCTGTGCTGGGGCTGGCTGTTTGTCTGTCCTGGGCTGGGTCTGTCTGTCCATCCTGGGGCTGGCTGTTGGTCCTGGGTGTGGGGTGGGAATGAAGCCTGGGGTTCATCGAGACTGAGCGTGGCTGTCTGTCTGTCCTGGGGCCATGTGTCTGTCTGTGTCCGTCCTGGGGCTGGTTGTCTGTGCTGGGGCTGTCTGTCTGTCCTGGGGCTGGCTGGGTTGTGGGTCTGGCTGTGGGACTGTGTGTGTGGGGCTGGGTCTGTCCTCACTGTGGGGCCGGCTGTGGGGCTGGCTGTGCCCGGGCCGTGCCAGTGCCATAGGTCAGGCCGTGGGTCAGACTATGGGTCAGGCTGTGCCGGTGCCATGGGTCAGGTCAGGCCGTGCCCAGCCCAGGCCGTGCCGGTGCCATGGGTCAGGCCATGCCCAGGCTGTGGGTCAGGCTGTGCTGGTTCCGTGGGTCAGGCCATGGGTCAGGTCAGGCCGTGCCCAGCCCAGGCCATGCCCAGGCCCTGGGTCAGGCTGTGCCAGTGCCATGGGTCAGGCTGTGCCCAGGCCGTGTCAGTGCCATGGGTCAGGTCAGGCCGTGCCCAGCCCAGGCCGTGCCGGTGCCGTGTCCCCGCCCTGGCCCCGCTGGGTTTGGGGTCTCACTCAGAGCCAGCTCCCCCTGACCCACCCGGGGAGTGACCCCTGACCCTGACCCTGTCACTGTCCCTGTCCCCATCGCGGGGAGACCCACCCGGGGAGTGACCCCTGACCCCTGACCCTGTCACTGTCCCTGTCCCCATCGCGGGGAGTGACCCCTGACCCTGTCCCTGTCCCCATCCTGGGCAGTGACCCCTGACCCTGTCACTGTCCCTGTCCCCATCCCGGGCAGTGACCCCTGACCCTGTCACTGTCCCTGTCCCCATCCCGGGCAGTGACCCCTGACCTCTGTCCCCAGCAGTGGCCATGCTGGGGTGTTCCTGTGTCCCTGTCCCTACGCCAATGCCCGTGCTAGGGGTGGCCCCTGTGTCCCTGTCCCCACACTGGTGGCTGTGCCAGGGCTGTCCCCATGTCCCTGTCCCCACATTGGGGCTGTCCCCGTGTCCCTGTCCCCAGGGGGGTGGCAGTGCCAGGGCTGTCCCCGTGTCCCTGTCCTCATGCCAGGGGTCTGTCCGTGTGTCCCTGTCCCCGTGTCTGTCCCCAGGGGGGTGGCAGTGCCAGCCTGTGACACTCAGTGCCTTTATTGGGCCCCCCGCGGGTCCCTGGGCCCCTCCACGCCCCGAGGCCACCCCAGTGTCCATCCCGGGCTCTGTCCGTGTGTCCATCCCAGGCTCTGTCTGTGTGTCCATCCTCTGTCCCAGTGTCCATCCTGGGCTCTGTCCGTGTGTCCATCCTCTGTCCGTGTGTCCATCCCGGGCTCTGTCCGTGTGTCCATCCCAGGCTCTGTCTGTGTGTCCATCCTCTGTCCCAGTGTCCATCCTGGGCTCTGTCCGTGTGTCCATCCTCTGTCCCAGTGTCCATCCCGGGCTCTGTCCGTGTGTCCATCCCGGGCTCTGTCCGTGTGTCCATCCTCTGTCCCATGTCCATCCCGGGCTCTGTCCGTGTGTCCATCCCGGGCTCTGTCTGTGTGTCCATCCTCTGTCCCAGTGTCCATCCCGGGCTCCGTCCGTGTGTCCATCCTCTGTCCGTGTGTCCCTCCTCTCTGTCCCCGCCGGCCCCTCCCAGGCCCTGGGGCGGCTCCGGCCCGGTGCCAGCTCTGTCCGTCCGTCCGTCCGTCTGTCCCTCGGTGTCCCCGGGGGGCTCAGTGGCAGTTCTGGCACCGGGGGTGGCACCTCTGCCCGTTGACGTTGCAGCGACAGCCGCCACTGGTGTCCCCGGGACCCTGGGGACAGGGCAGGGTCACTCGGGGGTCAAAGGTCAGCTGGGGTCACTCGGGGGGCAGCTGGCAGCCACTCTGTGTCCCCCCCTCACCCTGGGGTCACCCTGGGGTCCCCCTGCAGGGATCAGGGGTCAGAGGTCAGCCAGGAGCCCACCCTGGGGTCCCCCTGTGTCCCCCCCTCACCCTCGGGTCCCCCATCACCCCCAGACCCCAGCACAGCCCTTGGTGACCCCCCCTCATCTCAGGAGCCCCTCGAGACCCCCCCTGGATCCCCGCTCACCCCAA
>NW_024369552.1:12147-15625 GCF_014805655.1 Passer montanus
GGGGTCAGCCGGGACCCCTGGGACCCCCGGGACCCCCCCCGGGACCCCCGGGACCCCCGGGACCCCCCCCGGGACCCCACCGGGACCCCCTCGGGACCCCCCCCGGCCCACCTTGCACAGGGCAAAAAACAGGGAAAATGGGCAAAACAGGAAAAATGGGAGCGGCTGTGCCAGGTTCCGCCTCCAGCACCTGAAGTGGGGCAAAAAATGGGCAAAAATGGGCAAAAATGGGCAAATGGGAGTGGCTGTGCCAGGTTCCACTGCCGCTCCGCCTCCAGCGCCTGGAAATGGGGCAAAAAACGGGGAAAATGGGAAAAAATGGGCGAAATTGGGCAAAAATGGGCAAATGGGAGTGGCTGTGCCAGGTTCCACTGCCGCTCCGCCTCCAGCGCCTGAAATGGGGCAAAAAACGGGGAAAATGGGAAAAAATGGGCGAAATTGGGCAAAAATGGGCAAATGGGAGCAGCTGCACCATGTTCCGCTGCCGCTCCACCTCCAGCGCCTGAAATGGGGCAAAAAACGGGGAAAATGGGCAAAAATGGGGAAAGATGGGCAAATGGGAGCGGCTGCGCCAGGTTCCGCTGCCGCTCCGCCTCCAGCGCCTGAAATGGGGCAAAAAACGGGGAAAATGGGCAAAAATGGGCAAAAATGGGGAAAGATGGGCAAATGGGAGCGGCTGCGCCAGGTTCCACTGCCGCTCCGCCTCCAGCCAGGACCCACCCCGGGACCCCCCGGGACCCCCCCGGGACCCCCGCGCACCTTGCAGAGGAGGCAGTTGAGGGCCCCGCACACCGGGCACCGGAACTCGTTGACGGCGTCCTCGCAGAAGCACCAGCCCGGGCAGTCCCGGCCCCGGCAGTGGAAGCTGTTCCGGCTGCGGCGCTCGGCCAGCGCCAGCCCCCGCGCCAGGAACCGCGCGTGCTCCTCGGGGGACAGCAGCTGTGACATGGGGACATCGGGGACATCAGGGACACGGGAATGGGACCCCTGAGTCACTGTCACCCACCCCCAGGACCCCTGAGCCAGCCCCCGCGCCAGGAACCGCGCGTGCTCCTCGGGGGACAGCAGCTGTGACATGGGGACATCGGGGACATCAGGGACACGGGAATGGGACCCCTGAGTCACTGTCACCCACCCCCAGGAACCGCGCGTGCTCCTGAGGGGACAGCAGCTGGGGACACAGGGACATGGCACTGGGACCCCTGAGTCACTGTCACCCACCCCTGGGGACCCTGAGCCAGCCCCCACGCCAGGAAGCACGCGTGCAGCTGGGGACACGGGGACACGGACAGGGGCGTTGGGACCCCCGAGTCACTGTCACCCACCCATGTCAGCACCCCACCCAAGGACAGCCCGTTCTGCCCTGTCCCCCTCTGTCCCCTCCTGTCCCCCCACGTCCCCAGGGCCGCACCGCGCGGATCTCGCGCTCCTGCAGGTGGCTGTCACACCCTGTCCCTGAGGCACTGTCACCCGCCCCTGGGGACTCCCGTGTCACCACCTACCAAGGGGACAGCCTGGTCTCCTGAGAGCCCCCCACAGATGCAGCTGTGTCACCCCTCACTCCCCCGTCCCCCCATGTCCCCGTGTCCCCAGGGCCGCACCGCGTGGATCTCGCGCTCCTGCAGGTGGCTGTCACACCCTGTCCCCGCTGTCACACCCCCTGTCCCCCCCGTGTCCCTGTCCCCCCGTGCCGCACCGCGCGGATCTCGCGCTCCTGCAGGTGGCTGTCACACCCTGTCCCCGCTGTCACACCCCCTGTCCCCCCCGTGTCCCTGTCCCCCCGTGCCGCACCGCGCGGATCTCGCGTGTCCCCAGGTGAGGCTGTGACACCCCGTGTCCCCTGTCCCCGCTGTCACACCCCGTGTCCCCTCCTGTCCCCATGTCCCCTCCTGTTCCCGCTGTCACACCCCCTGTCCCCCCTGTCCCCCCAGGGCCGCACCGCGCGGATCTCGCGCTCCTGCAGGTGGCTGCCGCAGGCGTAGGTGACATCGCGGAAGGGACAGGCCACCACCGGCTCCTCGCTGAAGTTGATCACCTGGCGCAGGCACTCCCTGGGGACAGCGGGGACACGGGGGGGTCACGGGGGTCAGGGACACGGGGGGGTCACGGGGGTCAGGGACACTGGGATGGGGTCAGGGATGGTCACTGGGATTCGGTCAGGGATGCTGGGGGTGCCCCAGCTGTGCCCAGGTGTGTCCCCAGGTGTCCCCAGGTGTGTCCCAGGTGTATCCCAGGTGTCCCCAGGTGTGCCCAGGTGTGCCCAGGTGTCCCCAGCTCTATCCCAGGTATCTCAGGTGTATCCCAGCTGTGCCTGGGTGTGCCCAGGTGTGTCCCAGGTGTCCCCAGCTGTGTCCCAGCTCTATCCCAGGTGTCCCAGGTGTGTCCCATCTGTGCCCAGGTGTGTCCCAGCTGTCCCAGGTGTATCCCAGCTGTCCCAGGTGTCCCAGGTGTGTCCCAGGTGTGTCCCAGGTGTCCCCAGGTGTATCCCAGGTGTCCCCAGCTGTCCCCAGCTCTATCCCAGGTGTCCCCAGGTGTGTCCCAGCTCCATCCCAGGTGATTCCCAGCTCTATCCCAGGTATGTCAGGTGTCCCCAGGTGTGTCCCAGGTGTCCCCAGGTGTGTCCCAGGTGTATCCCAGGTGTCCCCAGGTGTGCCCAGGTGTGCCCAGGTGTCCCCAGCTCTATCCCAGGTATCTCAGGTGTATCCCAGCTGTGCCTGGGTGTGCCCAGGTGTGTCCCAGGTGTCCCCAGCTGTGTCCCAGCTCTATCCCAGGTGTCCCCAGGTGTCCCCAGGTGTGTCCCAGCTGTCCCAGGTGTGTCCCAGCTGTCCCCAGGTGTGTCCCAGGTGTGTCCCAGCTGTCCCAGGTGTGTCCCAGGTGTCCCAGGTGTGTACCGGCAGAAGCTGTGCAGGCAGTCGCGCAGCAGCACGGCGCGGCCCGCGGGCACCGGCTGCAGGCAGATCTGGCACTCCAGCGGCTCCGGGTTGGGCACCAGCCCCGCCTCGTCCGCGCGCAGCAGCTGCGCCAGGTTCCGCTGCCGCTCCGCCTCCAGCGCCTGGAACGGGGAGAAAAACGGGGAAAATGGGCAAAAATGGGCAAATGGGAGCGGCTGCGCCAGGTTCCGCTGCCGCTCCGCCTCCAGCGCCTGGAACGGGGCAAAAACCGGGGAAAATGGGCAAATGGGAGCGGCTGCGCCAGGTTCCGCTGCCGCTCCGCCTCCAGCGCCTGGAACGGGGAGAAAAACGGGGAAAATGGGCAAAAATGGGCAAATGGGAGCGGCTGCGCCAGGTTCCGCTGCCGCTCCGCCTCCAGCGCCTGGAAACGGGGAGAAAAACGGGGAAAATGGGCAAATGGGAGCGGCTGCGCCAGGTTCCGCTGCCGCTCCGCCTCCAGCGCCTGGAAACGGGGAGAAAAACGGGGAAAATGGGCAAATGGGAGCGGCTGCGCCAGGTTCCGCTGCCGCTCCGCCTCCAGCGCCTGG
>NW_024369552.1:16111-16954 GCF_014805655.1 Passer montanus
CCGCTCCGCCTCCAGCGCCCGGAACGGGAAGAAAAACGGGGGAAATGGGCAAAAATGGGCAAATGGGAGCGGCTGCGCCAGGTTCCGCTGCCGCTCCGCCTCCAGCGCCCGGAACGGGAAGAAAAACGGGGGAAATGGGCAAAAATGGGCAAATGGGAGCGGCTGCGCCAGGTTCCGCTGCCGCTCCGCCTCCAGCGCCCGGAACGGGAAGAAAAACGGGGGAAATGGGCAAAAATGGGCAAATGGGAGCGGCTGCGCCAGGTTCCGCTGCCGCTCCGCCTCCAGCGCCTGGGGAGAAATACGGGGAAAATGGGGAAAGTGAGAAAAACAGGGGAAAAAATGGTGAAAATGGGAAAAACAGGAAATATCCAAGAAAAAAAGTGATAAATGGGAAAATAGAAGCAGCTGTTCGGAGTTACGCTGCTTCTCCACCGGCAGTGCCTGGGAAACGGGGAGAAATGGGAAAACGGGGGATCTGGGGGTCCCAGGGGGTCCCGGGTCAGCTGAAGTCAGAGAGGCGGAGGAATCCCTGCACGGCCCCGGTGGAGCCGTCCTCACTCTGTCCCTGTCCCTGTCCCATCTGTGTCCCCATCCCTGTCCCCTGTCCCATCCCTGTCCCCATTCCTGTCCCCTGTCCCTGACCCATTTCTGTCCCTGTCCCCTGTCCCTGTCCCATCCCTGTCCCTGTCCCTGTCCCTGTCCCATCCCATCCCATCCCATCCCATCCCATCCCATCCCATCCCTGTTCCTGTCCCATCCCTGTCCCATCCCTGTCCCTGTCCCTGTCCCTGTCCCATCACTGTCCCATCCCTGTCCCATCCCTGTCCCTGTCCCTGTCCCTGT
>NW_024369552.1:17025-19150 GCF_014805655.1 Passer montanus
TGTCCCTGTCCCTGTCCCTGTCCCATCCCTGTCCCATCCCTGTCCCTGTCCCTATCCCTATCCCTGTCCCTGTCCCATCCCTGTCCCTTGTCCCCTGTCCCTGTCCCTGCCCCTGCCCCTGTCCCTGTGGCAGATCCAGGAGAGGGCAGAGGGCAGAGGGATCCATCAGCGTCCCCGGGACCCCCGGGATCACCTCTGGGGGCCTGGGAATGGGGACAGATCCCGGGATGGGGACAGATCCTGGGATGGGGATGGATCCTGGGATGGGGATGGACCCTGGGATGGGGATGGATCCTGGGGATGGATCCTGGGAACGGGGATGGATCCTGGGGATGGATCCTGGGAACGGGGATGGATCCTGGGAATGGATCCTGGGGATGGATCCTGGGAATGGGATGGACCCTGGGATGGACCCTAGGGACAGGGATGGATCCTGGGAATGGGGATGGATCCCAGGAACGGCGATGGACCCTGGGGATGAACCCTGGGGATGGGGATGGATCCTGAGAAAGGGGATGGATCCCTGGTCCCAGAACTACCAGATTCCCTTTCAGGTACTGAGAGATTCCATATCCCTGATCCCAGTGATCCCGTACCTGCTGGCACTGGCGGGCGCCGTCGCGCTGATCCCATACCCCACAGACCCCACAGACCCCACAGACCCCACAGATCCCATACATGCCGTACCTGCTGGCACTGGCGGGCGCCGTCGCGCTCCCGCTGCAGGCGCCGCAGCTCGGCGGGGTCGGGGCGGTGCCCCCCGGGCACCCGGTACCCCTCGGGCCGGGGGGCGCTGCACATCTCGCAGCCCGGGCGGGTGGGCTTGTTCAGGAACGTGCACCGGGGGCACGGCCAGCCCTGGAACGGGATGGGATTGGGATTGGGAATGGGATTGGGATTGGGAACGGGATTGGGACTGGGAACGGGATTGGGATTGGGAATGGGAACGGGAATGGGATTGGGATTGGGAACAGGATTGGGAATGGGATTGGGAACGGGACACATCTCGCAGCCCGGGCGGGTGGGCTTGTTCAGGAACGTGCACCGGGGGCACGGCCAGCCCTGGGAACCGAACGGGATTGGGAACGGGATCGGGATTGGGATCAGGATCAGGACCCCTGTCCGTACCTGCTCAGGTGAGGGCGGGCGGGGCTCAGGGCTGTGGGATTGGGATCAGGGATGGGGATCAGGAATTGGGATCAGGGATCAGCTGGGAACGGGATTGGGATTGGGAACGGGATCGGGATTGGGATCAGGATCAGGGATTGGGATCAGGGATGGGGATCAGGAATTGGGATCAGGGATCAGGATCAGGATCAGGGCAGGACCCTCCCCTCATCCGTACCTGCTCAGGTGAGGGTGGGCGGGGCTCAGGGCTGTGGGATTGGGATCAGGGATGGGGATCAGGAATTGGGATCAGGGATCAGGATCAGGATCAGGGCAGGACCCTCCCCTCATCCGTACCTGCTCAGGTGAGGGTGGGCGGGGCTCAGGGCTGTGGGATTGGGATAAGAGCACGGAGAAAAGGAGAAGCAAGGAACGGGAGCAGGAGGAGGAAGGAGCAGGAGCACTGCGATGAAGATGAGGAGAAAGGAGCAGGATGATGGTGATGCTGAGGAAGGAGCAGGAGCAGGAGCAGGAGCAGGCTGAGAATGGTGAGGAAAGGGCAGGCCGAGGATGATGACGATGGAACAGGATGAGGAAGAAGCAGGAGCAGCAGACTGAGGTTGGTGAGGAAAAGAGAAGCTGAGGATGGTGATGATGGAACAGGATGAGGAAGAAGCAGGAGCAGCAGACTGAGGTTGGTGAGGAAAAGAGAAGCTGAGGATGGTGATGATGGAACAGGATGAGGAAGGAGCAGGAGCAGGAGGCTGAGGTTGGTGAGGAAAAGGCAAGCTGAGGATGGTGATGATGGAACAGGATGAGGAAGGAGCAGGAGCAGCAGACTGAGGTTGGTGAGGACAGAGCAGGATGAGGATGATGATGAGGAAGGAGCAGGCTGAGGATGATGAGGAAAGGAGCAGGATGAAGATGGCGAGGAAGGAGCAGGCTGAGGATGATGAGGAAGGAGCAAGCTGAGGATGATGAGGAAGGAGCAGGCTGAGGATGATGAGGAAGGAGCAGG
>NW_024369552.1:19703-25198 GCF_014805655.1 Passer montanus
AAGGAGCAGGCTGAGGAATGGAGGAGGAAGAGCAGGCTGAGGATGATGAGGAAAGGAGCAGGCTGAGGATGATGAGGAAGGAGCAGGCTGAGGATGAGGACGATGAGGAAGGAGCAGGATGAGGATGATGCTGAGGAAGGAGCAGGCCGAGGCTGAGGATGATGCCGATGCTGCTGAGGAAGGACAGGCTGGGGCCGGCTCCGGAGCCCGTACCTGTGCCAGGTGCGCTGTCCCCGTCCCCGTGTCCGTCCCCGTGTCCGTCCCCGTGTCCGTGCAGCCCCGCGGCGCGCAGCAGCCCCTGCACCTGCAGCTCGCGCAGCCGCTCGGGGCCCGGGGCCGGCTCCGCTCCCGTTCCCGGTTCCGCTCCCGGTGCCGTTCCCGGCTCCGCTCCCGGCTCTGCCCCCGTTCCCGGCGCGGAGAGCAGGAAGAGGAAGGCGGGGTCGCCGTGCCGGCGGATGCCGTAGGAGGCCAGGCTGCGCCCGTCCCGGCACAGGCTCTGCCCGATGATCCAGCGCTGCGCCGCGGGGGGAAACCCGTACTCACGGAACACCTGGGGGAAAGGGGGAGCACACGGGGTCACATGGGATCAGGGGGGATCCAGGGGGGAAACCCGTACTCACGGAACACCTGGGGGAGCACGGGGGCACACGGGGGCACACGGGGTCACACAGGGGATTGGGGGGAAACCCGTACTCACGGAACCCCTGGGGGAGCACACGGGGGCACACGGGATCAGGGGGATGACATGGGATCCTTGGGGGGAACACGTACTCACGGAACACCTGGGGGCACACGGGATCACATGGGATCAGGGGGATGACATGGGATCCTGGGGGGAAACACGTACTCACGGAACACCTGGGGGAAAGGGGGAGCACACGGGAGCACATGGGATTACAGGGGACTGGGGGGAAACCCGTACTCACGGAACACCTGGGGGAGCACACGGGGGCACATGGGGGCACACGGGGTCACATGGGATCACAGGGGATTGGGGGGAAACCCGTACTCACGGAACACCTGGGGTAAAGGGGGAGCACATGGGATCACACGGGGTCACACGGGGTCACACGGGGGCACACAGGGGCACACAGGAGCACATGAGGTTACACAGGATCCAGGGGAGAACCAGGGGGGGAACCTGTATGGGGGTCACACGGGGGCACACAGGATCACAGGGGCACACAGGAGCACACGGGGTTACACAGGATCACATGGGATCCGGGGGGGAAACCCGTACTCCCGGAACACCTGGGGGAAAGGGGGAGCACAGGGGGTCACACGGGGGCACACAGGGGCACACAGGAGCACATGAGGTTACACAGGATCCAGGGGAGAACCAGGGGGGGAACCTGTATTCCCGGAACACCTGGGGGCACACAGGGGCACACGGGAGCACATGGGGTTACACAGGATCACATGGGATCCAAGGGGGAAACCCGTACTCCCGGAACACCTGGGGGCACAGGAGAGATCGGGGGGATCCCAGGGAATGGGGTCACAGGGGGAACCTGTACTCAGATCCCGGGGATATCCTGGGGGAAATCCCAGGGGAGATCCCAGGTGAGGCCCTGGAGAGATCCCGGGGGAGATCCCAGGTGAGCACCCAGGAAAAAACCCCAGGGGAGATCTCCGGGGAAACCCCGGGGAGCTCCCAGGTGAGCTCTGGGTTAGACCCAGCCCAGGAAAATCCCAGGTGAGATTGCAGGTGAGTCCAGGTGAGATCCCAGGGGAGATCCCAGGTAAAATCCCAAGTGACCCCAGGTGAGATCCTGGGTTAGATCCAGGTGAGATCCCAGAAGGGATCCCAGGTAAAACCCCAGGTGAGATCCCAGACAGGATCCCAGGTAAAATCCCAGGTGAGATCCCAGGTGAATCCAGGTGAGATCCCAGACAGGATCCCAGGTAAAATCCCAGGAGAGCCCCGGGTGACTCCCATGTGTCCCCGGCTGTCCCAGGTGTCCCCATGTGACCCCAGGTGTCCCATGTGACCCCAGGTGTCCCAGGTGTCCCCCCAGGTGTCCCCCCAGGTGTCCCCCCACGTGACCCCAGGTGTCCCCCCAGGTGTCCCCAGGTGTCCCCATGTGACCCCAGGTGTCCCCAGGTGTCCCCCCAGGTGTCCCCAGGTGTCCCCAGGTGTCCGTACCTGCTCCTTGAGGGAGCCGATGCTGAGCTGGGGCTGCACCCTCAGGGTGATGCTGGCCGACGACGTGGCATCCTCCACCCCCACCGGCATGCTGGGAACGGGAGAGAGCGGGAATGGGAATGGGGTTGGGAATGGGAGTGGGGTTTGGGGTCGGGGTTTGGGGTTTGGGATGCTGGGAACGGGAGAGAGAGAACGGGGTTGGGAATGGGGTTGGGATTGGGGTTAGGGATTGGGGATTGGGTACGGCATGCTGGGAACGGGAGAGACAATGGGGTTGGGGTTGGGATTGGGATTGGGATTGGGAATGGGTACGGCATGCTGGGAACGGGGGAGATAATAGGAATGGGATTGGGAATGGGAATGGGATTGGGGTTTGGGGTATGGGTATGGCATGCTGGCAATGGCAGAGAACGGGGCTGGGATTGGGGTTTGGGACTGGGGTTTGGGTACGGCGTGCTGGGAAGGGCAGAGACAACGGGATTGGGAATGGGACTAGGACTGGGACT
This sequence comes from Passer montanus, assembly GCF_014805655.1. Taxonomy (NCBI): domain Eukaryota; kingdom Metazoa; phylum Chordata; class Aves; order Passeriformes; family Passeridae; genus Passer; species Passer montanus. The sequence goes on from NW_024369552.1 coordinate 22,356, forward strand.
GGGGATTGGGATTGGGGTTTGGGGATTGGGATTGGGGTTTGGGTACAGCATGCTGGCAACACGAGAGACAATGGGAATGGGAATGGGAATGGGAATGGGAATGGGAATGGGAATGGGAATGGGGTTGGGATTGGATTTGGGGTTGGGTACGGCATGGTGGGAATGGGGATAATGGGACTGGGATTGGGGTTGGGATTGGGGTTTGAGGTTTGGGACGTGGGATTTGTGGTTTGGGGTACAGCATGCTGGGAACCAGGGAGATAATGGGATGATGTTGATGAGGAAGGCAGGGGCAGAGCATGAGGATGAAGATGAGCACAAGGGTGATGATGATGATGATGATGAGGAAGGCAGAGGATGGGGATGAGGATGAGGAAGGCAAAGGCACAGAATGAAGATGAGAATGAGCAGGAAGGCAGAGAACCAGGATGAGGATGATGAGGGTGACGGTGATGATGAGGAAGGCAGAGAATGGGGATGAGGACGATGAGGGTGACGATGACAAGGAGGGCAGAGATGGAGAATGACGAGGAAGGCAGGGGCAGAGGATGATGAGGGTGACGATGATGATGGTGAGGAAGAGAGAGGATGATGAGGGTGACAATGATGATAAGAGTGACAATGATGATGACGAGAGTGACAATGACAATGATGAAGGCAGAGGCAGAGGATGATGAGAATGGCAATGATGACGATGAGAGTGACAGTGATGATGGTGAGGAAGGCAGAGGATGGGGACGAGGACGATGAGGGTGACAATGACAAGGAAGGCAGAGATTGAGAATGATGAGGAAGGCAGGGGCAGAGGATGACGAGGGTGACGATGATGATGGTGAGGAAGGCAGAGGATGATGAGGGTGACAATGATGATGAAAGTGACAATGACGATGATGAAGGTGACAATGACAACGATGAGGAAGGCAGGGGCAGAGGATGATGAGGGTGACGATGATGATGGTGAGGAAAGCAGAGGATGATGAGGGTGACAATGATAACGAGAGTGACGATGACGATGAGGGTGACAATGATGACGAGGGCGACAATGACAATGATGAAGGCAGAGGCAGAGGATGATGAGAATGGCAATGATGATGAGAGTGACAGTGATGATGGTGAGGAAGGCAGAGGATGATGAAGGTGAAAACGATGATGATGAGAGTGACAATGACAATGAGAGTGACAATGATGATGATGATGGCAACAACGACAAAGATGAGAAAGGCAAAGGATGATAAGGGTGACAATGATGATGATGAGAGTGACAATGATGATGAAGGCAGACATTGAGGATGACGAGTGTGACAATGATGATGACAACAGTGAGGATGATGATGACGAGGGTGACGATGATGATGATGATGATGAAGAAGGCAGAGATTCAGGATGATGAGGAAGGCAAAGGCAGCGAATGACGAGGGTGACAATGACAATAATGAGGAAAGCAGAAGCAGAGGATGATGAGGATGACAATGATGATGACGAGGGTGAGGGTGACGATGACGAGGGTGAGGATGACGATGAGGAGGGTGACAGTGACGATGAGGAGCAAAGCAGAAGCAGAGGATGACGATGATGACGAGGGTCAGGAAGACGATGAGGAGGGTGACAGTGACGATGAGGAGGCCGCGGAGGAAGGCAGGCTCCCCACCTGATGTGGCCCCCGGGCGGGTCCCTGTGGCGCAGGCGCACGCTCAGCTCCGCGTGCCGCCGGGCCAGCGCCACTGCGCTCTGCGCCGCCACCAGCTCGTCCCCAAAGGCCACGGCCTCGGCCAGCTGCAGGGCCAGCTCCTCTGGGGACACACGGGGACACGGATGGGACACAGGGACACACGGGGACACACGGGATGGGACACGGGGACACACGGGGACACACAGGGGGTGGCACCCAGAGCGCTCTGCGCCGCCACCAGCTCGTCCCCAAAGGCCACGGCCTCGGCCAGCTGCAGGGCCAGCTCCTCTGGGGACACACGGGGACACGGATGGGACACAGGGACACACGGGGACACGGGGGTGGCACCCAGAGACCCCCAGGGTGGGAATGGGGACACAGGGGACACCAGGCGTGGCACCCCCAGCCCCTCAGAGTGGGAATGGGGACACTGGGGACACGAGGGGACACTGGGGGGTAGCACCCCCAGCCCCCTGGATTGGGAATGGGGACACAGGGGACACTGGGAGTGGCACCCCCAGCCCCCTGGATTGGGAATGGGGACACTAGGGACACCAGGGGACACTGGGGGTGGCAGCCCCAGCCCCCTGGATTGGGAATGGGGACACAGGGGACACTGGGGGTGGCACCCCCAGCCCCAGGGCGGGACTGGCCCAGCCCAGGGACACCTTGGGGACACTGTGGGGACACCATGGGGACAGGAGGTGACCCCAGGGGAGGGTCTGGGGGCGTTTCAGGGAATGTCCCCAGGAAGGGCTGTCCCCTCCCCCCATCCCTGCGCAGGTGGCACTCGGGGACAGGCCGGGGTGGCCCTGGCGTGTCCCTGGCGTGTCCCACCCCGGGTCCCCGTGTCACCTGTCTGGGCCAGCTCCAGGGCCTGCGCCTCCTCCGCGTCCTGCTGGGGACCCTCGGCGGGGGGCACCGGAGATGTCCCCAAGGGTGGCACCGGAGATGTCCCCGTGTCACCCTCGGCGGCTGTGGGAGCACAGTGGGGACAGGGCTGTCACCAATGTGTCCCCCCAATGTCCCCACTGTCACTGCTGTCCCCACGTCCCCACTGTCCCCAGAGTGTCCCCAGAGTGTCCCCCGGCCCCGGCGGTGTCCCTGCTGGCCCTGGTGTCCCTGCTGGCCCTGCTGGCCCCGGGGCTGTCCCCAGCGCTGTCCCTGTCCCCGT
>NW_024369553.1:0-841 GCF_014805655.1 Passer montanus
TTTCCCTTACTGGTTCGTACTGGTTTGGGGTTTTTGGTTACTGGTTTGGGCTGGGCTGGGTTGTGGGCGTGTCCGGCTGTATGCTAATGAGGGGGGCGTGTCCCGGTGACGTCACAGGGGCTGGGCCCGTACAGCGTCAGCAAGGCGGCGCTGCTGGGGCCGCACTGGGAGCGCCCTGGGGTCACTGGTTTGTACTGGTTTGGGGTTTTCCCTTACTGGTTTGTACTGGTTTGGCATTTTTCCTTACTGGTTTGTACTGGTTTGGGCTCTGGGGTTACTGGTTTGTACTGGTTTGAACTGGGATTGGGTTGAAAATGACTCAAACTGGTTTTTCTGGTTTATACTGGGCCCTTACTGGTTATTAGGTCACTGGGATGAACTGGGAGCGCCTTTTCCCTTACTGGTTTGGGGTTTTCCCTTACTGGTTTGTACTGGTTTGGCATTTTTCCTTACTGGTTTGTACTGGTTTGAACTGGGATGAACTGGGAGGGGCTCGGGGGTCACTGGGATGAGGTTTGGGGTCACTGGGATGAACTGGGAGCCCCTTTTCCCTTACTGGTTTGTACTGGTTTGGGGTTTTCCCTTACTGGTTTGGGCTGGGATTGATTGTGGGCGTGTCCGTGTGTATGCTAATGAGGGGGGCGTGTCCCGGTGACGTCACAGGGGCTGGGCCCGTACAGCGTCAGCAAGGCGGCGCTGCTGGCGCTGGTGGCGGCGCTGAGCCCGGAGCTGCTGCCCCGCGGGATCCGCCTCAACGGCGTCGCGCCGGGGCTCATCCGGACCCGCTTCAGCGCCGCCGTGAGCGCCGGGACATACTGGGTTATACTGGTTTATACTGGGA
>NW_024369554.1:0-2707 GCF_014805655.1 Passer montanus
GGTGAGACAGGGACAGGTGAGACAGGTGACACACAGAGCACAGGTGACAGACGAGTGTGATGCCACAAAAACTCAACACAAGCGAGGGACACCTGAGCTCAGGTGTGCCCAGATACCTCCAGGTGTATCCCAGGTACCCCAGGTGCCCCCAGGTGTACCCCAGGTGTGTCCAGCTGTATCCCAATGTATCCTAGGTGCCCCCAGGTGTGCCCAGGTGCCCCCAGGTGTATCTGAAGTGCCCCCAGCTGCCCTCAGGTGTACCCCAGGCATGCTCAGGTGCCCCCAGGTGTGTCCCAGGTATCCCCAGGTGTGCCCAGGTGTCCCCGAGAGTATCTCAGGTGTTCCCAACTGCCCCCAGGTGTATCCCAAGGTATCCCAAGTGTCCCCAGGTGCACTCAGCTGTATCTAAAGTGCCCCCAGGTATCCCCAGGTGCCCCAGCTGTGCCCAGGTGTATCCCAGGTGTATCTCAGGTACCCCAGGTGTATCTCAGGTGTATCCCAGGTGTGCCCAGGTGTCCCAGGTGTGTGCCCAGGTGTATCCCAATGTATATCAAGGGTGCCCAGGTGTGTCTGAAGTGCCCCCAGGTACCCCAGGTGCCCCCAGGTGTGCCCAGGTGTATCTCAGGTGTATCCCAGGTGTACCCAGGTGTATCTCAGGTGTGCCTGGGTGCCCCCAGCTGTCTCCAGGTGCCCCCAGGTGTATCCCAGGTGCCTCCAGGTGTATCTCAGGTACCCCAGGTACCCCAGGTGCCCCCAGGTGTATCCCAGGTGTGCCCAGGTGTATCTCAGGTGCCCCCAGGTGTGCCCCATGTGTGCCCCCAGGTGCCCCCAGGTGTATCCCAGGTGTGCCCCAGGTGTGCCCCCAGGTGTACCCCAGGTGCGCTCACCTGCTCCAGCGCCTCGGCCAGGTGTCTGTCGAGCCGGCCCTCGCGCTTGCGCAGCTTGGCGCTGTCCCACTGCAGCCCCTCCAGCGTGGTGCCCATCTCCAGCACCTTCGTCTCTGCCGAGGTGGCCTTGTCCTGCAGCTCCGCCAGCTGCACAGGTGAGATCAGACAGGTGAGATAGACAGGTGAGACAGGTGAGACAGGTGAGAGACAGGTGAGAGACAGGTGAGAGACAGGTGAGAGACAGGTGAGAGACAGGTGAGAGACAGGTGAGAGACAGGTGAGAGACAGGTGAGAGACAGGTGAGAGACAGGTGAGAGACAGGTGAGAGACAGGTGAGAATCCCTCCAAATTTACAGAAAATTCACCCAAAATTCAGCAAAAATCAGAGACACCAAGAGCTCCAAAATCCCAAAAATTCAACCCAAAATTCCATCAAAATTTCATCAAAATTTGCACAAAATTCTCCCCAAAATCAGAATCCCAGAGCAGCTCCCGCAGCAGCTCCCGGCCGGGTTCTGCCAGCTCCGCTGGAATTCAGACCCAAAATCACACAAATTCCACCCAAAAATCACAAATTATCAAAGCCCAAAATTTCCAGAAAATTCCCCCAAAAATTCCAGCAAAAATGCACAAAAATCCCAGAAAAAATGCTCAAAATTGCACAAAAATAGCAACAAAAACCCCAAAATTCCAAAAAAAATTCACCAAAATTCCATCAAAAATCAGAGGCATCAAGAGCTCCAAAATCCCACAAATTAAACCCAAAATTCCCCAAGAATTTCATGAAAATCTGCACAAAAATCCCAAAAAAACCACCCAAAGTTGGGGTCCCAGAGCAGCTCCCGCAGCAGCTCCTGGCCCAGTTCTGCCAGCTCGGCTGAAAATCAGAGCCAAAATCAACCAAAATCCACCCAAAAATTCCAAATTATCAAATCCTGAAATTGCCAGAAAATCCCCCAAAAAATTCCAAGAAAAAGCCCCAAAATTCCGCAAAAATCCCAGAAAAAATGAGCAAAATCCCACAAAAATCCAGCAAAAAATGCCCAAAATCCCTCCAAATTTACAGAAAATTCACCCAAAATTCAGCAAAAATCAGAGACACCAAGAGCTCCAAAATCCCAAAAATTCAACCCAAAATTCCATCAAAATTTCATCAAAATTTGCACAAAATTCTCCCCAAAATCAGAATCCCAGAGCAGCTCCCGCAGCAGCTCCCGGCCAGGCTCTGCCAGCTCCGCTGAAATTCAGACCCAAAATCACACAAATTCCACCCAAAAATCACAAATTATCAAAGCCCAAAATTTCCAGAAAATTCCCCCAAAAATTCCAGCAAAAATGCACAAAAATCCCAGAAAAAATGCTCAAAATTGCACAAAAATAGCAACAAAAACCCCAAAATTCCAAAAAAAATTCACCAAAATTCCATCAAAAATCAGAGGCATCAAGAGCTCCAAAATCCCACAAATTAAACCCAAAATTCCCCAAGAATTTCATGAAAATCTGCACAAAAATCCCAAAAAAACCACCCAAAGTTGGGGTCCCAGAGCAGCTCCCGCAGCAGCTCCTGGCCCAGTTCTGCCAGCTCGGCTGAAAATCAGAGCCAAAATCAACCAAAATCCACCCAAAAATTCCAAATTATCAAATCCTGAAATTGCCAGAAAATCCCCCAAAAAATTCCAAGAAAAAGCCCCAAAATTCCGCAAAAATCCCAGAAAAAATGAGCAAAATCCCACAAAAATCCAGCAAAAAATGCCCAAAATCCCTCCAAATTTACAGAAAATTCACCCAAAATTCAGCAAAAATCAGAGACACCAAGAGCT
>NW_024369555.1:0-841 GCF_014805655.1 Passer montanus
TTTTCCTTATTTCCCTTTTCCCCTGTTTTCCCCTCAATTTTCCTCATTTTACCTCCATTTTCCTCCAATTTTTTCTCTTTTTCCCCAATTTTTCCCCCATTTTCCTCCTTTTTTCCCCTTTTCATTTTTTACTCCTTTCCTTCTTTCTCCCCCATTTTCCCTCTCTTTTCCCAGTTTCCCTCCCATTTTCCTCATTTTCCCCCATTTTTTCCTCATTTTTTCCCATTCCCCCCCCAATTTTCCTCCTTTTTTCCCCTTTTCATTTTTTACTCTTTTCCTTCTTTCTCCCCCATTTTCCCTCCCTTCTTCCCCCCATTTTCCTCCTTTTTTCCCCCCTTTTCATTTTTTACTCTTTTCCTTCTTTCTCCCCCATTTTCCCTCCCTTCTTCCCCCCATTTTCCTCCTTTTTTCCCATTTCCCTCCCATTTTCCTCATTTCCCCCATTTTCCTCCTTTTTTCCCATTTCCCTCCCATTTTCCTCATTTCCCCCATTTTCCTCATTTTTTCCCATTTTCCTCCTTTTCCTTATTTCCCTTTTTCCCTGTTTTCCCTCAATTTTCCTCATTTTTCCTCCATTTCCCTCCCATTTCCTCCCCATTTTTTCTCTTTCTCCCCAATTTTTCCCCAATTTTCCTCCTTTTTTCCCCCTTTTCATTTTTTACTCTTTTCCTTCTTTCCCCCCCATTTTCCTCCTTTTTTTTCCCCTTTTCATTTTTTACTCTTTTCCTTCTTTCTCCCCCATTTTCCCTCCCTTTCCCCCCCATTTTCCTCCTTTTTTCCCCATTTCCCTCCCATTTTCTTTTTCCCCCACATCTTCCCCCCCATTTTCCTCCTTTTTTCC
>NW_024369556.1:0-840 GCF_014805655.1 Passer montanus
AAGAGAATCACGTCGGGGTCACCACGCGCACCGTCAATCAGGATCTGGGGCGAAAATCGGGGAAATCGGGAAAAACGGGAGTTTTCCATGTGTGGGGCAGGAAAAACAGGAATTGTCCCCAAGCCAAACGTGACAAGGAGGATCTGGGGCAGGAGAAATGGGATTTAACCCTGGCCGTGTCCCCGGGTGATGCGCGTGACATGGGTGACAGAGGTGACACAGGTGACAGAGGTGACACAGGTGACACAGATGACACAGGTGACACGGGTGACACACGTGACACTCACGTTGTACTTCTGGAAGAAGGTCAGGTAGCGGATGACCCCGACCCACACGAGCAGCGTCGATGTCCCCAGCAGGATGCTGCACACGTCGTACCCCGAGAAGTTCTGCGGGGACACGGGGACAGTGCCACCACCGTGTCCCCAGGCCACTGTCCCCCTGGGGGCAGTGACAATGTCCCCTCCCCTTGTCCCCAGGCTGGCAGTGTCCCTGGGGGGTGACAATGTCCCCAGGGTGTGACAATGTCCCCAGAGTGACAATGTCCCCGGGGGTGTGGCAGTGTCCCCAGGGTGTGGCAGTGTCCCCAGGGTGTGACAATGTCCCCAGAGTGACAGTGTCCCCAGGGGTGGCAGTGTCCCCAAGGTGGCACTGTCCCCAGGGTGTGACAATGTCCCCAGAGTGACAGTGTCCCCAGGGGTGGCAGTGTCCCCAAGGTGGCACTGTCCCCAGGGGTGGCAGTGTCCCCAGGGTGTGGCAGTGTCCCCGGGGTGTGGCAGTGTCCCCAAGGCGTGGCAGTGTCCCCGGTGTCACCTTGGCCTCGATGCCGATCTTGAGCAC
>NW_024369557.1:0-840 GCF_014805655.1 Passer montanus
TTTTTTGGGATTTTTTTGGGTTTTTTTTTCAATTTTTTGGGTCTTTTTAGGGGTTTTTTGTGTTTTTTTGATTGATTTTTCTTGTTTTTTGGGATTTTTTTGGGGGGTTTTTTTTGGGTTTTTTGTTTGTTTTTTGGGGTCCCCACCCTCCTGTTTCTGTGATTTTGGGGTTCGGGGGGGATTTGTGATTTTTTTGGGTGCAATCAAGGCGATTTTGGGTTTTGGGAATCATTTGGGGAGGGTTTTTTACTTTCCAGGGATTTGTTGGAATAAAGGGAAAATCAAAAACCCCAAATTCCTGAGCAGCCCCAAAAAAACCCCAAAACCTGAGTCCCTTCCCTGGGTGGGGAAAAAATGGGAATTTTGGGAAAAAATGGGAATTTTGGGGAGGAAAAAGGGAATTTGGGGGGAAAAAATGGGAATTTGGGAGGAGGAAAATGGAAGTTTTTTGGGGAAAAATGGGTTTTTTTTGGGAAAAATGGGATTTTTTTGGGGGGGAAATGGGGTTTGGGAGGGAGAAAATGGGATTTGGGGGGAAAAGGGATTTTCTGGGAAAAAAATGGGAATTTTGGGGAAAAAATTTGGAATTTTTTGGGGAAAAAAAGGATTTGGGAAGGGGAAAAAGGGGATTTTTTGGGGGGAAAATGGGATTTTTTGGGGGGGAAAATGGGATTTTTTGGGCGGGGAGAAGGAAGTTTTGTGGTGGAAAATTTGGTTTGGGATTTGGGGGGAAAAAAGGGATTTTTGAGGGGAAAAATTGGGTTTTTTGGGGGGGGTCAAATTGGCGACGCCCCCTCCCCAAATTGGAACCCCCGACCATATTGGGGTCGTTTACTGGGG
>NW_024369558.1:0-840 GCF_014805655.1 Passer montanus
ACCAGAAGTGCTACAGGTTCAGCACACCTCCATGGGCTCTGGCACTAAACCTGCTGCTGCAGCAGCGTTACCTGGGGGAATCTCTTCTGTTGAACCTGGGAATTCGAGCTGAGGCAGTTTGTTCATCTCCAGGTCTGACAGCAGCATGGCTGCTCCGAAACCGGAGATTAAGAAGTACCTGGGGGAATCTCTTCTGTTGAACCTGGGAATTCGAGCTGGGGCAGTTTGTTCATCTCCAGGTCTGACAGCAGCATGGCTGCTCCGAAACCGGAGATTAAGAAGTACCTGGAGATACTGGGTAAGTCTGGCGTATTTCTTGTCTGAGGGACAGTGTACTCTGTGCAGGTGTCAGCAGAGCTGTACCAAATGCTCCTCCTGAGTCTGGTGTCCCACTGGGGACATTCAGGACTCCCCAGAGGAAGTGCTGTGCTCTGAGGCAGCGAGGGAGCGCTCTGGGTGTTCCTGCTGCCTCTGAGGGCAGCTTGGACTGGCTTGGCTTTGCCTGAGCTTCCCTCTCTGCTAAAGGCTGAAGCAGCCAAATAGTCATCAGAGCAAACAAACCTCACAGAAGTTGACTGGTTTTGGAGTTTTGTCTTTTTGGCTGGGGATTTATTTTTGTCATTTTGGTTGGGGGGAAGGGTTGTTGTTTTGTTTTGCTTAATTTTGTGGGGTTTGTTTGTTTGTTTTCTTTTGGTTTGTTTTTGCTGTTGTGGGTGTTACTATTGTTACCCAGCTGACCACAAAGGGCTCAGAGTCCCTGACAGTGGGGCTGCCTTTTGTATCTCCTGGAAGCTCGGATCTCTGCTTAAAACTGAGCATCTTGTATTTTGTTTCCCTCGG
>NW_024369559.1:0-840 GCF_014805655.1 Passer montanus
GGGGAGAAAAACGGGGAAATTGGGAAAAACAGGGAAAAAACGGGGAAATTGGGAAAAATGGGGAAAAACATGGGAAAGAACGGGGAAAAAACAATGGGAGAATTGGGAAAAATGGGGGAAAAATGGGGCAAGAAACCGGAGAATTGAGAAAAACGGGGAAAAAAATGGGAGAATTGGGAAAAAAGGGGAAAAAAAATGGGAGAATTGGGAAAAATGGGGAAAAAAAATGGGAGAATTGGGAAAAATGGGGAAAAAAAAAGGGAGAATTGGGAAAAAAGGGGAAAAAAACAATGGGAAAATTGGGAAAATTGGGGGGTAAACAATGGGAAAAAGAACCGAGAAATTGGGAAAAACGGGGGAAAAATGGGGGGAAAATGGGAAAATTGGGAGAAGGGAGGGAAAAATGGGTGGATTGGGAAAAATGGGGAAAAAAGAAGGGAATTGGAAAAAAGGGGGAAAACAAATTTGGGGAAAAGGGGGAAAACAATGGGGGGAAAAACGGGGATAAAGGGGAAATACAAGGAAAAAATCAGGAAAAAAGATTTCCCAATTTTGGTTTTTTTCCCGATTTTGGGTTTTTTTGCCCCGTTTTCCTCACCATCATCTTCCTCTTCTTGCTGTAGCGCAGCTTGGCCTTCTCCTTCCTCTTCTCCTCCAGGGCCTCGGTGACATCCCGGTACTTCCAGCCCACCTCGTGGGCCAGGCGGCCCAGCACGGCAAACTGGGAGCACTGGGAGCTCAGAAACCCCAAAAACCCCAAAAACGGCCCCAAAAAACCCCAAACCCCCCCAAAAACAGCCCAAAACCCCAGAGAATTCACCCAAATCCACCTCGTGGGCC
>NW_024369560.1:0-840 GCF_014805655.1 Passer montanus
GACTGGGCCATACTGGGATGAACTGGGAGTAACTGGGAGGAGCTTTGGGGTCACTGGGATGAACTGGGAATGGCTTTGGTGTTACTGGGATGAACTGGGATGAAGTGGGAGCGGGTTTGGGGTTACTGGGAGTGAACTGGGATGAACTGGGAAGGACTGGGAAGGGATTTGGGGTCACTGGGATGAGCTGGGAGGGAACTGGGCCATACTGGGATGAACTGGGAGCGGGTTTGGGGTCACTGGGCCATACTGGGATGAACTGGGAGCGGGTTTGGGGTCACTGGAAGGTCCCTGGTGGGTTACTGGGTTATACTGGGAGTTACTGGGAGGGGATTTGGGGTCACTGGGATGAACTGGGATCAAACTGGGAGGGACTGGGAGGAGTTGGAGCCCTACTGGGATGAACTGGGATGAACTGGGTTGAACTGGGAGCCACCAAAAGGCCCAAAATGGGCGTGGCCAAAGCGTGGTGGGCGTGGCTTTGCCATAAATGGGCATGGCTTAGCAGAGTGGGCGTGGCTTTGTCATAAATGGCATTGCTTGGTGGAGTGGGCGTGGCTTAGCGGAGTGGGCGTGGCTTTGTAGTAAATAGAATTGCTTGTTGGAGTTTGCGTGGCTTAGCAGTGTGGGCGTGGCTTTGTCACACATGGCATTGCTTAGTGGAGTGGGCGTGGCTTAGCGGAATGGGCGTGGCCAAGGGGAAGAAAATCCCATTTTTTTCTCTTTATTTTTGCCTTTTTTGGGAATTTTTTTGGGGAATTTCCCGGGAATTTTGGGGGGAGTTTTTTGGGATTTGGGGATTTTGGGGGTCCGGGGAATTTTTGGGGAATTTTGGGGATT
>NW_024369561.1:0-840 GCF_014805655.1 Passer montanus
GATTTTTGGGGGGATTTTTTTGGGTTTTTGGCGGGATTTTTGGAATTTATTTAGGATTTATTTGGGATTTTTAGGGGATTTTGGGGGGGATTTTTTGTGATTTTTTGGGGATTTTTTGGGATTTTTTGGGGATTTTTTGGGGATTTATTTGGGATTTATTTAGGATTTTAGGGATTTTTGGGGGATTTATTTGGGGATTTTCGGGGATTTGTTTAGGGTTTTTTGGGGGATTTATTTAGGGTTTTTTGGGGGATTTATTTATTGGGTTTTTTGGGATTTTTTGGGAATTTTGAGGAGATTTTTTTGGAGATTTTTGGGGGATTTTTTTTAATTTTTTGGGGGATTTATTTAGGATTTTTAAGGGATTTTTTTGGGGATCTTTGAGGATATTTTTGGGATTTTTTGGGTAATTTTTTGGGGATTTTTGGGGAACTTATTTGTGATTCTTGGGGAATTTTTGGGGGATTTTTTTGGGATTTATTTAGGATTTTTTGGGTTTTTTGGTGGATTTTTTGAGAATTTTTTGGGGGGATTTTTCGGGATTTTTTGGGGATATTTTTGGGATTTATTTAGGGGTTTTTTATTTTTTAGGGATTTTTTGAGGATTTTTGAGGGAATTTTTAGGGATTTATTTGGGATTTCTTTGGGATTTTGGGGATTTTTGGGGATATTTGGGGATTTTTTGGGGGGCATTTTCGGGGGATTTATTTAGGGGTTTTGGGGATTTTTTGGGGGATTTTTTTCATTTTTGGGGCATTTTTTGGGATTTTTTGGGGGATTTTTTCAGGGATTTTTTTTATTTTGGGGGATGTTTTAGGGATTTTTTTGGGATTTTTTTTA
>NW_024369562.1:0-840 GCF_014805655.1 Passer montanus
GAGGAAGAGGGGGAGGAAGAGGGGGAGGATGAGGATGAGGAGGGAGGAGGATGAGGATGAAGGGCAGGAGGCTGATGAGGATGAGGAGGATGAAGGGGCTGAGGATGAGGATGAAGGAGAGGATGAGGATGAAGGGAACAATGAGGATGAAGGTCAGGATAAGGATGAAGGTGAGGATGAAGGACAGGATGAGGAGGAGGAGGATGAGGATGAAGGAGAGGCTGAGGATGAAGGGCAGGAGGCTGATGAGGATGAGGAGGATGGTGAGGGCGAGGCCGAAGCACGCACTGGGGTTCTTCATCTGGAAGTGGTTGAGGAAGCCGAGCGTCTCCAGCGCGTCGCTCTTGGAGTCCCACTCCAGCAGCCCCGAGGAGCTGCGCTCGCCTGGGGTCAGGGGTCACACAGGGGTCACACCGGGGTCACAGGGTCACACCGGGGTCACACAGGGGTCATGGATCATTCCTGACCCCCCCATGACCCCCCAAGCCCCTCCCACTCCAGCAGCCCCGAGGAGCTGCGCTCGCCTGGGGGGTCACACAGGGGTCACTCAGGGGTCAGAGGTCACACAGGGGTCACCCAGGGGTCATGGATCATTCCTGACCCCCCCATGACCCCCCAAGCCCCTCCCACTCCAGCAGCCCCGAGGAGCTGCGCTCGCCAGGGGTCACACCGGGGTCAGAGGTCACACAGGGGTCACACAGGGGTCATACCGGGGTCACGGGGTCACACCGGGGTCATGGATCATTCCTGACCCCCCCATGACCCCCCAAGCCCCTCCCACTGCAGCAGTCCCGAGGAGCTGCGCTCGCCTGGGGTCACACCGGGGTCAGAGGTCACCCA
>NW_024369563.1:0-24485 GCF_014805655.1 Passer montanus
GAAAATATTTTCTTGTCCTTTCTTGAAAATTTTGTTAAAATCACTGGAGAAAAGGGAGTGAATGATACCAGAGAGGCTGACAAGGTTCATTCACCCCAAGGTGAGGAAAACAAGGCTGCTAAAAGTCCTACAAGAAGCCCAGTTCATCTAGCTAAATTTCCAAATAACTCCCAAATTGAGAGGGTTGAGGACTTTGCCAAATGTGAGAATCATTATTCTCTTTGTCCCTATAACCTTTGTGGTCACTATACAGAAATTTCCTTCCTTTTAACAACCTGTATTGGTCCAAATTTCCACTTTTCTGTTATGGGAACCTGCCAGCAGCTGAGCTGGAACTGTGCAGGAACCGATGAAACTTGGAATTGCTGCAGAATTACTTCTATTGTCAGTTTATTAATGTTTGGGATTTGTTTGCATTTTCATCACATGTGACTTGTGGGAAAATGAAATATTCATCAAAGTGATTTATGCAGAGTTAAGTTTGATTTCTGCCAAGTTTATTTTGTCCAGTGCCCAGGGGATGCTCAAGGGGTCTCTGTGCCTTTTGCCCTGGGGGATGCTTGGGAGACGCTTGAGGGGGTTGTCCCTGTCCCTGTCACCCCAGTCCATTCCCCAGGGGGTGCCCCTGTCCCTGTCACCCCAGGCCATTCCCCAGGAGGTCTCCATTATTCTCACCCCAGGGAATTCCAGAGGGGTCTCCCTCCTTCTCACCCTGTGCCAGGGGTTGTTCAGGGCAGTCTCTGTCCCTCTCAGCCCAGGGATACTCAGGGGTCTCCGTCCCCTCCTCCTGGGGGATGCTCGGGGGGTCTCCATCCCTCTGGCCTCAGGGAATGCCTGTGCAGGGCTGCGGACCAGGGGCTCTGTGTCCCTCTCACCGCTGAGGGTGCTCGGGGCTGGGGGGGCTCTCCGACCTTCTCATCCCTGGGGAGGCTGGGGGGGTCTCTGTCCCTTTCAGCCCTGGTGTGACCCCAACCAAAACATCATTGGGCTCAGAGGGCAGAGACACCCCCAAACCCCCAGAAGGGCTGGACCTGAGATCATGCTCATACCCTCTTCATCTGTTTAGCCCAGAAATGAGTTCTGCACCCAGAGATGAGGAGGGGACAGGACCCCCTGCCCCTGACAGGGGCACGTCCTGGGGTGACTTCATGATGCTCGTACCCCCTTTGGTCTGTTTAGCCCAGAAATGAGTTCTGCACCTCTAAGGCTGGTTCTGAGAGCAAAGCGGGGGAAGAAGAATTGTGCAGTTTGTTTTCAGAAACTGAACTCCTCCACAATTCGGCTCCTGGATTGTTGTGATGCCTTAAGGAGCTGGAACAGAGGCTAGAGGGAGTTAAGAGGAATAAAGTGGTGTCCTAGGTTACAATATAAAGATGTATTCTATTCCCATCCTCAAGAGCTGTTGAAACCAGGAGGGGCATTTTTTGTTCCTTATCTCCTGTTAATGGGCCCATCAATGCCTTGCCACATGACTCAGAGATAACTCCCTCCAGGAGCCATTTCTGTTTAATGGGTAATTAAGGACCCAGAACATTACTAAGAATGATATCAGCTCATTTTGAGATGCTCCACCCAAGTAGGAGAGGAGCTAAGCATCCCCACCTGGATATAATCTGGGATTTGGGACGGAACAAGCTGTCTTTACCCACTGGTTTCCAGAGGCCAAGAGCTACTAGATCTGTTCTACAGCATCGCCACTTCAACAAGATCGTTTCATCTGGACTGCTTTCACCACCCTAACTAGCAGGGTGTCAGGTTGTATTCTGACTCTGTCGGTGTTTTTTTTCTCTTGCATTATTGCATGTATTTGGGGTTTTTTCCCTTTTCATAATAAATTGTATTTCTGACTTAGAGTGTCTCACTGGTTTTGCTTTCAAACCAGAACATATATATAATATAATCAAATAATCAAATTTATATCTATGTAATTAAAAATTGATAATGTGAAATAAGGGTGACAATGCTTATATGTCAGCTTTGGCTGCTCACTGTGATACTAAATGCTCTATAGAAAAGAACTGGCCAAGACCCAGCTGTCCGTGGTAAACTTTGTGAGACTGTATACAAGAAATAAAGGAAGAAGGGATGAATTGGCAATTTTTATAGGATTTGCTGATACTGTCATGTGGAATGCTTTATCTATTACTGTGAGAAATACAATGATTAAGACTTCTGGGTTTTTCATGTCCCAGACAATCCACAAGCTGCAGCATTGGTTGGATGGGTGAAGGATTTGTTAAAAGAGCAGTTGAACAAATGAGGAGATGGGAACCTGTCCCCATGGAGAACCCATCTCCCAGATATGCTCCATACCCTTAACAATGGCCCACTGGGGAAAAGGAAACGGAAACCCCTGGCTGTGCACAGCTGCACCTAATTTGCAAATGCAACCATGGACAGAGAGACTTGGACTGCCTGGGAAATTGCTCTGGGCATGATGGCCCCTGCCAGGGCCAGCCCAGAGGCTGCAGGACTGGACCTTCATGAATTGGAATTAATTAGAATAAATCCAAAGCAAATGAAAGCTATCAATACTGAGACAGGAATTTGGATTCCTCCAGGACAATTTGGTTTGGTAACTGCTCGTTTAGAGCTTTGTCTTGCAAAGTGTTCATGTCATGGCAGGAGGAGAAGAGGAATTCAAGAGCTGTTGAAACCAGGAGGGGCATTTTTTGTTCCTTATCTCCTGTTAATGGGCCCATCAATGCCTTGCCACATGATTCAGAGATAACTCCCTCCTGGAGCCATTTCTGTTTAATGGGTAATCAAGGACCCAGAACATTACTAAGAATGATATCAGCTCATTTTGAGATGCTCCACCCAAGTAGGAGAGGAGCTAAGCATCCCCACCTGGATATAATCTGGGATTTGGGACGGAACAAGCTGTCTTTACCCACTGGTTTCCAGAGGCCAAGAGCTACTACATATGTTCTACAGCATCGCCACTTCAACAAGATCGTTTCATCTGGACTGCTTTCACCACCCTAACTAGCAGGGTGTCAGGTTGTATTCTGACTCTGTCGGTGTTTTTTTTCTCTTGCATTATTGCATGTATTTGGGGTTTTTTCCCTTTTCATAATAAATTGTATTTCTGACTTAGAGTGTCTCACTGGTTTTGCTTTCACAAGATTTAGGAGATCAGATTCTCTCTGAAAATCAAGTGAAAAATAGAAATAACTGGGTTCTCAATCCCACAACTTACTTGCCTGGTTGAATTTTTTTACTTTCAGGATACATCTTGTGGAAGGTGCTGCCAGCTCCCTGGCTTTCCATTTCTCTCCTTCCTAAGAAACAAGTACCATCATGACAGGCGAGAATTGTCACTGACTTAGAGTGTCTCACTGGTTTTGCTTTCAAACCAGAACATATATATAATATAATCAAATAATCAAATTTATATCTATGTAATTAAAAATTGATAATGTGAAATAAGGGTGACAATGCTTATATGTCAGCTTTGGCTGCTCACTGTGATACTAAATGCTCTATAGAAAAGAACTGGCCAAGACCCAGCTGTCCGTGGTAAACTTTGTGAGACTGTATACAAGAAATAAAGGAAGAAGGGATGAATTGGCAATTTTTATAGGATTTGCTGATACTGTCATGTGGAATGCTTTATCTATTACTGTGAGAAATACAATGATTAAGACTTCTGGGTTTTTCATGTCCCAGACAATCCACAAGCTGCAGCATTGGTTGGATGGGTGAAGGATTTGTTAAAAGAGCAGTTGAACAAATGAGGAGATGGGAACCTGTCCCCATGGAGAACCCATCTCCCAGATATGCTCCATACCCTTAACAATGGCCCACTGGGGAAAAGGAAACGGAAACCCCTGGCTGTGCACAGCTGCACCTAATTTGCAAATGCAACCATGGACAGAGAGACTTGGACTGCCTGGGAAATTGCTCTGGGCATGATGGCCCCTGCCAGGGCCAGCCCAGAGGCTGCAGGACTGGACCTTCATGAATTGGAATTAATTAGAATAAATCCAAAGCAAATGAAAGCTATCAATACTGAGACAGGAATTTGGATTCCTCCAGGACAATTTGGTTTGGTAACTGCTCGTTTAGAGCTTTGTCTTGCAAAGTGTTCATGTCATGGCAGGAGGAGAAGAGGAATTGATGCTGAATATAAAGGAGAAATTACAGTAATTCTGTTAAACAATTGTCAGTAAGATTGAATTATTCAACCCCAAAACTATTGTTTCTAACTTGAATGAGATTGAGAAAAAAGAATGAAGAAGAGTGTCACTAAAGTAGTATTGATGTCTGGAGGTTGTACCTTGGTAATCAGCCAGAGTCTTTGTTTTCCACAAACACCTCCAGTGTTTCACCAAGGGATTAGTCATCAAAATTTAATGATTAGTTCTGAAAATTTCAAGATCAGGGTAGCCAAAGTACTCCATGTCAGTAATTGCTGGGTATGTTCTCAGCTGAAGTTGGGAGGAATGGGGCTCTCTTGGAGGGCCACCCTGTGTGCTGGCCAGAACTCTGTCCATGGGCTCTGACTCGTAACTGTCAATGAAGGGACAGTTCTAGAAAACACAGGAATACAATGATCCATTTGACAGGATTCACTAGGATTTCCCTTCAGGAGAAAGCGAAGCCTGTTCTAGTTACAGAGGCCACAGTGTGAGAGGATTTCTGTGCTTCACCATCACTCCCAACGTCAGTAGAACTTGTGCTGCTGGAGCCGATCAGTGTCAGTGTTACCCCACTCCTGGCTGCAGGGCCACCATTTAACGTCCTTCAGCAACAACCACAAGGAAGACCTGGTGCCTAGAGAACATTTTCCCCCCAAGGAGTGCTTTGGGTTTCAGAAAGCAAAAGATTCTGGTTCATCCTGTGCCCCATGTGGTCAGGAGAAGGAAACTGCATGTTCTCACCCTAGCAGTGATGTCAGCTTGTTTGTTTGACAGTGTAAAAACTGTGTCCTTTCACAGCAGGCTTGGAGCCTGGGTGCCTGCAAAGGTGGAGGCACCTGCAGTAATTCCCAGTGTCTGGGAGTGGCTCTGCAGTCCTTGTCTGCCCAGCTGAAGTGTGGATCTGGGTGATGGTAAAGTCTGAGGGTAACTGGTGATGGATCTTTCTTTAATCACTGCAGGCAATCTTTGTTAGTAATGACTGGATGGATTGCTGAGCTTCTTTTGTAATTCTTTGCTAATGATTATGTGCTTTGCTGAGATTATCCTTTTGTAATTCTTTGCAGCTGTGAATTATATAAATTACAGGATTCCTGAAGTTGGTGTCTGTGTCTTTGGTACTGACCCTGCCCGCTGGTGAAACAGGGTTCCCTGTTGCCTAAGAGTTACCTGGGAAGGCAAAAACCCTCACTCCAAAATTCCCCCCTTCCTCCTTGTTCCCCGCACTTCATACACTGAGCATGATGTCCTGTGGTCTGGGGTATCCCCGGGGTCAGTTGGGGTCACCTGTCCTGGCTGTGTCCCCTGCCAAGCTCCCCCCAGCCCCAGCCCCTGCCCAGGGTGGCTGGAGGAGGGGCAGGACAGGCCTTGGCTCTGTAGAATTGGTGGCCAAGATGGCACAAAAACCTCTCAGAGACTCAGTGGGGAAAGGAAAATCCAAAGTAGCTTAAACACCTTGAGTGTCTCAAAGCATTAATGAGCCCCACTGGATGTTGTAACTGACAAAACATCTCCAGGGACTAATTAAAGCAGATTATTGGAGTCCATTATTGCAAAAAGCTCTCAGAGACTCCAAGGCAAAAGCCAAAATCCAAAGTCCTTTGAAAAAACTGGCAGTCCCTGGGAGCAGTGAGGAGCCCCCAGGGCCATTCCTGAGCAAGGCTCCCCAGGGACTCCTTCCAGCAGATCCTTGAGGCCACTGGGATGTGGGCTAGGGGGGGATGCTGAGGGCAGGACAAGGGGCTGACAGTGCCCAGCCTGGCTGGGGCTGTGCCAGGAGGCCCCAGGGCCTCAGGACAAGGTGTCTCCTACCAGCCCTTGGTGGCACAGACCCTGCTGCTGTGCCCCAGGCCACCAAGACTTGGCTTCTCTTTGTCCCCACCTGGCATCATTGCCTCCAGTTCTCTGCTCTGCCTGGGGCCTCTCTTGTGCAGAGCAGCCAGGGGTGCCCAGGGCTGTCCTGCAGAGCAGGCTCCTGCAGCCCAGGGCGCTGTGCTGGGGCAGGGACTCTGCTGCCTTCCAGGGACAGCTCTCAGCCGGCCCAGGGAGCTGCTCCCAGCACTGGGGGACAAGATCTGGGTGGAAGGAGACACCTGGTAAGACTTGGAATTGTTCTCCTTGTGTGTTGAGGATGCTGCATTCTTCAGGGCTGCTACCAGCATGGCACTGAACTCCAGAATATTTCCAAGTCGATTATACAGGGAGCACAACTAGTCAGGGGTGGCATTAAAAGGAAAATCCTGCTTTTTTAATCTACAGCTCTGGCTTGCCTGAATGGGAAATTGCACATAGATATTCATCTCTTGGTTCCAGTGGAGAAAAAAAAATCCCTCATTTGAATAAACCAGGGACTTACTGAGATCAGCACAGGGCCCTTTAGAGGCAGCATCAGTGTCACTTTTCCAGCCTCCTCAGGGTTGCTCTGGCATTGCTTTCAGAGCCTGCAGAGCCAGAGCTGCCCCTGGGCAGTGCCAGAGCTGGGAGGGGTCTGCAGGGCAGAGCTGAGCCCCCAGGGCTGGGCTGGGCTCTGGCAGCACTGGCAGGGCCCAGCCCTGGGCACAGGGAAGCAGCTGCTGGCAGGGACAGCTCCAGGCAGCAGAGCCCTGGACAGGCAATGGGGGGAAAGTGCCCCCAGGCTGTGCTGGGATATTTAAAGTCCTCTCCGGCTGCTCTCAGCTTTCTTCTAAAGGGAAGGGAAAGGGGCTGTCAGCTTTGGCTGTGTCACTGAGACTCCTGCACTGTCAGCCTGAGCATCAGCAGATGTGCCTCAGATCTCCCTCAGAAAGTGCCTCCTCAGCCTCCTCTCCCTACAGACAGCAGCAGCAGCACCTTGGCTTGCAGCATCTCTGTTTGTCTGCCCTGCCCTTAAGGCCCTGCTGCCAGGGAGATGCCCCTGGGCAGTGCCCAGAGCTGGGAGGGGTGTGCAGGGCAGAGCTGAGCCCCCAGGGCTGGGCTGGGCTCTGGCAGCACTGGCAGGGCCCAGCCCTGGGCACAGGGAAGCAGCTGCTGGCAGGGACAGCTCCAGGCAGCAGAGCCCTGGGCAGGCACTGGGGGGAAAGTGGCCCAGGCTATGCTGGCATATTTAAAGTCCTCTCCAAACCAAACTATTCCATTATTGTTTTCTTACAGATGCCCTTGCCAAGACAGTGCAAATGTCCAACAGCAGCTCCATCAGCCACTTCCTCCTGCTGGCACTGGCAGACACATGGCAGCTGCAGCTCCTGCACTTCTGCCTCTTGCTGGGCATCTCCCTGGCTGCCCTCCTGGCCAACGGCCTCATCATCAGCGCCGTAGCCTGCGGCCACCACCTGCACACGCCCATGTTCTTCTTCCTGCTCAACCTGGCCCTCAGCGACCTGGGCTCCATCTGCACCACTGTCCCCAAAGCCATGCACAATTCCCTCTGGGACACTGCTCTCGGGGCCAGGCACAGTCCTGGGGGTGGCAGTGCTGGGGCTGCAGCAGGGACAGGCCATGGGCACTGCTGGGGCAGCGCTGACGCCTCAGGCCAGGGCCTGGGGGCTCCAGGCTCCTTGCCCAGGCTCTCCAAAGAACACAGCTAGGCCAATGCTCAGCACAGAAAAGCCCCAGGCTGAGCAGCCCCAGGCTGGCCGTGGGCAGGCTGGGGGCAAACAGCATGGCTGGGGCTCTGCAAGGGCCCTGGGGGAGATGGGAAGGAGCAGCAGAGCAGGGGCTGATCCATCCCCAGGGCGCTGCACAGCCCAGGGCAGCGTCCCAGAGCGTCCTGATGGAGCTGCCAACAACATCCCCCCTCTGCAGCCCTGGCCTCTCCCCCAGCCCACAGAGGTGCCGCATCCTTGCAGGCACAGCCTCAGCATTTCCTTTGCTTTCTTTACTCTTCCCTTGTCCACATTTCTTCCTATTGCACATGCACCAGCCTTTCCATATTCTTCCTAAATTGGGGGGCCCAGGACTGGACAAAGGACTCGAGGTTCTGCCCAACCAGTGCTGAGCACAGGGGAAGAATCACTGCCCTGCTCCTGCTGGCCACACCATTCCTGATCCAGGCCAGGAGCCATTGGCCTTCTTGGCCACCTGGGCACACTGCTGCCTCATGTCCAGCCTGCTGTCCATCAGTCCCTGCAGGTCCCTTTCTGCCTGGCTGCTGTCCAGCCACTCTGTCCCCAGCCTGTAGTGCTGCAGGAGTTGTTGTGGCCAAAGTGCAGGACCCGGCACTGGGACTTGTTAAACCTCACCTTGTTGGATTTGGCCCCTGGATCAAGCCTATCCAGGTCCCTGTGCAGAGCCCTCCTACCCTCCAGCAGATCCACACTCACACCCAGCTTGGTGTCACTGTGGTTCCATGAACCTCAGAGTGTCCCAATGGTCTCCATGATTCCATGAGGCCTCCCAGTTTCACAATGTCCCTTTGGTTCCATGGGACCCCTTGGTGTCACAAAGTCCCTTGGATCCTTGGGCCCCGCAGTTTCACAATGGTGCCGTGGTCCCCCAAGGCCTTGCAGTGTCACAATGGCCCCTGGCTCTGTGGTGCCATGTTGTACACAGTGTCCTCTTAGTGCCTCCAGGCCCCGTAGTGTCGCAATGGCCCCTTGCTTCCCCAGGGCCCTGCAGTATCAGAATCATCTGAGAATCAACCATGCAGGAAAAGTCCTCGTAGAGCATCAAGTCCAACCTGGGACCCAGCACCATCTTTTCACACAGACCATGGTACTGGGCGCCACATCCAGTCTTTCCTTAAGCACTTCCAGGGATGTTGAGTCACCCACCTCCATGGGCAGCCAATTCCTGTCACCTAACACTATGCTGCTTAACCAGTGCTCAGCACAGGGGAAGAATCACTGCCCTCCTCCCTCACCATTCCTGATCCACTCGAGTCCCAGGGGATGGATGTGGGAAATGGTGGGGAAGACGTGGGGACAAAGTGTTATTGATTGTCAGCCATGAAGGGGCTTGATTTTCATATATATTCAGACAGCATTATAATGTGCTGGGGGTCAATATCAATTGGACATTGCTGATATCAATATATAAACAGGAAAGGAAAACTTAGGAGGACAATTCTCTCTGCATTGTTTTCAATACTGTATATTTACTCTCAGTACACTTCTGAAATATGCCTAATTAACCACAGATCAATTGAAAACTTAAATTGTTCACAGGGGCTTGTCTTGCTTGGTCTTTTGAACAAATGTTTATGAGCTTTTCTCGCTATATTCCTGAAGAGCTCAAGAAAGATGAGGTCTCTGGAATAGGAAAATTCATCATCAACCTCCAAGTGGCTGAGGATCCATCTCCATCAGAGCAGCAATGAACAGCAATGGGCACAGCTTTGTGGCTGCCCCAGCTTTGGGATGGGCCCTGGGCCTGGAGCAGGAGCAGCTCTTGAGGGCCCCAAGGCCGGGGCTCTTGTGCTGGCCTGGGCACATGGGATGGCAGCAGGGGCTGCAGAGCTCTCAGCACCTGAGCCAGAGGGGAGCAGGGCAGCCAGGGAGCCTCCTTTGGCCTTGGCCCAGCACCTTCCCCCATGGCTGGGGCTGAGTCCTGTGTGAGCTGCAGCTGCTGCTGTGCCCTTGGCAGGGGCTGAGGCCGTGGGGCCAGTGGCCAGAGCAGCCTGGCCTGAGCAGAGCTGTGGGGCCAGAGCCGGCTGGGCTGGGCTGGGGAGAGGCCCTTGGTGCTGCCCAGAGCTCAGGGCAGCTGGCAGAGCTTGCAGGGAGCTGGGCTGGGCTCAGAGAGCCTGCCCCAGAAACCATCAGTGTCCATCTCAGCCTGGCTGAGCGTGCAGGGGCAGGACTCAGGCCAGGCCTTGTGGGGCAGGGCCAGCGCCTGTGCAAGGCATTGAAAACAGGCAAGTGCCCCAGAGAGGAGGCTGCTCTGGGCCCTTGGGGGCATGGACAGAGCAGGGAGGGGGCCCAGGACATTTGTCACCACCAGCCTCTGTCCCCAGCCCTTGGCAGCCCTGGCTGCTGAGCCCAGCTTTGCCCTGGGCTGAGTTTGGCTGTGGCCCAGCTCCATCCTCCTGCGGGGCTCAGGGCCTGTTCCCGGCCATGGCCAGCCCTGGCCGGCCTCTCTGCTGGCCCAGAGGCCGGCAGAGCCCGGGGCAGGGCTGTCTGTGCAGGCCCACAGGTGCCAGGGGCTGTGCAGGAGCTGGCAGAGGCTGCCCAGCAGGGAGGCCATGGGGCACAGAGCCCCAAGGCTGCTGTGGGCAGCACGGCACAGGGGCCGTTCCCAGCCGCAATGCTCCTGGCCTGGGCTGGGCCTGCACAGGGGCTGGGCCACCATGGCTGGGCCAGCACAGGGCCACCAAGGGGCCACGCAGCCGCTGCCGGGGCTGACAGCAAGGCCAGGCACACACAAGCAATTGCTGAGCATGGCCTGCGCTGGCCAGGGCTGACTGTGCCACAGGCAGAGCTCAGCTGCCCTTGGGGGCTGCAGGAACAGTCAGGAGCCCAAAGAGCCTCCATGGCTGTGCTGGAGACCAAGGCTGGAGCAGGGAAATGCAGGGCTGCTGCGGCATGGGGAGAGCATGGAATTCCAGCACACACCCCAGCTCTCTGATGATCCCGGCACCATGCTGGGCCCTGTTTCACACTGGAGCAGAGCAGATGTTGATGGCACAGGAGCCCTGTGGGGCTGTCAGGGACAATCTGCAGCTTGCAAGGTGCTCTGCTCTCCCTCAGGTGCTCTCGGAGAGATCCAATCCCAGCTGGGCACCTCAAGGCAGAAGTGGCACTGCCTCTTCATGGAGGGGCTGAGTCCTGTGTGAACTGCAGCTGCTGCTGTGCCCTTGGCAGGGGCTGAGGCCATGGGGCCAGTGGCCAGAGCAGCCTGGGCTGAGCAGAGCTGTGGGGCCAGAGCCGGCTGGGCTGGGCTGGGGAGAGGCCCTTGGTGCTGCCCAGAGCTCAGGGCAGCTGGCAGAGCTTGCAGGGAGCTGGGCTGGGCTCAGAGAGCCTGCCCCAGAAACCATCAGTGTCCATCTCAGCCTGGCTGAGCGTGCTGGGCCAAGAAGAGCACCCCAGGGTCTGCAAGGTCTGTGTGTGGGAGTTGAGCTTGTGACTCCTTGAGCCCTCCCAAGTGCTGGGGCTGCACCTCCAGTTCCAGAGGAGATGTGACAGATGGGGGCAGAGACAAATATTTTCTGATGGATTCTTTATTGTATTTCCTTACACAGGTGACCTGGATCCATATGTAGACGACGTGTTTTGTGTCAGATAACACTGGAAGAGTAATAAGAATAATATTTTTTAGCTGAAAATAATATTTCATTCAAAACACACAATTAGAAAAAATGACACATACGATCACAAGTGCATCTGAGTTTTTCAGAGGATGAGGCTCATTGATGTTCCAGCAGTCAAACCTGTTCAAACACTTTGTTCAGGGCTTCCTTAAGAGTCGAGGTGAGTACCAGAGGTCAAGGCCAGCCAGAGCATTCTGTCCTGGCAGCTTTTGTCTGGGAGATACCCTTGCATATAGGGAATTTTTCAGGGGGAGTATCAATTTTGGCCATGGGCACCCAGAAAGACGGATGGTTCTTTTCCATAGCAAGGAAAGCACACAGCCCCAGATCTCCAGGGGCTGATGAGAGGCAGTCCTCAACATTCCAAGATCACCTGGACCTACCAGGTGGCCCCTGAGAGGCCAAGCCAGCCAGACCTGTTCCATGTTGCCTTGGTTCTGTGGGGCCCCACAGTGTCACAATGTTCTCTTTGCTTCTGAAGTGTCACAATGGCCCTGTGCTTCCATGAGGCCCTGCTGGGTCACAATGGCTCTTTGGTTCTGTTGGCCCCCATGGTGTCACAATGGTCTCCATGGATCCATGGTGCCCCACAGGATCACAACAGTCCTTTGGCTCCATGAGGCCCTGAAATGCAACAATGGCCTCGTGGTTCCACAAAGCCCTGCTGCTTCACACTGGCCTCTTGAGACCATGGGGCTCAACAGAGACACAAAGATGTCCTTGGTTCCACGAGGCTCCCGAGTGTCACATTGGTGCCCACAGAAAGGAAACCACAGAGCCCCTGTGTTTCAGGGGCCAATGAACTGCAGTCACCAGAGGTCAAGGCCAGACAGACTTGTCTGTCCTGGCAGGTTTGAATGGGAGCAACTCTTGGATATTTGAAATTTTGAATGTGGAATCCCAATTTCAGCCCTTTTTGCCTGGAGGAGATGGCTTCATCTTTTCCATAGGAAGGAAAGTACGGAGCCCCTGTGTTTGGAAGGTAGGTGAGAGCCGGCCCTAAGGAGGCCAAGGCCAGCCAGACCTGTCTGTAATGGCAGCTTCTGTGTTGAAGCAATCTTTGGATATAGGACTTCTGGAGGTGGAGTCCCAATTTTGGCAATGGGTACCTGGGGAAGAAGGATGTTTCTTTTCCGTAGGAAGGAAAGGGTGGAGCCCCAGTGTTTCAGCACAGAATAGAGGTGACCACCAGAGGCCAAGGCCAGCCAGAGCAGTCTGTCCTGACAGCTTTTGTCTGGGAGAAACCCTTGCATATAGGGAATTTTGGAGGAAAAGCACCAATTTTGGCCATGGGTGCCTGTGCAGGAGGGACGGTTCTTTTCCACCGGAAGGAGAGCACAGAGCCTCAATGTTTGAAGGCGGGTGAGAACCAGCTCTCAGGAAGGCAAGGTGAGCCAGACTTGTTGGTAATGGCAGGTTTGTCTGGGAGCAATCCCTGGATATTGGGAATTATGGATGGGGAGTCCCATTTTGGCCATGGATGCTTGAATGAGAAGGGCTTTTCCATTTGAAGGAAAGCCCAGAGCCCCAATGTTTCAGGGGTACATGAGAAGAGACCCTCGAAAAGCCCAGGGCAGTTGGACCAGTCAGACCAAGCCAAGTAGACCTGTTACCTGTTCCCTTAAATTCATGGAGATCAGATGTGTCACACTGGCCCCTTGTTTCCATGGAGCCCTGCAGTGTCACCATGGTGGTGTCATATTGGATCCTTGGCACCATGAGGCCCAGATGTGTCACACTGGCCCTTTGTTTCCATGGGGCCCCGCAGTGTCACAATGGTCCCTTGCCTCCATGAGGCCTTGCAGTGTCACAGAGGTCTCCTTGGTGCCACAGTATCACAATACACCCTTGGTTCCATGGGGACTCACAGTGTCAGAAGGGTCTCCTTGGTTCCATGAGGCCCTGCAGGGCCCCTTGATTTAACAAGGCCTCAAAGTGTCACAATGGCCTCCAGGATTCCATGAGGCCCTACAATGTCACAATGGACCTTTGGCTCCATGGTGTCCCACCCTATCACATGAATCCTTAGTTCCATGGGGCCCTGCTGTGTCACAATGGACTCCTTGGTTCCATGGTGCCACACAGTGTGACAACTGCCCCTTGGCCTGTCAAGACTCCAGAGTGTCACAAGGGTTCCTTGCTTCCATGAGGCCTTGGAGTGTCACAATGGACCCTTGGCTCAGTGAGGCCTTTGGTGTCACAATAGTCTCCATGATCCCATAAGGCCTTGCAGTGTCATAACAGACCATTGGTTTCACTGCCCCCCCACAGTGTCACTATGGTCCCCTTGGCTCCACAGGGCTCTGAAGTGCCACAATGGCCCTTTGGTTTCACAAGGCCTCAAAGTGTAAAAATGGCCTCCTTGGTTTCATGAGGCCCAGCTGTATCACAATGGAACTTTTGTTCCTTGTGGCCTCAGAGTGTCATAATGGTATCCTTGGCTCCACTGGACCCTTCATCCCATGGACACCCACAGTGTTCACTGCAGTCCCCTTGATTCCATGAGGTCCTGCCATGCTGTAATGGCCCCTTGGTTCCAGTGGGTCCCAAAGTTTCAGAACAGTCTTAACTGTTCCATGAGACCCCTCAAAGTCACTGTCATCCTCTTGGTTCCACAGGGCCCCACAGTGGAACAATGGACTCTTGGTTCCATGAGGTTCCTTAGTAACAATGGTCTCCTTGGATTTGCAGTGTCACAGTGGCCCCTTGGCTCCAAGTGGCCATACTGTGTCACAATGGCTCATGGTTCCATGAGGCCACACAGCTTAACAATGGACCCTTGGTTCCACGAGGCCTTGCTGTGTCACCATGGACTTCTGGTTCCATGAGCTTTCACACTACCAACAGCAGTCTCGTTGGTTCCACAGTGTCATCATGGCCCCTTTGTTCTGTGAGGTTCCGTAGTAGAACATAGTCACCTTGGTTCCGTGACTTTCTGCAGTGTCACAATGGACCCATGGTTCCACGAGGCCTTGCTGTGTCAGAATGGCCCCTTGGTGCCAAGAGGTTTCTCAATGTCACAATGGTCTCCTGGGATTCACAGTATCACAGTGGACCATTGGTTCAATGTGGCCTCACTGTGCCAAAATGGATTTTGATTCCATGGGGTTCCACTGTGTCACAATGGACCCTTTGTTCCATGAGTCTGCACAGTGTCACAGTTGACTCCTTGGTTCTGAGAGGTCTTGCTGCCACCAAATCTCCAAAATATCAGAATAAGGATCCTTAACACCAATTTGCTGTTTAAGAGTGTATCATTTATTCAGGCCTGAGGTCTACTGAGGAAAAACTCCTTATGTGGACATGTAATTCTTCCAATGTGCTGCTTATATACAGTCACTAAATGTGTATTACAATTTACCCGTTACCTTAAAACCCACCCTAAGTTCCCAGATTCAGTCCTTGCTTTTTTTGTTACTGCATTCTTGAGCCAGATGTCTTCTTCTCCTATTCCAACCATCCTTGCTGAGAAAGCAGACCCTGTATGATTTGTTCTTGAGCTAAAAGTTCACAGGCACAGTAAAAATTAAATTAACCCCTTTGGTATCCAGCCCAAGGCTTTGTGTGGGCAGGCAGAGGCAGGCAGGAGGCAGAGCTGTCAGCAAAGGAAGGGGCCAGCCAGGTGGGGCAGCCGGGGGATGACGACAGCCTGCATTTCTCCCTCAGTGGGAACCATTAAAAGTTAGACAAATTTGGACTTTGAATCTGATTTTGAGTCCCTGAGAAGTTTTTTGAGCACACTCTGAGGGACTGAGTCTGATGCAAAGAGCAGCAAAGCCCCAGAGGGTGATTAAAGTCCTGGTGCTGTGTCTGTGCTGCTGAGCTGGGCCGGGCTCCTGGCCCAGAGGCAGCTCCTGGCAAGGGCAGCGCTGCAGAGAGACAGCTCTGGCCAGGAGCAGCTCCTGGGCACAGCCCAGCAGGGCTGGGGCACTGCCAGGGCAGCTCAGGGACACCAGCAGGGCACAGACAGAGCTGACAGGGCTCAGCACTGGCAGGGGCTGGGGGATGTCCCAGAGGGGGCTGTGTCACAGCGGCACCTCTGTGGCTGTGTCCTAGAGGCACAGAGCAGCTGTGATGTCAGCAAGGGGCTGTGTGACAGCACAGAGTGGGCTGTGTGAGGTCACAGGTTGGGCTATGACATCACAGAGTTTGTTGTGTGAGGTCACTGAGCAGCTACAGCATCATAGAGGAGACTGTGTGACATCACAGAGCAGGCTGTGACATCATGGCATGGCAGTATGACACCATAGAGCAGATTGTGAGGTCAAAGTATGTGCTGTGACATTACAGAGTGGCAGCATGACATAACAGAGAGTGTTTTGTGACATCACTGAGGGTGTTGTGACATCACAGAACTGTCTGTGACATCATAGAGTAGGGTGTGAGGCCATGGAGCAGAGTATGCCGTCATGGAGGGTGGCTCTGTGACATAAGAGAGTGGGTTGTGACATCACCAGGTGATGGAGCAACATCATAGAGCCAGGTGTGCAATCACAGAACAGACTGTGACATCACAGGGTGACTTTGTGACATCACCAAATCTTCTGTTACATCACAGTGCAGCTTTATGTTATGAGAGAGTGATATCCCAGCATAGGCCCCGTGATACCATGAAGGGGCTTTGTGACATCCCAGATCAGGCTGTGACATCACAGAGCAGTAGTGTGTCATCACTGCGTTGCTTGTGACATCATAGAGCAGGCTCTGTGACATCTTAGGCTGTGACATCATAGAATGGTTTCTACCATCAGAGGGTATGTGTGTGACATCACAGAGGTGATGTGATGTCATAGAATGCCTAACATCCCAGGGTGGGTTGTGTAATATCACAACATTAACTGTGACATCATAATGAGGGCTGTGACATCATAATGAGGGCTGCAGCATCACAAGGGACTGTGTGACATCACAGGGGCTGTGTGACATCCCAAGAAACAAACCAACAACAAAACCAGACGAAATACAGGCAATCAAACCAGAAATAAACAGAGAACTCTCCCTGTGTGTGTGTGACAACAGGACAGTGAAGGCAAGGATAAAAGAAATACGGCATAAAAGCTGAACAGAGCTCAAACTTAACAGGACGTAACTTATATCTTTACCTAAACTGACACTGTCAAATTCACAATTTAGCAAAAGAACAGAGCTTAACAGTATTTAACCTAACTTAAAACCTCTGACTTAGCTAAAAGCTGAACAGAGCTCAAACTTAACAGGACGTAACTTATATCTTTACCTAAACTGACACTGTCAAATTCACAATTTAGCAAAAGAACAGAGCTTAACAGTATTTAACCTAACTTAAAACCTCTGACTTAGCAATTCAAAGGAGGAATAACACTTAACAGTATTTAACTTACTTTATAACTTATATTAAACTTAGCAAAAGAACAACTCTTAGCAGAAGTTCCTTGGCAAGAGTCACTCCTGACTGAACACTTCAGGCACAACAAAGAAACAAACCAACAACAAAACCAAAAAAACTCCAGAGGAGATCAAACCAGAAATGAACCGAAAACTGTCCCTTTGTGTGTGCGTGTGACTCAAGGACAGTGAGGGCAAGGATAAAAGGAATACAGCCTAAAAGTGTAACAGAGCTCAAACTGAACAGGACTTGACTTATACTTTAACCTTAAGTGATACCTTCAACTTCACAATTTAGCAAAAGAAGAGAGCTTAGCAGTATTTAACCTAATTTATAACATATGACTTTGAAATTTAACAGGAGAATAACATTTAATACTATTTAACTCGGCTATTAACTTATAGTAAACATAATGACTTAGCAAAAGAACAACTCTTAGATAATTTAACTTCACTTAGACCTTGTGACTTAACCTCACTATCAGGCCTGACTGACTCAGCTATCCAAGGCACTCCAACCCCTCCGAGAGCAGCATTTCTGCCCCATTTCCCCAGCACAGGCACTCCTGTGTGCACACAGACACAAAGAGTCAGTGCAAGGCACCTGTGAGAAATTCCCCTGAGGGCAGGAAATGCTCCCTGTGGATCCTTTGGCATCTCCCCAGCTGGTGAAGGGTTGAGCCTGGAGGAGTGGGGGGATCGGCCCAGGCTCCCTCGTTGTTCAGGGATCCCCGAGTGCAGCAAACGGGAGAGTTCCCGGCTGGGAGAGGCCCCACTCAGAGGGAGTCGCTGGCCCAGGAGAGCTCCAAGGGGCTCCTTTTGCAGCGCTGTTTGTAGGGCCCCAAGAGAGGGGCTGCAGTCACAGCAATGGTTCATCCTGGCCGCACTTGGCATCAACAGCTTTCTTTGGCACTGTGAGAACAGGGATGTTGTGCCACTGAGAGAACAAAACCAGTTCCCAGGGCTGCTCCTACAGCAACCAGGAGCTGGTTGGGCACAGCAGCAGTGCCTGGAGCAGACAGTGTTTGTGCTGAGCTGCAGAGGAGCTGAGCCCAGGGGCTGTTAGCCAAGGCCGAGGCCCAAGGAGCATTTCTGAGCTGGCAGGGCGGCCTGAGAAGGGGAGGGGGGAATGCAGCAGCACAGGGCCCATGGAACCAAGGGACCATGGTGACACTGTGAGACCCTATAGTGCCAAAGGTCCATTGTGACATTGCAAGGCCTCATGGCACAATGGAGAGACCATTAAGAGACTTCACAGCCTCATGGAACCAAGGGGCCATTGTGACACACAGTGGAGTCAGGGGATCATGGAGACCATTGTGACACTATGAGGCCCCATGGCATAAGCAAAGCATTGTGACTCTGAGAGGCCTCATAAAACCAGTGAGACCATTGTGACCCTGGGGGTCCCCACAGAACCAAGAGGACCATTGTGATGTTGTGGGGCCTTGTGAAAGCAAGAGGCCTTTGTGACACTGCAGGGCTGCATGGAGCCAAAGGTTCATTGTGACATTGTGGGGCCTGGTGTCATCAGTGGTCCATTGTGACACTGTGGAGGCAAAGGAAACCATTGTGACACTGCAAAACCCCGTGGTCCAAAGGTCCATTGTAACACTGCAGTCTCATGGAATAGAGGAGTCACATGTCATTGTGGGGCCTGGGGAACCACAGAGACCACAGTGACACTGCAAGGCCTTATGGAATTGTTGGGACCATTGTGACATTCGGGGCCTTCTGCAACCCAGGAGCCATTGTGACATTGTGTGACCCCATTGAACCAAAGCACCATTGTGACACTGCAGGACCCCATGGAATCAAATCACCATTAGGACACTGTGGGGCCCTGTGGAACCAAGGGGACCATGGTGATACTGCAGGGCCTCTTAAAACCACAGCAACACAGAACAGCTCTGGCTGGTTTGGCCTCCCGTGGACTGCCTGACTGGTCCAACGACCATGGCATGTTGAAGGCCTCTTCTCTTCTGCTGTTGAAACACTGGTGCTCCATACTTTCTTTCATATGGAAAAGATCTGTCCTTCTCCTGCAGGCATCCATGGCCAGAATTGGGATTTCATCTCCAGATTTCCTTATATCTAGGGATTATTCCCATAGGAGTATTGCCAGGACAAGACTGGCTGACAACGGTTTCATGAGGGTCACCTCTCATCAGTCCCCAAATCTCTGGGGAAGGCTCCATGCTTTCCTTCTTGTGGAAAGAACTGCCCTGCTTCTCCAGGCACCCATGGCTGAGATTGGGCTTCCACCTCCAAAATTCCCTACATCCAAAGACTGCTCCCAGACAAAATCTGCCATTGCTGACAAGTCTGGCTGGCCTAGTGAGACTCTCACCTGCCTTCCAAACACTGGGGCTCTGCTTTCCTTCCTATGGAAAAGAGCTGTCCTTCCTTTCCAGGTGCCCATGGCCAGAACTGGGATTTCACCTCCAACATTGCATCCTGTGACAGACTGCAGGAGATTGTTGGCTCAAAACATTTCATGTGTCGGGGAGGAATGGGCAGATCCAGCCTTGCCCTGCCCTGGAGCACTGCCCTGCCCTGGAACCCCATTCCCCCCAGAGCCTCTCTCCCAGCCCAGCAGTGGCTGCCAGTCCCTGGCACAGCACAGGCAATGCTCCACAGCCACCTCTGGAGCCCCAGCCCAGCTCCTGAGTGACCAAATGACACCAAGTCCCACCTGGGGAAGGGCCCAGCAAGACCAAGGGGTATTGAAGGCTGACCACAAGGCAAACACACATCTTGACCCTACCTCCTCTTGGCATTTCCATCTGAACTGCTGGAGTCCAGGAGTTGGTAGCTCTGTCTGCTCTTCTATAAATCTTATTTTTCTTTCTCTCTTTCTGTGTCTACTTCTTCTATTTTTGTCCTCTTGCAAACTCTGACTAGCTTTAAATTGAACAGGTTTAGAGTTTGTGAAGTCAAACAGGGCAAGTTATTGCTTTGAGAAGTGTTTTTTGGTGATTGAATGATGCATTAAACATTTTGACTAAATTTCTCTGATTTTCTAACGTTGCCAGTAAAGGCTGTTTTGTTGTTTTGAGCTCCTCAGAATCTCTTGTTGGTATTGTTCCCATGCATCCAACTCAGAGTACACAAACAACTGTAATTCCTTTTGAATGTCTCCTTGAGAGAGTTTTTTAGTGGATGGGGGTCAGGGCCTTTTCAATCCTGCTTGGCACAGCCCAGGCAGGGCTTTCCCAGCCACATTCCACACTCCATTGCCCAGCTGGAGCCGCTGGTGCCTCTGAGTTCTGCTGGCCCAGCCCCAGGGACGCTCTCCTTGTCTGCCCATTCCCCCACGGTCTCTGGGCAGGGATGGCTCACTGGGGAGGTCACTCTGCCCCAGCCCCCCTCACAGCTCCCCCAGAGCAGTCCAACCCTGCTCGTGCACAGCGGGGTCCCCTGTCCCCCGGGTCCCCCTGTCCCCGGCGCCGCAGCCTCCCCCAGAGGATGTTCCACGAGATCGACCCCAGAGCCTGACACGGGGACGGGGGGTCGGGGCCCTGGGGGGTGGGACAGGGGGACGGGGACCCCCTGGCAGCATCCCTGTGTCCTCCAGGGCCAGAGCCTGGGGCAGGGCTCCTTCACCCTGTTACGAACGAGGGCTTGAGAGCGCTGAAAAAATCCCCAGCAAGGGATCAGCAAAAACCAGATTTAATATTAAGGGACAGCACCACAAAGTTCCTTGGCAAGAGTCACTCCTGACTGAACACTTCAGGCACAACAAAGAAACAAACCAACAACAAAACCAAAAAAACTCCAGACGATCAAACCAGAAATGAACCAAAAACTGTCCCTTTGTGTGTGCGTGTGTGTGTGACACAAGGACAGTGAGGGCAAGGATAAAAGGAATACAGCCTAAAAGTGTAACAGAGCTCAAACTGAACAGGACTTGATATATACTTTAACCTTAAGTGATACCTTCAACTTCACAATTTAGCAAAAGAAGAGAGCTTAGCAGTATTTAACCTAATTTATAACATATGACTTTGAAATTTAACAGGGGAATAACATTTAATACTATTTAACTGGGCTATTAACTTATA
Source organism: Passer montanus (assembly GCF_014805655.1). Lineage (NCBI taxonomy): Eukaryota > Metazoa > Chordata > Aves > Passeriformes > Passeridae > Passer > Passer montanus. Next base: position 20,790 of record NW_024369563.1, read on the forward strand.
GTAAACATAATGCTTAGCAAAAGAACAACTCTTAGATCATTTAACTTCACTTCCTACTCCAAAGGCCTCTTCTTTCTTGAAATGTCCATTTGATATTGACCCCGAGCACCTTCTAATACTGTCGGAATAGATATGAAAATCAAGACCTTTTATAGCTGACAATCAATCAGACTTTGTCCCTATCCATTCCCCACTGTTATGAATGAAGTTCTATATGTCTAATTCAATAAGCAACAAAGTTCAATTTAGCAGCAATTTTAATTGAGCAGCAATCATATATAAAATAATACTATCAAATACAATCAAGCAGGTACAAAAAAAATTGGCAGTGGTTCCCATAAAGGATAAACAAAACCAATTGATTGGGGCATGGGTGGGGTTTTTCTCACCCTGCCTCATGTACAAAACGAATAGGAATCCAAACACATCTTATATACTGTATGCTAATACACATTCATCACTTTTTTCCCTGTAAATCTCCTCCTGTTTTTGATTCTTGAAATTTATGTCACTATACTGCACAGCACATGCTCCTCTTGTTGCTCAGGGGTCCTCTGGCTCTTTGGTGCTCGCATCGCATGAAGGCTTCTCCTCATCATCGCTGTCCTTTTAGCAACCCCACACATTGCACATGTGCCCCAAGTCTTGTGTTATAGAAGCCAGCATTATATTCCAAAAAAAAGCCTTATTATTTCGTAGATACCTGGAATCATCCCATTTTTGGCCATTTCAAGGCTGATTCTCTAATTATCCTGAGGCCTATTCTGTTTTGGAATGTTCCTTATGTCGAACTACATCCAGGATCCCATTTTCTCCTTAACATCTGAAAACATTTGTTTTGTGACACTAATAACATATTAAACAAAACCAATTGATTGGGGCATGGGTGGGGTTTTTCTCACCCTGCCTCATGTACAAAACGAATAGGAATCCAAACACAACTTATATACTGTATGCTAATACACATTCATCACTTTTTTCCCTGTAAATCTCCTCCTGTTTTTGATTCTTGAAATTTATGTCACTATACTGCACAGCACATGCTCCGCTTGTTGCTCAGGGGTCCTCTGGCTCTTTGGTGCTCGCATCCCATGAAGGCTTCTCCTCATCATCACTGTCCTTTTAGCAACCCCACACATTGCACATGTGCCCCAAGTCTTGTGTTATAGAAGCCAGCATTATATTCCCAAAAAAAGCCTTATTATTTTGTAGATACCTGGAATCATCCCATTTTTGGCCATTTCAAGGCTGATTCTCTAATTATCCTGAGGCCTATTCTGTTTTGGAATGTTCCTTATGTCGAACTACATCCAGGATCCCATTTTCTCATTAACATCTGAAAACATTTGTTTTGTGACACTAATAACATATTCTTTTCCTCTATTACTTCTTCTAAAATTTAAGCATTGTTAGCACTAATCATATTCATTTATCACACCGCCATTTCCCTCATCCAACCTCTGGAACTCAGAGCAGCTGAGGAATGGAGTCACATCCAGGGGTGTCCCCAGGGCTCAGGACTGGGGCCAGGTCTGTTAAATCTCTTGTATCAGGATGCTCATCCTGGAGTGGGGGCAAAGCAGCTTGAAGAATTCCTGATTTGCAAAGCTCTAAGGGGCTCAGGCAGCTTTTTCTGTTGAGAAAATGCGGAAACCAGCCTGACTAACTTCATCTCTTCCTGTCCTGGCTGATCTCCCCTCTTTCCCCTTCCACCCATTGGCTTTTGTCTCCCACCAGGCCCCCTGGTGAAGAGCCTGGCTCTGTGTTCTCCATCACCTCCTAGCTGGCACTGCCAGGCTGGCATGAGGAGCCCCTCAGCCTTCCCTGCTCCGGGCTGGAAAAGTCCAGCTCCCTCAGCCTCTGCTCACAGCCCAAGGGCTCCAGCCCCACCTTGGAGGCCCTTCCCTAACCCTGCTCCAGCTGCCAGACATCTTTCCTGCCCTGGGGAACACAAACCAGGCCACAGTTCTGGATCATGACCTGGATCATGACCTGGATCATCCATGGCCTTGATGTCCTGGTCACACAGCCCTGAGGGGACCATGGTGATACTGCAGGGCCTCTGGCAGTATCACGGCAAACACAGAACAGCTCTGGCTGGTTTGGCCTCCCATGGACTGCCTGACTGGTCCAACTGACCATGGCATGTTGAAGGCCTCTTCTCTTCTGCTGTTGAAACACTGGAGCTCCATACCACCCCCCCAACCCTCCCTGCCCCGATTCTGCCCAAATTTGCTCTTTGCACACACAAGTCACAGATTGAAGTCAGGAGCTCCCTCCATGCCCAGAGGGAGGAAAAGAGAGAAAGGGGATGAAGAGCTCTCCTGTGCAGAGCCAAGGTCCAAGTGCCCTTGCAGTGGGTACCACAACTTATGAGGTTTGTGTCCTTTGGGGTCAGGGCCTGGTGACACTCAGAGGCACAGAAATGTTCCTTGCCAACAAACACAAATTGAACATGATGCTGTTTAATAACCATCACAGAAAATCCTTCAGCTCTCTGTGATATTCCATCAGCATCAGACATGTCCACCATCCCCCAGGGATTTCCATACTGGAACAGCTTCAGACAAAGACATAACAAAAGGTAATTCTGTGATAGAAATACAATTAAGATGATGACTAATGTGATATTTATTTGAACTTCAGAAAGACTGGGCAACTTACTGAAGCTCAAAGCATGAAACCAGTCAGTTGAGAGGCACTTGAATGACCAGAGAGCAGCTGAAGGAGGAAATCCGAAAGCAGCAGGAAGGACATAGATCCAGCTGGTCTCGTGAAGAGATGTCCTTAGACATGGCCATTTAAACAGCAGAGCTGGAAACACCTGATGGAAGAGGGACATTAAATACTAGACTAAATGTTGGTGGAAAAGGTAGAGGGGAAGATCAGTCTTTCTTCTCCTGCATCAGTAGATGAGATCCAGGAAATTCCTGTTCCTGATGGGAAAACTCTGCCATTTCTTACAAGTACTGAAGTGACCCAAATAATAAAGGTTTGCTTGTATATTATGAAACTAACAGATACTGAAACCTGTGCCCCTTTTCCAGGCAGCCATCAGTTGTGTGCCCATAAGGTCCAAGTGGGAGCCACAACTCATTGGGTTTGTGTCCTTTGGTCTCAGGGCCTGGTGACACTCATAGGCACAGAAAGGTTTCTTCCCAACAAACACAAGTTGAATATTTGAACAGTATAATCACCATCACAGTTCTTTTCTCGGTTCTCTGAGATGTCCCTGCAGCATCTGACATGTCCACCATCCCCAAGGGATTTCTGTACAGGAACAGTTTTGGACAAAGACACAAGAAAATGTAATTCTGTGATAGATATATACACAATTAAGATGACGATTAATTATATATTTATATGACCTTCAGAAAGATTGGGAAACTTTCTGCAGATCAAAGCATGAAACCAGTAAACTGAGAGGCACTTGAATGACCAGAGACTTCCTGAAAGAAGAAATCTGAGAGCAGTAGGAAGTACATAAATCCACCTGCTCTAAAGGAAGAGATGTCCTTTGACATGGCCATTTCAACAAAGAGAGCTGCAAACATCTGAAGGAAGAGGGAGAGAAAATAATAAACAGAATATTGGTGACACCAGTACCAGGCAAGATGAGTATTTCTCCTCCTCCCATCAGTACAACTCCAGGAAATTCCTCTTCCTTGTGGGAAAACTTTGCCATTCCTTAAAAGT
>NW_024369564.1:0-840 GCF_014805655.1 Passer montanus
CCTCAAGAACAACCAGTCCAAGGTGGGGGCACCCCAAAACCCCGGGATGGGGCTGGGGGCACCCCAAAAGCCCGGGGTGTGGGTGGGGAGCTGTTGGGTCCCTGCCTGGTGGTGGACGAGGCCCACCGCCTCAAGAACAACCAGTCCAAGGTGGGGGCACCCCAAAACCCCGGGATGGGGCTGGGGGCACCCCAAAAGCCCGGGATGTGGGTGGGGGGTGCTGGGTCCCTGCCTGGTGGTGGACGAGGCCCACCGCCTCAAGAACAACCAGTCCAAGGTGGGGGGCACCCCAAAACCCCCCATGGGGCTGGGGGCACCCCAAAACCCGGCCGTGGGGCTGGAGGCTCCCCAAAACCCAGGCATGGCTGAGTGGGGCACCCCAAAACCCCGGGGTGTGGGTGGGGGGCACCCCAAAAAACGCCCATGGGGCTGGGGGCACCCCAAAACCCGGCCGTGGGGCTGGGGGCACCCCAAAAGCCTGGGATGTGGGTGGGGGGCACCCCAAAAGCCCGGGATGTGGGTGGGGGTACCCCAGAACCTGGGGATCCCTGATTTCAGGTTCTGAGGGTGCTCAGGAAGGTGTCAGGGGGTGCCCCTGGTGGATTTTGGGGTCTGGATTTTGGGGTCTGGATTTTGGCCGTGTCCCCAGGTGTGTTTCAGGGTGTCCCCAGGTGTGTTTCAGGGTGTCCCCAGGTGTGTTTCAGGGTGTCCCCAGGTGTGTTTCAGGGTGTCCCCAGGTGTGTTTCAGGGTGTCCCCAGGTGTGTTTCAGGGTGTCCCCAGGTGTGTTTTGGGGTGCTCAGGTGTGTTTTGGGGTGTCCCCAGGTGTGTTTTGGGGTGCC
>NW_024369565.1:0-839 GCF_014805655.1 Passer montanus
AAAAAAAAGTTCAAAAGAGGAAAAACAATACTTTTGCATCTTATACTCAACAACAAAGATGGTATATGATAGTTCAATAACTCTTTCAGGTCAGAGGTGTATTGAGAAAAACATCTGGGATGATTCTGTCTAGATTTATAAGTAAGCTAAATGACAAATACTACACTTTAATCTTCTTTTGATGCATACAGTTGACAGGAGCTACAAAGGTACAATATAAAGCTTTTGAGTATTTCCCCATATATTTTGTTCAAGATGGAGTAAAACATCTTCTTCCATAAAATATTACTTATATTTGTGCATTATGTATGTGGGGTTGTACAAGTGAATAAGGTTTCCTAACACAACCAGGGCTGAAACTCAAAGAAAATGTACAGCTCAGAGAAAGAAAATCAATTATCTCAGTACACTAATGATATCAAAATGATACTCCTTTCTCACTGGGGCTGATTCTAATTTGTCCTGATGCAACTCCACAAATTTAATTAAACACTCTGTTCTTTAAACAACTACCATATTCTGATGTATTCCTTTTTACATTAATACTCCTTTTGTACTTACTGGTTTATTTACTTTGCTGCTGGTATTTCAGGGAGTTAAAGAAAAACTGCTTTGAAAGCTATGCAAATAAGAAAGCAATTCATAAATCACATTCATTTACACAGAGCTGGACTTACCACTCTGTCTTTATATAGCAGCAATCAATATGTCCTACAGAAATAAGTTTTCATTATTTCAGAAAAATCATATTGCAGATGTCCCAAGACATTTATTCAGGATTTTTTTTACTGGTCAGCAGTTGATGAGCCACTCGTTCACAGGTTGGGAGCAAAAGGTCA
>NW_024369566.1:0-867 GCF_014805655.1 Passer montanus
TGGAGCAACCTGGGATAGCAGAAGGTGTGTGTGCCCATGGCACAGGATGATCTTTAAGGTTCTTTTCACCCCAGACCTTTCCATGACTCCATGAGCACTCTAGAATAAAAGTTATTATGGTTTTAAACAGAAATGACCAAATTAAACCACTTTCTTCTGTGTACACTGGAACTTTCCAAAACCCAAGAGTGTCTCCGTGCTCAAGAGTTCATGGTAAGGTGCCTTTTTTCAGGATTGTGGGCTGCCCCCACATAGTCCTGTTTTCTGACTTAAGCGCTATCTGTCCTTTTCTAAGATTTTGAAATCAGAAAGGTGCAGTTCAGTCAGCTACACAGAATTCCTTTAAAGTAATAACTTACATCAATCTAAACTGTTTGATTCACTTCTCTGACATTTCAGTTCCTTCTCTGCTCCATCCCTGTGTTCAGGAATCTGCACTGGCAACCTTCCTTACACACTTACACCTTGCACACCAAGTGCTCCAGAGAAACTGAGCAGCAGGGCTGGTGCCAGCCAGGGCCCAGCACAGTCAGAACCCTGCAGTGACACCAGATCAGCAAAATAATGGAAGCAGAGAGTGCCAGAGGCAGCCTCACCGTGCTTGGCTTCCCTGCAGTTTGTCACAACTGATGGGATGGATGCCTCAGCCAGGAGCTGCAGGCAGGGCAGGGAGGTTAAAAGGAGGAGCAGCTGTGACACTGAACAGGACTCTCTGCCTCACATGCAGAAGCTCTGGTGACACAGAGGAGACTCAGATTATAAATACAGGAGCCCCAGTTAGGCACTGGAAATTGGTCACAAGGACCAGGCTGGGAAATGCACAGGAATGAAGGATTGGTGCTGGAGGTGCTCAGCAGCACTCTCAGT
>NW_024369567.1:0-839 GCF_014805655.1 Passer montanus
AAACCCCAAAACCCCAAAAACCCCAAAATTGGGGCTGGGGGATTGGGGGTTTTTGGGGTTTTTATGGGATTTTGGGGGGATCTTATGGGGATCCTATTTTTTATAGGATTTTTTTTTTTTAGGATTTTTATAGGATTTTTTTTAGGATTTTTATAGGATTTTTTTTAGGATTTTTATAGGATTTTTTTAGGGTTTTTATAGGATTTTTTTTTTAGGGTTTTTATAGGATTTTTTTAGGGTTTTTATAGGATTTTTTTAGGGTTTTTATAGGATTTTTTTAGGATTTTTATAGGATTTTTATAGGATTTTGGGGTATTTTTGACATATTTTGGGTATTTTTATCCGGATTTTTTTGGAATTTTGGGATTCCCTTGATCCTGAACACGGAGCTGGGTCGGGAGCAGCTCCAGGAATTCCAGGATTTGGGGTTTTTATAGGATTTTTGTAGGATTTTTATAGGATTTTTGTAGGATTTTTATAGGATTTTTGGTATTTTTGCCATATTTTGGGTATTTTTGTCCGGATTTTTGGGATTTTTTTTGGATTTTAGGGATTTTTTTGGGAATTCTCCCCTGGGCCATCCTGGATGTGGAGGAGTTCCAGGATTTGGGGTTTTTATGGGATTTTAATAGGATTTTTATAGGATTTTTATAGGATTTTGGGGTATTTTTGCCATATTTTGGGTATTTTTATCCAGATTTTTTTGGGAATTTTTGGGAATTATTTGGGAATTTTTGGAGTTTTTCCCCCAGGCCATTCTGGATGTGGAACCGGGTCCAGGATTATTTTGGCCATTTTCATCCAGATTTCTTTGGGAATTTTTGGGAATTATTTGGGAA
>NW_024369568.1:0-839 GCF_014805655.1 Passer montanus
AAATTGAAATTTAGAGAGGTTAAAGATGGCCCAGAACAGCCCCAGGGTCACTGAGTCACGTACGGGAGCAACAACCCAAAAATCACCCCAAGGAGCCCAAAAACCCCTTAAGGACACCCCAAAAATCACCCCAAGGAGCCCAAAAACCCATTAGGGACACCCCAAAAATCACCTGTTAAACGCCCCAAAAATCACCCTTAGAGAGCCCAAAAACCCCTTAAGGACACCCCAAAAATCACCCCAAGGAGCCCAAAAACCCATTAGGGACACCCCAAAAATGACCCAGAACAGCCCCGAGATCACCGAGCCTCCTGTGGGGGGAGAGAACCCAAAAATTAAAATTCAGACACCCCAAAAATGGGCCAGAACAGCCCCGAGGTCACCGAGTCATCTACTGGAGAAATGACCCAAAAATCACCCTTAGAAACTGCAAAAATCACCCTTAGAGAGACCAAAATCCAGCCTTAGAGACCCCAAAAATCACCTTTACAGAGCCAAAAAAAGCCCTTAGACACACCCCGAAAATCACCCTTAAACACCCCAAAAATCAGCCTTAGAGAGACCAAAAACCCACTGGAGACACCCCAAAAATCACCCTTAAACACCCCAAAAATCAGCCTTAGAGAGACCAAAAACCCACTGGAGACACCCCAAAAATCACCCTTAAACACCCCAAAAATCACCCTTAAACACCCCAAAAATCAGCCTTAGAGAGCCCAAAAACCGCTTAGGGACACCCAAAAAACAACCTCAAAAAGCCCAGAACAGCCCCGGGGTCACCGAGCCTCCTAAAGGGGGGGAGACCCCAAAAATCCCCCCCAAATCCCCTTTAAACCCCC
>NW_024369569.1:0-839 GCF_014805655.1 Passer montanus
CAGAACCAAGTGCCAGTGCCACTGAGAGATGCTGTGCAGGGCATGCCGGAACTCCAGGAGAAGCTGGAGTGCGAGGCAAGCAAGTGGTGCCCCCATGGACATTGCCAAAGCCTTTGTCCCCATTCCTGTGGCAGCAGAGGGCAGGACACAGCTTGCCTTGACCTGGAGGGGTGTCCAGAGATCCTGGAACCAACTGGAAACTGAGCCCCACCCTGTGCCATGGCCTGATCCTGACTGCCCTGAAAAGGGGGAGGCTCTGGAAAACCCACAGGGCCTTTGTGACAACATCATGTGGGGAACACGGCAGAGGAGATGTTTGGGACAGGGGACCAGAGAATCCAGAGCCTCCTGAAGGCTGCTTTGGCCATCAGAGCAAGGAAGGTCCAGGGCCTGCCAGATCCTTCCTGGTGAAGGAAATGTGCTGGGGGCAGCTTCTGGGCTTTGTTCCTTTGTGGGGGCCTTCCCTGGAAGTCATTCCTTTTGTGACCCTTTGAATTCTGAATCTTGAGAATTGAGAAGGATTGGTTCAACAACCTGACTGGGACCCTCCTCCTTCCTGAGCCAAACAGGGCAAAGCTGAACAAACAAAAATCATTCCTCCCAGTTTAATCAAAAAGCTGCATTTTGGGTCCAGTAAGAGGGACAAGGGTGCTGTGCCCCCTGGCACTGAGGGAGAGAATGGGGAGCCCATGGGGGTACTGGGAGCACTGGAACTGGGAGCTCTGGGCAGCCCCACATGGGAGCCCCCACTCGTGGCCTCCGCCCTGGCATGGTGGGTACCCCTGGCAGCTGGGGGATGCCCTCAGGCAAGGACCCCAGTGTACCCCCAGTGTCACAGC
>NW_024369570.1:0-839 GCF_014805655.1 Passer montanus
CTGCCATCCTAACACCCTCTCTGGGAAGCAGAGCTCCAGCCAGCTCATGGATTCCTGGTCTCTCTGCACAATGTGGGTTTAATAAAGCCCCACTAACAGCCTGGGACCGCAGTTAATTACCCAACGTAACGTTTCTGAACCGCAGCCATTTCTTTAATTCCTGATAATGTTCCTTCAGCCATCTCCAACCTAGCAGGGAGAGAAACAGCCCTGGGATGGGCTGCCTGACAAACTGCACCAGAACAGGAGGTGTTAAAGGTCCTGAGGAATGCAGGAGAGGCAAATAAAGGAGCGAGGATGGAGGGCAGGCTTCCAAAGGATTTTGAAGTATCAATAGAAGTCGTAAGTCAGTGAAAAAGTGTGGCTGCAACTTCTCTGTAAGTACCAACACAAGTGGCCTCAGGAGCTGCTGGCTCCTCTAATTGTTCTCCACCTTCCTCCAGGAGCTGCTGCAGAAACACTAAAACAAATCCATCTCCTAAATTCACCTAGATTAGTCCTCAAATCCATACATTTAGCATCTGAATCATAAACCAGATCAAGCAGCTCACTTGATATGAGATTTAAACAGGGCTGGTTTGAAGCCATTGGGAGCTCTGGGAGATGCTTCTCTCAGATAAAGCAGTTTTGGAATTGAAAATAAATTCCCCAAAAACCTTGGATTGCTACTAAGGCACCCAAAATGATGAGCGTCCCTTCCCTGGCATGCACCGAACTCCTCCATTGCTGCCCTTGCCTGGTGTGGAGGGGCTGCAGAGAAGCCCAGTTGTGCTTTTATCGTGTCTCTCACCTTCCAAAGCCCATCAAAGGAGAAATTCTTCCCTGGCACAGGGTGCCCA
>NW_024369571.1:0-839 GCF_014805655.1 Passer montanus
GGTCAGTTTGGGCTTAAAAACCCCTTTTTTTACCTCAAAATTCTGCTTTTCCACTCCCTAGTTTGTCCTTATTTTATTGGATTTTTGGGGGATTTTTTTTCTGATTTTTAAATGATTTTTTACTGATATTTTTCTAATTTTTTCTGTTTTTTTTTTTTTCTGGCTTTTTTCTTTTTTTTCCCCCCAATTTTATTGTGAATTTTTTCAATATTCCTCCCATTTTTCTCTCATTTTCCTCTCCACTCCCTAGTTTGTCCTTATTTTATTGGATTTTTGGGGGATTTTTTTTCTGATTTTTAAATGATTTTTTACTGATATTTTTCTAATTTTTTCTGATTTTTTTTTTTCTGGTTTTTTTCATTTTTTCCCCCCAATTTTATTGTGAATTTTTTCAATATGCCTCCCATTTTCTCCCATTCTTCTCTCATTTTCCTCCCGTTTTCTCCCATTTTTTCCCATTTTCCTCCCATTTTTCTCTCATTTTTCCCCCATTTTCCTCCCATTTTTCCCTCATTTTTTCTCATTTTCCCTCCCATTTTTCTCTCGTTTTTCTCTCATTTTTCTCCCATTTTCCTCCCCTTTTCTCCCATTTTCCTCCGATTTTTTCTCTAATTTTTCTCCCATTTTTCTCCCATTTTTCTCATTTTTCTCCCATTTTATCTCATTTTCCTCCCATTTTTCTCTCATTTTTTCCTCCCATTTTCCTCCCATTTTTTCTCATTCTTCTCTCATTTTTCCCCCATTTTCCTCCCATATTTCCCATTTTCCTCCCATTTTTCCTATTTTCCTCACATTTTTCTCCCATTTCCCCTCATTTTTCTCCCATTTTTCTCTCATTT
>NW_024369572.1:0-838 GCF_014805655.1 Passer montanus
TTTTTTTTGTCCCAGGGGTGGGATAATCCCTGTAATTACCTCATATTATCCACTGATGTTCATGTATCATCTCTAGTGATACTGGGATCTTCTGCAGATCACTTTGAATATTCAAACAAGTCTTGCTGAGACACTTCTCATTCAACAGCTGGAGATTCCTCTGCTGGAAATGGTTACTTTGATATAAAACCCCCCTCATTGCTTGTTAAATACATGAAAAGGTTGTTAAATGTTGAGTTTCAGACTCACTGTATTTAAATTAATTTAAATATTTCACTGTGTATACAAATTTTACCTATTTGTTGCTCCCATTTTGAATTTAGTGGTGCACACTAAGAAGTCTTTTCACAGCAGGCTTTAATCAGAGGGAAAAGAGAAGAGAATGAAGAGATTTTCATTACTTCAGGAAGAGCAGGGAAAGGCTGCTTTGTTTCGTGTATGGCCAGGAGATTTTCACCTTCGCAGCGAGAAAAACCAGAAAATGTCATATATGCTGTGAACGTCACCAATATTTCTGTCTGCAAGCGTGGTGCTCTCCCAGCTGGTGCATCCCTCAGGAGGGGCCGGGATGTTGTGAGTGTCTGTCCCCAGGATGGATCGTGTCAGATGTGCAGCCCATTCCGTGTGGGATGGCAGCGTGTTGGTGCTCAGCCCAAGGTCTGCAGCCCGGGCTGGAGCCCGGGGGCAGCAGGAGGAGCTGCCCCAGGATGGGGGCGTTTGTGCTGGGAGGGCTCCCTGGCCCTGCAGCCTCTGCCTGACTGCCCCGTCTGGGTGGCCTGGGCCTCGGCGTGGGGCTGGGGCTGTGCTGGCAACAGGAGACAGGTGACACCCCCAGCTG
>NW_024369573.1:0-838 GCF_014805655.1 Passer montanus
CCCCAAAATTCAAAGAAAAATCCCCCCAAAAATCCCCAAAATTTGCCCTAAAATTTCCCAAAAATTCCCCAAAATTCTCCAAAAATTCCCACAAAATTTCCCCCAAATTGGCCCCAAAAATCCCAAAAATTCCCCCAAAAATCCCCCCAAAAAGGTCCCAAAATCCCCCCAAATTCCCCCAAATTCCGCCCAAATTCCAAAAAAAGTTCCCCCAAAATTCCCCCAAATTTGCCCCAAATTCCCCAAAAATTCACCCAAAATCCCCAAATCTGCCCCAAAATCCCCCCAAAAGCCCCAAATTCCCCCAAAATCCCCCAAAATGCCCCAAATCCCCCCAGAATTTTCCCAAAATCCCCCAAATTTCCCCCAAAATTCCCCAAAAATCCCAAATTTCCCCAAATTTGCCCCAAAAGGCCCCAAAATGCCGCCCGGGACCCCCCAGGCGCGCCCGGCATCGCCCGAAGGCGCTCGGAGCCCTCGGAGCCGCCGCGGAACTTTCCAGAAGCTCCAAAAAACCCCAAAAATTCCCCGAAATTCCCCAAAAATCCCAAAATTCCCCGAAATCGCCCCAAAAATCCCGGCCCGGACCCACCGCCGCCGCCGATGGCGTCACTTCCGGCCACGCCCAACCCGGAAGCGCCACGCCGGAAGTGAAGGGGAGGAGGAGCTAAAATGGCGCCCGCGAGGCGCCAAAAAAGTGCCGGGGGTGGCGGGGGCAAAATGGAGCGCGAAAAAAGTCGCGGGTTTTAAAGGAAAATGCTCAAGAATTACCCAAAATCGGTGAAATTTGAGGAAAAAGGGACCCAAAGTGCCAAAATTGAGGGAAAACGACCAAAAA
>NW_024369574.1:0-25429 GCF_014805655.1 Passer montanus
GACTCCTGTCTTTTCAAACCAAGACAGGCTGCTGTGAGAATCCCAAGTGTCTCCTGCAAACAGATGCCAGGACCCAGGGCTGGTGAGTTTTGTTTCCTGGGCTAAAAGCCGGCATTTAGTGTTCGGGGTTCTGTGGGCCTGAGTGGCTGGCTGCCTGCTGAGGTTTTACACGGCGCAGGATGCTTCCCAGATCCAAGCAGCCACCACTGCAAACTGAGGCTCCTTTGAGAGTCGCAAGCGCGTCCTGCCAACTGACATCAACAACATGGGCTGGTGAGTTTTTTCCTCGGGAAAGGGCCAGCATTGTGGTTCCGGGACCTTTGGCCCAGAGTATCCAGCAGCCTGCTGAGGTTCCACACAGTTCAGGGTGTCTCCCTGACCCAAGCTGCCACCATTGCAAACTCAGGCTTCTTTGAGAATCCTAAGTGCCTCCTGCCAACTGACATCAACAACATGGGTTTGTTGAGTTTTGTTTCCAGGGGAAACCTGGGTTAGAGGGGTGCAGGAATGGCTTTGTGTCAGTCTGCGCACAGCTGCCAGAACTGGGGTGCTGAGATGGAGTTTGGAGCCACGGAACCAGGTACCCTGCCAGGTACCCTGCAAATGCCTGGGAGCTTTCCTCCTCTCTCTCAGTTCTGGGGCTGAGGGTTTGAGAGGAGGGGTAGGGGGAGCAGCAGGAGGGGACACTTGCTCTGGCTGTCCTTTCAAATCTGTCTTAACTATTTGTTTCCAAATCACAAGGAACAAGGGGAAAAAATTGGACACTGTTCCACGTCCTTTCTCTGCTTTTGCTGTTAACAGCACTCCAATTTTGTCCCAGGCAGAGAGAGAGTTAACATTCTGTTGGGTAAAGTGAGGGTAATGAAAGGATATCCATCAAACAAACCATTTGGAAACTTTAACATTTCCGCTACTTAGGGTATCTAAAACTATGATATATGATATATACAGCTTCTCTGTGCTGTAGAAAACTTTGACCCCATTCTGATGTTATTTGTTTTCTACAACAGCTTAAGTTGGGGAGTTAACACTGACTATGGATGACCCCACAAAGGCACTGTGGATGTATTCATGGTGTCCTGCAGCAGAAGGGAGTTTAATAGTTTAGTAGTGTGAATGCAGGTTTTTCCACAGAGTTGCCCTCAATAACAGACAAAACTCCAATTCATAACAATTTGTCAGCATAGGCTAAGCCTGTAAGGATTCAGCTATGCTTTTTCAACCTTGACAAATTTCTTGATCTCTGGATCCTGGTACTTTACCCAAATGTCCTGATTTGCATTTTTATACTTTTTTATGTGACATTCTTATGTGACTTTTGATCAAAACTAGAACCTGTAGTTTTCTGAGAATCAATTTCTGACTACAAATTATAAATACCTGCAGTTTCCTAGACTGTCTATAGCTGCTCTTTTACAGTATAAAAATGGTTCTTTTAATAATTGACCACCTGAATTTCAATGATTGAAAAAGTCCTCTTACTCAGTTCTATTATTCTGTGTATTTCCTTCTCTTTGTAATGTTACATTGCTGATTATGAGCATGCACAATGGCTATTGAAATAAATACGGCAGGAGATCTTTCTCCTTTTTAATGCCTTTATTAAAAAGAATCAGCTCAAGTTGGAAGAAAGTGATGGGTCACACCCACGCTGCCGCTGCTCCCAGGAGTGGTACGGAGGAGGATGATGATGCAGCTGTGTCCGCTGGTCTGCAGGCAGAGCTGGGGCTTCTGTCCTCACCAGAGATCAGGAGATTCTGCTTTTTCGGTCTAACATTTCAGATCCTTTCTCTAGTTAACATCTTTTGAGGTTAGGGTGAGAAGTCAAAGGATCTTAGCAGATACTGGACTAAGTTCCTCACCTTTAGACATCACTTAGGTCGCTTAATTCCATGTTGGCTCATTGTTTTTAGGGTTTTTTTTCTGGAAAACTGCAAAATCTGGTTAAATGCATTCTCATCTGCATACCAGCTCTGATGTCACACCCTTCCCCTGCAACCTGCAGGGTTTGGTGTCACTCCCTGGTAATCAGCAGTGGGGATAATGGCTAATCACCAACCATTAACAGGTAATGGAAGAAGAACTCTCAACAATAGGTGACTGCAACATGAAGCTAACCTTCAATTTAACAGCAACTGGTTCAACTTGTTTTAACTCTGCAACCTTAAAAAAAATAGACAACTTTTTACTCATAACAGCTATTGTGCTCCTATGGTGAGACATCAAATGTGCAGGCTCTTCTAATTTTGTCACTGATTAAATAATACATAATCCCCGCAGGAAACTTGCAGGATGTCTCTCATTGTCACTGCTTCTGTTTATTTTCCTTACTCTTTTGAATTGTTCCCTGTCTTCCTACTCACATTCTGAGTAACCAAGTTCTAATTTTCTTTCCTATCTGGCTTTACCAATCTTTCTCTGAATTGGATGCTTTTTCATTAAGCCATGCGAAGTTAAATAATTGTAAGAGGAAGAGTGCTAAATTCAAAAAACGAATATATGTTAGGGATTTTATTCACTGAAGAGGTAAAAGATGTGTCTTCAAATCTTCCTATGTGAAGAATATCTAGTGAATATCTTGAAAACTATCTCCGTGCAGGTATTTTGCACACAGTTAATGCTATAGTCATTGCTTTGGCAAATTTGACAGAACTGCAGCATTGTGTGTTTTGCAGCAGCTTGTAGGGAGAGGTTTTCAGGCCTTGAGAGTGGGCTTTGTCTCATCTAACTTTAGACATCAGAAATTCATCTAGGTATCCTAAATAGTCAATAGAAATACAAATACATGCACACACAGGAGGTGAGATTCATCTTACCGTGTGTCTTGAAAAGGGGTTTTCATGCATGAAACAGATTATGGTCAGAATTCTGCTCAGTACAGTCAATAGAGTTAAGAGAGTTGATAATTTTATTCTGCGATATATATCCATAGAGGTAAAAGGGCTCTCCATGCTTCAGTGCCTACCAGTCTTCTCAATTATTCCAACCCTTGAGTTGAATCCTAGCAGAAAAAAAGTTTTCTCAAGGTGACCTTTACCAAAAGATTCAATGTTAGGTGGAATCAGTCAATTCCTTTTCTGTCAATTTAATAGAAAGGGATCCTAAAGATTAAATACATTTGCTTAGGTGAGAGAAATCATACTCTTTGTAGATGGCATGAACTGCCCAGTATTGATAGCAGAAAGAAACAAAAAAAGCGTGCAAATAAATGTGCAATGCAGTCAGCAGAACTTCAAGAAAACCAGTGAAAAAATATTTGCTTTATATGTCAGATGAATCTGAGAGATACATATG
The DNA here is from genome assembly GCF_014805655.1 of Passer montanus. NCBI lineage: Eukaryota > Metazoa > Chordata > Aves > Passeriformes > Passeridae > Passer > Passer montanus. Next base: position 3,295 of record NW_024369574.1, read on the forward strand.
GAGTGCTTAATCACGTCTTTCATTCACATTTAAAATATGAAAGAGGCTAAAATTATGATAGAGGGAATTAATGGCTTTTAGTTAGTGTATTTCTTTAGAGACATGTACCCTATGAATACATGTTTAGCCACCTGTTACCTTCCCATCACCAATTGTTGCAGTTTTAATTGCCTTTACAATTTATGACTTAATACTTTTTGGATAATTTTTTTTTTTCTAATATTTGCATAAGCTTCTTTTTGGAACACTGGGAAAAATTTCCAGAAATGGTTCAGTTGGCTGGTCTGTCATTTAATATTATAAAACATTTATTGTTTCGTTGATAAAAGACAAACCCACTAAATAAAAGAGTATTCCCTTTATACTTCTCCACTATTTTTCCCAGAATTGATCAAAGACAATTTTGTATTATTTCCAGAATCCCAGAAAACACTCATAATTTATCAAACAGAGCTTCTCATCAGACTTTTAAGAGAGACATACACATATGTTTATTTCTGCCATCTTGCTTGAAGGGCAGTTGCCCCACTATTAGATTCTAGACTTGGGGAAAAAAAAAAAAGCATCTCCTTGTCTATCATCTAGCTCTTTTTCCTGGTGAATTAATTTATAATACTCTGATACTGGTTGTTACAGATTTTGGTTTCCTATATTCTTCAGAAAAGTCAAAATATTTAGAAAAATTTCACCACATCCACAAAGCAATGTAAAGAATTCTGCTGTAAATAGTTAGTACCAAGTATCTAGGGAAAAAAGTGTACAATTACTTGGTTACATCTGAAGAGTTGTTTCATGTTGCATTCTAGGCATTAACTTCTATAAAAACTGCTGTAAATTTGATGTACTTCCCAAACCAGAACCTTAAATATCTCCTGATAGGCTTAATGAGCATTAGAAGTAATAAATATATCTTGTGTTAGAAACAATATAAAACCAAGGGAAAAAACCCCAAAACCACAAACCCCAAAAAACAAAACCTAAAAGCTCAAACTCACCAAAAAACTAACAAATGAAACCATTTATTCTGTTGCCATTTTTTCACTTCTCTTCCACAATGTAAAGGTAGCTCTTGGCAGTTTAGGAGTTGAAAGTATCCAAGTCTATCTGAAACCATATTGCTTCTGAAAGAGAACCAAAACCTATTGAAGCTATCTGTGGACAGAATTGCCCAGTGTGATGCTGGGAACTCCTAGCTGTTTTCAGTGACCTGTCTGGAGAACTGCATTTTTGATGGGCTTTACTTGCATGTCTGAAGGGGAGTTTATATCTCAGGCCCTGAGCCCTGAGAGTGCCATGGGCACAGAGACCCATTGTGTAGCCCTCTGACCAGCCGCAGCCTACGGAGGCATGCTGGATTACTCCCGGAGTTCATGTGGTAGAAAGGTTTTCTGCCTCCGTGAAGAAGGACACTTCCATTTTCCTGCACAGAGCCATTCTATATGTTACAATGGTACCTTGAATTAATCAAGTGCTATTTGCACAATGGCCAGTGAGCTTAGATTATTAAGCTTCTCGTGTTTGATCTGTTTCCTGTTTCAGTAAATAGCAAAACCCCCAAGGACTGCAACGACAAGAAGACAAAGTTGCTACCATATTTCAAATGTTTGCATAATAACTTGGTGATTCTTGCAAATATTTGCAATGATAATTTCAGGTACTGAAACACCAGCTTTGCTCAGGGCAATTCTGAAATTGACTTTAGCTGTTTTCCCTGTTTCTTAGTAGGTGAACTGAGACACTTCTAGCTTTCAAGGCAAGGTGTTTGACGGTATCCTCAAAAAGGCTCAGGTTGCTCAATGAAAAGATGAAAAAAATGGGGTGAAATATCACTTCTGGTTTATGTCATAGATTCAGCCAGATGATCAACAATCATTAGTTTAGTGAGGTACCAGCATAGTCTTTCACTCTTGCAGATCCGCAAAAGCTTAAAACATCCAGCAGCTTTTTCCTGGCAACAAGTGCTATAGCTGAAAGCCAGGCCTGGCCGTCACCTTCTCCTCACAGCCTACAAACTCTGCCAGATGTACCAGTGATTCTCACTTTCCTTCTCAGCTAAATGGAAAAGCACATCCTTTCTGTGTTACAGAGCCCTTAGTGAAACCGAACAGTGGTTCACCTTCAAACAGCTCAGTGTGCCATGACAGAAAACTTTCACTGACCTGTCCCCTTGCCTTTTCCTTGCAGCCTTTTCTTTTCAAAGCACGCACTGGGCATTGCACTTTGCTTCTCAGCTGAGTGTATTGTCATATTGCTGGAGTCCCACTCATCCATCTTCTTCTCGCACAAACTGCTTCTGTTGAAACATGCTGATGTTATGTGCTTTACTTCTCAGCTATTCGCACTGTCACATTCTGTGTCCTGCCTGCAGTCGGAATCTAAACAGAGAAGTTTCTGGCTATGTCTCACACACACAGATGTGCCAGAATGGAAAGGTTGCTTGGACCTTGCCACTTACGTTCGAAAACATCTGTATCTGTTCACTCCACAATCAAGAGACAGCTTTTTTTGCTTTACATCCTGCAAACTTCACACACACACACACACAAAAGAGAGCTTTTCTTTCTTTCTTTCTTTCTTTCTTTCTTTCTTTCTTTCTCTTTTCTCAGCTGCACTCACCTATTCCCCACCTTGACCTCTCTACCTCTCTACCACTTTTCTCTTGGCCTTGCCATGCATGGACATTGCCTCTTAAGAGGCATCGTGTTACCTACCCCACCCTAACATTGCCTTGCCTTTTCTACCCAACCTTTCCTTTCCTTTCCTTTCCTTTCCTTTCCTTACTTTGCCTTGCCTAGCCCTTCCTGTTACAATTACTTCCTGTGCCCAGCCTTGCCTCTAACGTCTTCTCTCACCTACCACTCCATTTGCTTTCCCCTCACGGCTCAGCCTTGCCAACCTCTCCCTTGACTTGCCTACAATTGCCAACACTTGCTTTGCATTGCCTTACCTGCATGGAAGGCAAGGCAAAGAGCAGTAGGCAAGGCAAAGCAAAGCCAGGAAGTTATTTGTAGGGCTAGGCAAGGCAGACATAGGCAAGCAATCAAAGCAAAGGTAGCCTAGGAAAACTAGGCATGGTACTGGAGGCAAGGCAAAGCCAAGTGAATTGGAGTGCCTTTCCTTGGGAAGTAAAAGATATGGTGGCAATATTGGTAGGGCAGCTGATAAGGTACTGTGGGGAGGTATAGTCCAGCAAGACATTTCTGTCCTGGCCCCTTCTGTGTAGGAGCCATTGCTGGACAGAGTCAGTAGCGGATGTGGTATACAACTTTTGCTTGGTAAATTCCTGAATGAGAACAGCAGTGCTTTCTCATGGGAAGGAAAGAACTTAGCCCCAGTGTTGGAGGTGCATGTAAGAAGCTGTGTTGTGCAGCTTAAGGGTGGCAGCAACTTTCTGTCCTGGCATATTTGGTTTGGAAAAACTGACTCAATTCATACAACCATAAAGCAAGGGTAGCCTAGGAAAACTAGGCATGGTACTGGAGGCAAGGCAAAGCCAAGTGAATTGGAGTGCCTTTCCTTGGGAAGTAAAAGATATGGTGGCAATATTGGTAGGGCAGCTGATAAGGTACTGTGGGGAGGTATAGTCCAGCAAGACATTTCTGTCCTGGCCCCTTCTGTGTAGGAGCCATTGCTGGACAGAGTCAGTAGCGGATGTGGTATACAACTTTTGCTTGGTAAATTCCTGAATGAGAACAGCAGTGCTTTCTCATGGGAAGGAAAGAACTTGGCCCCAGTGTTGGAGGTGCAGGTAAGAAGCTGTGTTGTGCAGCTTAAGGGTGGCAGCAACTTTCTGTCCTGGCATATTTGGTTTGGAAAAACTGACTCAATTCATACAACCATAGAGTCAGTATCTATCTTTGGAAGGCATTCTCCCTCCTGAAAGAATCCATTTGGCATGTGTTTTCCACTTCCTGGAGGCAGCCTTCTTGAAATTCTGCCAGCACATTTCTTTTGGACAAAGTAAGCAGCTATCCTGGGTCTTGGTGTGCAGCGGATCTAGTGCCCCATGCAGGTAATGCCCAATTCCAGTGTTCTGACACCTTTGTATAGGATCAGTCCCTGGATGTTATATATATTGGAGGAGGGGATGCCGTTTCTTTTGAGATGGGCTTCTAGTTCCCCTCTTTGGCAAATAAAGCAAGTTTGGATGGGCACTTTGGGTGGTCTTAGTGAATTTGAAGGCTTTTATACTCCCAATATGCAGTTCTCTGAGTCAGAGTTCTCAAACTGTCAGTGGGAATGCAGAGGCCAAGCCTCTGCAAGACAAGTTTTTGTCCCTTGTAGCTTTAGTGTGTGAGCAGTCCCTGGTGCCATTCCATTTGGATCCTTACTCTGTGAGACTGAAGGCTTATGATGGTACCTAGAGCTGAGAAGGAAAGTGGCGATAGCAGGGTGTGTGTTTGTAGTTTGATAGATGCAATTGAAATTGTAGGCAGCAAAGAGCTTTCTCCAGTGACAGTTTTGTGAGTTCTGTTTTTGGCAGATGTTTTCAAGCTTGTTACCACACTCTACGAGACTGAAAAAAGTTTGTTAGGGCAGAGGAGCTGGTGTTGGCCTTTGAGTGTGGTGCAAAGAAGAGTATCCATTTGGAAAGGGAAGATCAGCAAAATCTTTTTGTCATGACACAGTTGATTTGAGAGATGGGATGTTGCTGACTTGGCTGTATCCTGGGGGTGGTTTTGAGCTGGGCTTGGTGCGTGTCCTTGTTTTGTGAGTCAACAATGCCATGGTGTAGTTATTTTGATGAGTACTGACAGTGCCCGGTAAAAAGACAAGCGCTTTTCTAGCCCAGCCCCTTGTGTGTGGGAGCAGTGGGGTCAAGAGCTCTGCTGTGGATCCTGGCTCTTGGGCACTGACAGAATGTGATCCCGCATGTAATAGAGAAGGAAGAGAATCATTTAATTGTTGGCTGTGCAGTTTATAAGCTTCAAAATAAAATTGCAGCATGGACTCTTCCTTTTTTAGAATGTTTTCTGTACCATCAGCTGCTCAACATGTACCCATTGAACTGCATCCAGCTCCCTGCCGATATGCACTTTCCCTCAAGATCTATGTACCATCTTGCACTTTAACTCTTGAAGATCCCAAACCGCTTCAAAATGTCCAGCAGCTGCTCTCAAAGAAAAACTCCTACAACAAAAAGGCAGTGCTGGCCATAATACTCCCTTTGCAGTCTGTAAACTAAACAAAACACACTAGTGATTTGCACGTTCCTTCTCAACTATATATATATAGCATCAGCACATTCTCTCAAAGTATCAGAGACTATCGTTATAGCAAAATGTTTTCAGCTGCTGTTCTGACTGACAGATGTGCCAGAACAGAAGGCACCTACCCTCTTTCCTATGCAAACTGACATTTGCAGCGCAAATATTTTCACATTCTTTCATTGCCACCATGTCTACCTAGAGCTGAGAAGGAAAGTGGCGATAGCAGGGTGTGTGTTTGTAGTTTGATAGATGCAATTGAAATTGTAGGCAGCAAAGAGCTTTCTCCAGTGACAGTTTTGTGAGTTCTGTTTTTGGCAGATGTTTTCAAGCTTGTTACCACACTCTACGAGACTGAAAAAAGTTTGTTAGGGCAGAGGAGCTGGTGTTGGCCTTTGAGTGTGGTGCAAAGAAGAGTATCCATTTGGAAAGGGAAGATCAGCAAAATCTTTTTGTCCTGACACAGTTGATTTGAGAGATGGGATGTTGCTGACTTGGCTGTATCCTGGGGGTGGTTTTGAGCTGGGCTTGGTGTGTGTCCTTGTTTTGTGAGTCAACAATGCCATGGTGTAGTTATTTTGATGAGTACTGACAGTGCCCGGTAAAAAGACAAGCGCTTTTCTAGCCCAGCCCCTTGTGTGTGGGAGCAGTGGGGTCAAGAGCTCTGCTGTGGATCCTGGCTCTTGGGCACTGACAGAATGTGATCCCGCATGTAATAGAGAAGGAAGAGAATCATTTAATTGTTGGCTGTGCAGTTTATAAGCTTCAAAATAAAATTGCAGCATGGACTCTTCCTTTTTTAGAATGTTTTCTGTACCATCAGCTGCTCAACATGTACCCATTGAACTGCATCCAGCTCCCTGCCGATATGCACTTTCCCTCAAGATCTATGTACCATCTTGCACTTTAACTCTTGAAGATCCCAAACCGCTTCAAAATGTCCAGCAGCTGCTCTCAAAGAAAAACTCCTACAACAAAAAGGCAGTGCTGGCCATAATACTCCCTTTGCAGTCTGTAAACTAAACAAAACACACTAGTGATTTGCACGTTCCTTCTCAACTATATATATATAGCATCAGCACATTCTCTCAAAGTATCAGAGACTATCGTTATAGCAAAATGTTTTCAGCTGCTGTTCTGACTGACAGATGTGCCAGAACAGAAGGCACCTACCCTCTTTCCTATGCAAACTGACATTTGCAGCGCAAATATTTTCACATTCTTTCATTGCCACCATGTCCAAGCAGCTAGAGTTCATGCAGATGGAAGTTTCAAGACAGAATATGTTCTCAAAGTATCTTGTTTTCTTAAGAGCTTTTAAACTGTGCACAATGCTCTGTATCTTCTTTCCCACATAGACCTGCCTTCACTTTTTCACTCTCACATGTTTGTTGCAAATGTCCAGCAGCTATTCACATAGAAAAAGGCTCTAGAAACAAAAACGAGCCTTGGGCTGCACCTTTTCCGTGCCCCACGTAAACCACATCAAACTCACCAGTGCACTCTGTCCTTCCCTTCTCTGCTGCATCTACCATTGTGTTCTCTGATCTCGGAACCTAAAGGTAGGCACAGTTGTTTCCATGGAGGAGTTGGAAGAGGCATAGGTAGCAGCACAACTAGCTCTCGCTGAACTTTAATCGTTATGACTGCCACTGTGAATTCAGTTAGTAGGCCAGTAACAGCCATGCTCCTTTTACAGCTGGTATGCTGCAGCCACCATCCCAGTGCTCTGCAGCTTCATTCTTTGACTCTTGTAACCTGTCCTGCTTTTACTCTCCCGGAGGGGAGTAGGGATCTATTTCTCACACAGATCATTGTGGAGGTATCAAAGGGCTCTAGTGCATTGCTTCTGCCATAAGATGCTCGGGCCAGGCATTTACATTCTTAGCACTTCGTAGCTCCGTATTCTGCATCTCTTGTTGTCTGAATCATACCAGAAAGTATTTCAGAGAGAGAAAATGCGCCAGGACAACAAGCTTGGCTGGAGTATACCCCTGAAACTGGTGGAAATTTATGTTTGCACCACATTCAAGAGGCAGTCCTCTTTCCTATACAACCTGCAAACCGCTGTTAGATTGCAGTGCTCTCTGCCCACTCCTTCTTTACTTGAAGTACTGGTGCGCACATTACAGCCTTGCAAGGACAAAAGATCTGGAGGGACATCACAGTGCACCTGTGTAGCACGGACATTGAAAAGCGGCAAAGCTGAATGCCTTCACTGAGTTTCAGTTCTGTTCAGATGACAGAATGAAGCAGCAGAGTACCGGGATGTTGTGCGCAGTGTACCTCATTGCAGAAGTTGAGAAAGAGCTCATTCAGAGAGTCAGGTGAGAATACGCTTGTAACCATATAACTTTCTAATCCAATGGACAGTCGCCAGAGAGTATTGCTTTTCTAACTGTCGCCTTTACTTCTTTCTACTGCAATGTGGATACTTTTGCCCAGTAAGGTCTGATTACATGTACACCCAAATGAAAGGTATTGATAGAGCACATTTCAATAGCACAGTAATTTCTTGCTTTACGTATGAATCTTTCCATGAATGAAATGACTGTAGAATGGTTGAAGAGGGAAGACTTTGCATGGGTAGGGTGTTGTCTAGAAGCTGATACTGCAATGGGTTTGTGTAATCAGAGATCTAATAGCAAAGCTGTTGTCAATGATGGGTAACTTCAGCTGGATTAAAACCATAGGAGTGTAGATCTCTCAGTGAGGAATTTTTATTATTTTTATAGTTAAGGTTAATATTAGACAAAGGGTCAACGTGTAAATGAAAAACGGGCATTTGGTACGCTTCACTGTGTATCTTCATACAACTCAGTCCTATAGAAAAGAGAAATTATCTTACAGGAACATTGCATGATTTTAATGCAAAGTCACATTTATCTTTTGTTTATTTGTTGTGTGCTTGGCCTGGAACATGCTGCTTTGAAGAGGGAAGTGCCTAATAGACATTCCACTTTACAAACACATATGCTTCCCTATTCTTCTGAGACCTCAGCACAGAGCCCTTATTCTCACAATGCTGTGAGTGTAAGACATTCTTCTCTTCCATTGAAAATCGCAAGTGGAGTCATGCCACTTGTCTTCAAAATTATGTATTTCCTTGCAAACTGGTAAAGGAATGATAAAGTGTTCTGTTCATACAATTTAAATGTAATAATGTTCAAAATTTAAAAAAGAATCAATTCATATATGGTCTGCAATAATACAGCAGAAAGAAAATGAAGCAGTCTGGCCTACAAAATAAAGTGAAGCAGAATTCGAGAATTTGGAACACCTTATAATGTAATATTTAAAGAAAATAAATGAATAAAATATAACCTACCCAAACTCAATCAGTGATGCACAGACAGAGAAAAAGAACTAATTACTACTATTATTTCTTTCATTCTCAGACAAGAATTTAAATTATCCTCTTGAATGCGCGGAAGGCTGTTGGAAAAAACAGCAGCCTTCTTCTTTACAACATATTTCTCAGAGCTCCATAAGACAAATCATTACAGCTATGAGGATCTTTCTCTCTGTAAAACCCAGAGCATAGCCAATATTATATTCCTTTAGAATATAATTATATAATTGTATAATTGTATAATTATATAATATTAAATATAATTCTATCAAATTAAACATAAGTATATCATATTAAATATAATGATATAATATAAATTCCTTTAGAGATCCTCGCTGCCCAGGGGGAGTGATGGATAGTCTACATCCCCAGCACTTCAACCAGACCGTCTGTCGTATTGAGCATTGCTACTGCAGCAAGGACATCATCTATAGTGGTTTTCTATCCAAAATATGTGCAAGGCACAACAAAGAATATACCCAAAACACTGACCACAGCTTATGGCCTTCAAAACAAATATCTCAGGATGACAATACTGGATCTTCTGATCCAAACCATCAGGAAACATTTCCTTATAGTTGAAAAGGCTTCTGTGTATTGTAGAAAAAATAGTTATGTAAACAAGAGTTGCATGACCTAATATTTCCGTTTAACTGGAACTATTTTTCAATATTATTTATACATTTATTTTCAGTGCATTTGGTAAAAAAATGTAAAGTGTCATTTAAAAGAAATTATTGGATGTGTACTAAGTACTTCAGATTAGTTAAGGTGCTGGTTTTGCATGGCTTGGTTTTTGGTGGGGAGGGAAGAAGCCAGCCACAGAAGTGATTTTTTGTGAAAAGCTCCTAGAAACTTCCTCCATGCTTGAAAAAGTGAATCCCTGCTTGGCACTAAGAACAGACATGCTGCTAAGCCAATTAGAGAAGTTGGTAGCGCCTCTGTGATATATCTAAGAAGCAAATCAAAACTGCAGCCAATTAACTTTTAAGTTTGCAAATTTTTAGGTTGGCACCCCAGTGTCAGCCAGTGCTGCAAATGGAGTACATCTTCCATGGGAAAAAGAAGTAATTTCGCCAGGGTCTGGGTATCAGCTCAGAGGTGACATTTGTCATTGGAGTACTACCAGAAAGGTTTTCAGCTACATCTCACACTGAGTAAATGTGCCAGTATAACAAGCTTGCCCAGAGCACACCCCTGAAACTGATGGCAACTTGTACTTGGTCCACATTGACCTGTACTATTTGCCTGTTTTTGAAAAAACACAGATCTCTGAAATCAGTGGCATCAATTACTACATCATACTTGAAATAATAACACACAGTTGTCTATAAAATTGTTTAGCCTTTTTAAAAATTCTATGCATTATATAAGTAAAGTATGCCTAAAAGCAAAAAAGATTCTCCATTTCTATTCTATACTTCATTATTATTTAGAATGAATTGAAAATGTGTTATTCAGTGCTGCACATGCAAAACAGAACATATAGAACATAAAGATCAAAATCAAATGACTCTAAATTCAAAGTAAACAGATTTTAAATTGTCTCTATACTATTCTCATGCCTCAATCAATACAACCAGAGATGATGTCACTCATATCTGCAATCACAGAATCGTAGAATGCTTTGTGTTGGAAGGAACCTTTAAAGAATTTCTAGTTCTAAGCATCTGCCTTGGGCAGAGATACCTGACTTTAGATCTGGTTGCTCAAAGCACCCTCTAACCTGGCCTTGAACATTTCCACTAATGGGGAGTCTACAACCTCTCTATTCCAATTTGTCACCATCCTTATTCTAAAAAAGCTCTTCCTTGCAGACAATCTAAATCTTTATGCTCTCATAAACCATTGCTCATTGTCCTATCACTACAGACCCATGGTAAAAAGTCTTTCTCCATCTTTCCTATAAGTTGAATTTACATATGGAAAGGCCACAAGAAGGTGTCCCCACAGTCTTCTCCAGGATGAATACCACCAACTCAGTTTTTCCTCATAAGAGAGGTGTTCCATTTTATGATAATTTTCATGGCCCTCCTCTGGGCTTACTCCAACAAGTCCCTTTCTCTCCTTTACCGAGGATGCCAGAGTTGGATGCAATACTCAAGGTGTGGTCTCACAACAGCAGATTAAAAGGGGAAAATCACCTTTCTCCAACCTGCTGGCCACACTTGGTGCAGTTGGCTTTTAGGTCTTCAAGCTCACCATGGCAGTTCATGTCCAATTGTTCATCCAACAGTATTCCCAACTCCTTCTCTCTGTCTGGCTGCTTTTAATACCTTCATCACCCAGTCTGTACTGACACGTTGCCTTGCTGAACTTTCATATATTTACATGGGCTTATTCCTCCAGCCTGTCCAGTCTCTGGATGGCATCCCATCCCTCAGATATGTCAACCGCAGTACTCAGCTTGGTGTCACCTGCAAGTCGGCTGAGTGCTCTCAATCCCCCTGGTCTACATCATCAATAAATATATCAAATAGTATCGGTCACAGTGCAGACACCTGAGGGAGACCTTTTGATACTGGTTCCCACTTGTACATTGAAACTGTAACTCTTTGAACATCCATCCATCCATCCATCCATCCATCCATCCATCCATCCATCCATCCATCCATCCTTCCACTCATCGATCCATCCAATTCTTTATTCACATGAAAGTTCACTCAACAAATCCATACCTCCCCAATGCAGAAGTAAGTACATTGTGCAAGACCTTATCAAAGGTCTGGGTAGATGACATTTATAGCTTTTCCTCTGTTCACTGGTGCAGTTGCTCCATCATAGGAGGCTACTGGTTAGTGAGACAAACACATTCAATTAACAGCTGAATAGAAGTGGAATAAGAAGTGAAGGCACAGAAAAAAGCAATCAGCACATACATTGTCATTGCAAATATGCACGCATACATATTTAATTAACAAGAAGCATGATTTCAGTCTTTGAAGGATATATGGGTTGTACTTAGTTCCTGCTGAGTCACAGTGGCATCAGTATAAACAAGTCTCTACAAGTGTCACAAATGTGAGAAAAATAATTATATCTGCACTGCAGATATTTCCTGCTGACAATCAGATTTAAATAAAGCCTATAGGAAATGGGAAAATTCTCAGTGATTTCAGTTGTTTTTTTATTAAACACCATGTGAAGAGTTTGTTTATAATATAGTAAGTAGATTCTGCATTTAAATAAAATGCTAATTTTATTTATCCAAAATTAGTAATTTTTGGTAATATTAGTGGATAAATTAAAAAAATCCAATCACTGTGCAACTAACATTTGTAAAATTAAAAAGTGTGAGATTGATCTTTTCTGTCTAGATCTCATATTCTATTGTATTTAATAATATTCATTTGCAATGAATATATACTAATATACAAATAGATGAACTCACTTCTTCTTAAACTGGAGCAGGAATAAAATTATTACTTCACTATAACTATATTCTAATGAAAAAAAATTTTAAAAATCCTTTATTTTTTCAAAGGGGACAAAAAAAGCTAAGCTAGGTTTTGACATTCAGCATAGTACAGTCGAATAGGCAGAAGTTTGCATATTGAGATGAGAAACACACTGCTGGCTCTACACCCTTGCTACAATGCAGACAGTAGCTGACCTGTGCATGTAAGGAAGATGATATTAAAACTAAAAGCATGAACCTACCCTGTGTGGCTTTTCCCACCCACTCTACTATGCAGATTTTATTAATAAAATCTTCAGGACATTTTTTGAGCTCTTTTATGAGTTTTTTTGGACTGAAAGACACACATAACTTGAAGATTTAGTTATTTAGTGATTTCTCTGGCCCACTAGAGACAGCTAGGATGTACTATACAGACACTTCTTTTCAGAAAAACAAAACCACAAAAAAGTTAACATGATCATGCCTACTTGACACTAGGCATTGGGAATTTTGAAAACTAGATCTTTGAATTTGATACTATTTTTCTGGCAAAAGTCTTGAACTGCATTTTATTACTTGACTCTATCTCAGACTCTATGAACTATGTCATGTTCTTGTTAGTGAGGAAACGTTGCAAATGTCCTACCCTTGTTGCATTAGAAATGGTGGCACAGTATCTTTGTGCTGCTCAGAATAAAAGGAATGAAAGGAACAGAGAGCCAGAAATCCAAGGATTGCAGCTGGTCAGCAGTCAGCATTAAACTGTTAAGAAATGTTAGAACTATTTCCATCACCATTTCTAAGATTTTCTTTCCACATCCAGAATACTCCTGTGGAATACAGTCATTCCTTGAGTCTGGGAGAAGAGGAACAGAAACCCACAGGAAATGTTCAAGTTTCACTTTGTAGCTTTGGATATTGTACTGAGTTAACAAACACCATCCTATTTATTTCTATTTAATTAATTTTATAAATATCTGGTTTATGAACTTCAAATATGAGATTATTTCCTATTAACTGTATGAGTCATAGGTGATGGATTTCTAAGAAATAGTTGTATTATTATTGTTTATTATGCACAAGAAGGTTTTTCCCAGAACAAATCAGATTTTGATTTCTGATACTAGCTGTTTGTTTACCATAAGGGAAGTAGTAAGAGAAAAAAAAAAGGCAGCTGGAATGAATCTGTGCTTTTTGAGAAACCTTAGCCTCCAGTTGAATGACTGTTACCCTGAAGCAGGCCAATAGATTTGAACTGGTTTTACCTTTATGGAGAGATAAAACCTAAACCCAAAAATTTTTGCCAAATGTTTTGGGAAACTGCAGTGCAGTATTTCCATTCACAGAAACTACTATGCAATGAAATAGATGATGATGCCAGTTCAATACTTTTCCATATCTTGAGAGGCTGCACCTCCAATTACCTACTTTTCTATAAGAAAAAGGAGAAAAATAACTTATTCTTGTATTTGTTCTATACTACTGTGAAATAGTGGTGAAGCCCCCTGATTTTAGCCTGGATGGTTGGCAGGGGCTTTTTTGAGAACAGGCTCTGGAAACTTTGACGAGAGATACCACTTGATCCAGTTGTGCAGAAAAACAAGTTTAATATAATGACAAAACAACAAATCAAACAGCATGCACAGCATAAGGAACGAACCAAAAAAAAGCCAGGGTCCAGGCTTTGCAGTGGCATTTATGCATTTCTGAAAGGGGAAGGGGTTAAGGCAAGGTTTAAACAGAGGGTCCAACAGGAACGAGTGATTCAGAATATTACAATCAATGCAGCAAAAACTACCCAATGGCAATACAGAGACCGTGGAACTTACTAGCCATAATTTGAATAACAGAATCTCTGGCCCACTAGAGACAGCTAGGATGTACTATACAGACACTTCTTTTCAGAAAAACAAAACCACAAAAAAGTTAACATGATCATGCCTACTTGACACTAGGCATTGGGAATTTTGAAAACTAGATCTTTGAATTTGATACTATTTTTCTGGCAAAAGTCTTGAACTGCATTTTATTACTTGACTCTATCTCAGACTCTATGAACTATGTCATGTTCTTGTTAGTGAGGAAACGTTGCAAATGTCCTACCCTTGTTGCATTAGAAATGGTGGCACAGTATCTTTGTGCTGCTCAGAATAAAAGGAATGAAAGGAATGGAGAGCCAGAAATCCAAGGATTGCAGCTGGTCGGCAGTCAGAATTAAACTGTTAAGAAATGTTAGAACTATTTCCATCACCATTTCTAAGATTTTCTTTCCACATCCAGAATACTCCTGTGGAATACAGTCATTCCTTGAGTCTGGGAGAAGAGGAACAGAAACCCACAGGAAATGTTCAAGTTTCACTTTGTAGCTTTGGATATTGTACTGAGTTAACAAACACCATCCTATTTATTTCTATTTAATTAATTTTATAAATATCTGGTTTATGAACTTCAAATATGAGATTATTTCCTATTAACTGTATGAGTCATAGGTGATGGATTTCTAAGAAATAGTTGTATTATTATTGTTTATTATGCACAAGAAGGTTTTTCCCAGAACAAATCAGATTTTGATTTCTGATACTAGCTTGTTGTTTACCATAAGGGAAGTAGTAAGAGAAAAAAAAAAGGCAGCTGGAATGAATCTGTGCTTTTTGAGAAACCTTAGCCTCCAGTTGAATGACTGTTACCCTGAAGCAGGCCAATAGATTTGAACTGGTTTTACCTTTATGGAGAGATAAAACCTAAACCCAAAAATTTTTGCCAAATGTTTTGGGAAACTGCAGTGCAGTATTTCCATTCACAGAAACTACTATGCAATGAAATAGATGATGATGCCAGTTCAATACTTTTCCATATCTTGAGAGGCTGCACCTCCAATTACCTACTTTTCTATAAGAAAAAGGAGAAAAATAACTTATTCTTGTATTTGTTCTATACTACTGTGAAATAGTGGTGAAGCCCCCTGATTTTAGCCTGGATGGTTGGCAGGGGCTTTTTTGAGAACAGGCTCTGGAAACTTTGACGAGAGATACCACTTGATCCAGTTGTGCAGAAAAACAAGTTTAATATAATGACAAAACAACAAATCAAACAGCATGCACAGCATAAGGAACGAACCAAAAAAAAGCCAGGGTCCAGGCTTTGCAGTGGCATTTATGCATTTCTGAAAGGGGAAGGGGTTAAGGCAAGGTTTAAACAGAGGGTCCAACAGGAACGAGTGATTCAGAATATTACAATCAATGCAGCAAAAACTACCCAATGGCAATACAGAGACCGTGGAACTTACTAGCCATAATTTGAATAACAGAACTGGAGAATCCTGGGTAGTAAATCCTTACAGAGGGTTCTCCCATGGCTTCAGATTGAAGCTCCCTTCCTTATTCAAACTGACCCAACAGAGCGGCCTATGTTCTGAAAAGAAATTGTATAGATAGTGTGGTAATAAAAAATATGTCATTTCACAAGGACAAAATGTTCAACCAAATGGCATAGACAAAACCATTGAAACAGCATGGCAACCAAGTCAGATGCACTTTAAGATGAAAACTAGAAACTTCATTTTCTCCTTCATTACATCTGAAATTAAGTAACGGTTGATACCATATGGTATTATTTCATGATTCATACAGAACATTCTAAATACCAAGAAGGGATGCATCCGATTTCAATAAAAATTTCAAAAGAAACAAGGTTTGGATCCAGTTTAGATACTGGTCTGCACCTGACAGCACAGTTTGCCCTACAGATGGAATGAAATGTTTGACCCTCTGAAATACAAGGAAATTTATTTCAGTGCAATCTAAGCACTGTTGGAAGTAAGATAACTCTGTAGACAAACACATTGATTCATGGTGAAAGATACAGCGGTTTTAAAGAAATCAATTTTGATGCAGTTACATGTAATTTTCTGCAAGGGACACTTCTTTAATCTCAGGCTTAGGTAGCAAAGCCTTATTATGCACTCTTGCTTAAACTGTCTCATCACCACACAGGGTTTGTTCTTCTGTACTGCCTGGGGGGATGTATTATCCAAGCCTAGATGCTTCCTGGGGAAGAGCTGGCATTCAGAAAGCAATGTTGTAGATGGTCCTGGCAATTCAGCATGAATAATGGCATAAACTTTCTTCCTGCGCCAGTGCTATTTATACACACAGAAATAGCCTCAGTGTCTTGCAGATGTTTCTTAATGTCACTGGTGTCAGCATTATCCTTTACTTAAATATAAGGCACACTTTCAAGACTTCTGTTTTGAAAGTTAGGGTGCATGGCAAATATGTTCATTAGATATGAAATAAAATCCTCTTAGTTTAGAGTCTATACCTGGAAGAAAATAGACTGTATAAAATTAAAATGTTCACTTGGGAACAAAGACTCCTCTGTAGCATTCCATGAACTCTCTAACCTTGGTCAATCCCCAAGCCCTCAGCCCTGGGAACATCAGTAACTACTTACCATAGCCCTCTCAAAGGGAAAAACAGAGTCCCCCATGGACTTGGTGTCGCAACTCCCTCTGGTTTCTCCTTCCCCTGTCACTGGCTTGGCACCCCTGGCGGCCTCCCCCCTTCCCCTGGAGGCCAGTCCCCTCTGCCAGCCCTTTGCTCCGCCCCCTACCCCTTCCCCGTTTTGAGTTGGCTGCTTCAGGTGGTTGAGCCTCTTTCCCGCTGGGTTTCCTTTCAGCTGCTGTGTTACTCCGCTGGAATAAAACCTTGCAAAAGAGCCTTTCTTGCCTCTATCGCTGAGCCAGTTGCGGTGAGTGTCGAGTGGAGGTTTGACTGTGTTGCCTGAATGTTAACTCAACTCAACCTCTCCTTTCGACAGGAGAGGTTTCTTGGGGACAAAAAAGGCAGAAGCACCTACCATTCTAACACCCATATTTTTACTCCTGGTCTCACTGCTCCAGGCAGGCATTACCTATTTAGCAAGTCATTTAGCTGTTTATGCTTCATAAATCTCATCTACAAAAAAAAAATATTCTAGTCATTAATTCTAGAAAAATACTAGAGTAAAACCTACAGTTAAAAAACCCCCAAACAACAGCGGGGGGGGGCGGGGCAGGTGGAGGTTTGTTAATAGGGATTTTTATGTTTATTTAAATATAAGTGAACTTTATCTTTGAAGAAATTGCAAGTTTTCATTCAACAAAAAAATAAAAAAATATATATGTGTGGGTGAAAAGTCAAAGAAGTCTATTAAGAAAGGAAGATACTAGTTCTGTCCAATAGATAATCTGAAAGGACACAGATGATAAAATTATTCCATCCAACTGAAAATCATAACTGCATTTAAGGATTTTTAAGATGAATGGGAAGTATTAATATTTAGCAATACATACTCCCATCTTATACTCACTAGAGATGAATGAGCATTCAAAGAATGAGCAAAATTTGCAATTAGAAATAATTTGCCATTTGGACAGTGTTATTAATCAACAATAGCTTTCAGCAGTATATCTGATTTCTATTAAAATTATTTATTTTCTATTCTTACTAAGTATCTACAGAAAGATCCTTCAGCTCCCGTTCATGTGCGCACCCTGTGATCATAGACCAGACAGGGGCTGTCCATTTCTGAGGTCCTTTTTTGACAAAATTCACATGAGTATGCTTAATAATGGTGAGCAAACAGTGTATGCTTGGTGTCCTAAAAAAACTGCATCTAAATGTGCAGCTGCCCAGCACTTCTATAGACAACAGGGAATTCCTAGTTTGTTAATCTGATATGCTAGTTTGTCTCCTTTGATTCTTCTAGGCAGTCTGGTTTGATCATGATTCCAGATATGCTAGATGCCTAAAGTGAGATTGAAGGTTTCTACATGAGGAAACACTGCAGTTACAACAAATAGAAAGATGTTAATGTCACTAATGCTTTTCCACTCTTTTTGGAAAAAGAAAGTTTTATTACTAATAATAATAATGGAAAAAATTAAATTCCATCTAGTCCTCAAGGAATAGAGTTGGAATTTTTATGCAGATTTTTCATCTTCACATGACTTAAGAAGTGATGAAAAATTATGCATTGCCTCACTGCATTATCACAAAGCATATTTATCATGGTTTAGATTGAATGACAAATTTGACATTTCTTTCTCTGTTATTAAGATTTTAAAAACTGCAAAACCTAAACCAAAATCAAAATAAAGAGCTAAAATAAACGATGTGAAACAAGCAAAGTAGTGTAATTAGATGTACTGCTTAAGGAGATGGTAGGTTCATCGAAGCAACAAAATTTTGTTGTTGAAGAGAATATAAACATTTTCCCACTAACCGTCATTTCTTTAGCTGTTATTAACATCCAAAATGATTTGGCCAAAGAGGCATAGGAGCCGTTTTGAGATCTTCAGTGTCATGGAGGAGTCTTCACAGCTGTACACTAGTAGGGGATGTCAAAAGAAAGTGTAAAAGTCATCTTGTCCCATGAGCATATACCTCAAGGTATTTCATACCTTGGTCTTTGAATTCTGGAGTCAGAAGGCTGAAAAAAAGAGTATTAGCAGGAAAAAAAAAATCACAGAATAATCACTCCAATAGTGAGTGATTATTATAGATTAGTGATTACTAATAAAGATACAGTAAAACTTTGTAATGGAAGAAGCAGACGACTTTATTAGTATGCAAGTAGTGCTCTGAAAAATATGAAGATAATAGGACTATTCCACGTAAAAAATAGTTGGGTTTAAAGAATCAGCCAATATGTATCACCACAGGAAAAATATGCTTTTATTTTTTTCTTTAAGGAAGTATCTAGGTCTGTAATTATGAGTTTAAGCCATCACAAGTATATATTAATTCATTGACATTTCTCTCTGAGTTTGGCAGTTGGTTTATAGGTTGCCTTATGATTTATCATTTATAGCATATCACATCACTTTTAATACATTTTTCTAATTGAAGTTCTATTTATATACCGTGTGGTAATTAAAGCAATTACTTTTATTAAATGATGTATTGGGTTGAAATATTATTTTGCTTTATTAATTCCTATTGTATGTTGTTTTTAACATGCTTTTTGTTTGCAGCATTAGCATTCTGTGGTGCAGTTGCATAACTAGGCAGGCATTCAACAAAAAGACTTCAGCTATATGGTGCTCAAAATTGTGAAATGTAACTGCTCAGTTCCAGCAGTAGAATTTACAATGCAGATGATTAAGTTTGCATAAACCGTGATTTCCATAAACCTCTTTGAATGCTGGAGTACTCCACTTGGAAAATGGAAAATAAGAAAGGGATAGACTCAAGTGGGTTGCCTAAACTGAACTGTCATGGTCTGGGAATCCCAAGACATGAAAGATGTGAACCCATTGAAACAAATCCAGAGGAGGCCATAAGGGTGATCAGAGACCTGGAACACCTCTCCTATAAAGGTAGGTTGAGAGAGTTGGGTCTGTTCAGCCTGGAGAAGAGAAAGCACTGAGGAGAACTTACAGCACTCTTCAAGTATCTAAAGGGAGTCTACAAGAAATCTAGAAAATAACTTTTTGCAAATGCATGTAGTGGCAGAACAACAGGGAACACTTAGCAAATTACAGATCCATTTACTTTCCACTGATCTTGTAAGCCAATCATCCCAGCTCTCATTTACACCTCTAAAAGTTATGGGAGTTTCAGAGAAGATGCAGCCACAAAGAAAAGACAGCTTTGGGAAAGAATGTAAATGAAGAAAATGAACTGGCATCCATATGTATATATTGCACAGCTGTGTTCACTATGGCTGAATTTGTTCAGCAGAGAGCTTTTTTTAGTGACAACTAACACTTTTTATGGCTTGTAACTTAGGTTTCAGTGCGGTGCTTGTCAGATCTTGGTGTCATAAATACTTTGCAGAGAGTGACGTATCTGACATTGACAGAATAGGGTACTGTTAACCATGACACTTCATTCACCTCACCTATATGTGTCCTGATACTGCCTTAAAATTAGCAGGGAAATCTGAAAATTTCCAGGAAGTTGAAACAGATGAAACTAATGTGGTTATACAAAGGATACCAAAAATATTTTAATGTTTTATGTAATATGGTATATTTTCAGAAATTTAAAAAAAATTCCTGTAACTAGTAATGACATTCTCTTCTGCAGTTCAACAGGCTACATTAAGTTATTACTTCCGTTGTTCAAATTTCATTTCTTGAAGAAACATGTTGATTATTTTCTATCTGCAAGGTTATTCTTTTCTAATCATCTATTGCAGAAATGGTAGTAAGTTGTGCTGCATTGCAGCATCAATTCAGTGCATCGAAAATCTCTGTGTATCGGGGAGACAAGCCTCCAATCTTTAGGACTTCTGCTAGCTTTTATAATGTTTAATTTCCTTCATAATTCATATTATTTTCTTTCTGATTTCTTGGAAGTTGATAAAGAAGAATACACAGACTACTTAAGTAATAAAAGTGCAGAACCCTTCTTCTCTACAAATTAGCTGCTGAAAAAATTAAATTTCCCTTCTTCTTAATACTGTCTAAATCCCAGTTTCCAAACGTACCCTCTATCACGACACTGGACATCTCCTTCACTTCACCTCTATCTGCTGTTGTCAATCCACCCATTTCCTCCAATTAAGAACTCAAAAAACAACCTTTAAAAGAGCTTTTCTCTGCCCAGGAGCATACCAAAAATATTTCTGTTACAGTAGGAAATAAATAAATAAATAAATACGTATTAGATCTCATTTGCATGGCAACAAAATCTTCTACCGGGGAAAAATATGCTATCAAAGTATAAAATATATTCAAACAATTAGGTTAGTCAGGTGGGAAAGAAGAACAGGTTCTGGAAACATGTTTTGATGAAAAGAATTTCTGTTCACCTTCACTGATTCCCTTCTGAAACACACTGAACTTCATTCTTCCTTGACAAGTCAATTTCTCTGCTCCGGCAGAAGCACAGTGGCACTCCTGTTCTGCAAGGTCTCCAAAGTTAGAGGCTCTGAAGACTTGCTGTGGACTTATCTGTCTTCTAGCCATTAGACAATTTAAATAATAATTTGTTCCTTTCTTATGTAGTTCACTGTATATACAGGATGCAGGGTTTTGCATTCGCAGGAAGTTTGTATGGATTTGAAAAGTATCCTCATACCAGAGCCACAAGAACATTCTCATACCCTTTTTAATCATCTTCAAACTAAGCACTTCTCACAATAACCTAACTCAGGAATGACTTGCAAGTGAGTTGAAGAAACACGGCAAAGATAAGTAGTGTTCAACTGCAGAGAATTGTTTAGGGACACCATACCCTAATATTTTAAATTAGGAAGCATGGATGGACCGTTTCTTTTTTTTGTTTTCCTTAGATGACTACAGAACCAGTGGTACTTTGTAGGAGGGTGTTTGGATTCATGATGAAACTGGCAACTAAGAGCTACACAGAAGGTGCTACTTTTAGACCAGAAGATTCAACTACTTAAAGGCAGATGGGAGAACAGCTGACTAGTGACAGCTCTGACAGGAAATAGTCCAAGGATTACCCCTTGGGAACAATATTAACACATTTAAATTTAAATAAAACATTCATTTCAGAGGACCAAGCGTCAGTAAAAATAAAAGGTCAAGTAAAGACATCTTAGTACTCTTCTTATCAGAAGCATGTTCCTCCATATGAGAGTATTTAGGTAAGGACAGTGCATTCATAAGGAAAGGTGTGCCAGTTAGAAAACCTGTGGAACAATGCAAGACAAACTTACACAATATACATCATCAAATGCAAAATGAATAAGTAATTTCAATCTTCCATGGAGGTAATTGCATTTTATTTGTTATTTTCACTTCAGCTGCTAAAAATTGTTTCTTTAAGGCTGAATTTTATTAATTCAGCAAAGCTATCTTCTTGAATGTCTTTATACCCATATTAAACACTGAGGTGACAAAGAGAACAGCAGTGGAAGGAAACCTTGTCCATCTCCCCCTCCTTGTAGCTTCAGACCAGTGAGTGATTAGAATTTGGTCACTTCAGTCACTTCATTTGAGATAAATAGCTTTACTAAGAAAGAATATTATCCACCCTTTATCTTTCCTCTTGGAGCAGTTCCACTTTGTAGTAATAAATTCTTGACTCAGTTGGGGAGAAACAATGGCATTACAGCCATGGTTGTTAGAGTACACTGATGAGAAATGAAGTTTTCATGTTCAGATCCTTGCTTCAGTAAATATTCAAAATTCATCAGTGTCTTGGTTTGAAAAGACAGGAG
>NW_024369575.1:0-838 GCF_014805655.1 Passer montanus
AAATGGGGATTTTTGGTGGAAAAATGGGGGGTTTTGCGTGGAAAAATGGGGATTTTGGGGAGGTTTTCATGGTGGTTTTGGGGTATTTTGGGTCATTTCTTGGCCTATTTCAGGTGGGAATTTTTGATGTTTTTGGGATAATTTTGGGATATTTTGGGGATATTTTTGGGTTATTTTGGGGATATTTTCAGGATAATTTTGGGATAACTTGGGGATATTTTTGGGGATAATTTGGGGACAATATTGGGGATATTTCCAGGATATTTTTGGGGTCTTTTTGGGGATATTTTTGGGGATAATTTTGGGATATTTTTGGGATATTTTCGGGATATTTTTGGGGATGTTTTTGGGATATTTTTGAGGATATTTTGGGCATATTTTGGGGATAACTTTGGGATATTTTGGGGATATTTTTGGAATATTTTTGGGATATTTTTGGGATATTTTCGGGATATTTTTGGGGATGTTTTTGGGATATTTTTGAGGATATTTTGGGCATATTTTGGGGATAACTTTGGGATATTTTGGGGATATTTTTGGAATATTTTTGGGATAATTTTGGGATATTTTTGGGGTGTTCTGGGCATATTTTGGGGATAATTTTAGGATATTTTGGGGATAATTTAGGGATATTTTGGGGATAATTTTCAGATATTTTTGGGATATTTTGGGATATTTTTGAAATATTTTGGGGATAATTTTGGGATATTTTGGGGATATTTTTGGGGTGTTTTTGGGGATATTTTTGGGATAATTTGGGGATATTTTCAGGATAATTTGGGGATATTTTTTGAATATTCTGGGGATAATTTGGGGCTATTTTTGGGATATTTTGGGG
>NW_024369576.1:0-837 GCF_014805655.1 Passer montanus
TTTGGGGGGGTTTGAGGTGGTTTTGGGGGAGATTTTGGGAACTGAGGGGTTTTTGGGAGGTTTTGAGGTAGTTTTGGGGGAAACTGAGGGGTTTGGGGGGCGTTTGGGGTGGTTTTGGGGGGTCGTGAGGAGGTTTGGGGGGGAGCTGAGGGTGTCTGGGGCTTCCATTGAGTATTTGGGGATCTGTTGAGAATTTTGGGGTTCCATTGAATATTTATGGGTTCCACTGAGTATTTTGGGATTTCCATTGAGTATTTGAGGGTTCCATTGAGTATTTTTAGGTTCCATTGAGAATTTGGGATTTCCATTGAGGATTTGGGGGCTCAGTTGAAGATTTGGGATTTCCATTGAGAATTTGGGGGTTCCATTGAGTATTTTGGGATTTCCATTGATTATTTGTGGCTTCTATTGAGAATTTTGGGGTTCCTTTGAATATTTTGGGGTTCCTTTGAGTATTTTGGGATTATATTGAGTGTTTTGGGTTTCCACTGAGGATTTTGGATTTCCATTGATAATTTTGGGGCTCCATTTAGTATTTAGGGTTCCACTGAATATTTTGGGAATTCCATTGAGAATTTGGGATTCCTTTGAGTATTTTGGGGTTTCACTGAGAATTTTGGAGTTTCATATAGGATTTGTGGGTTCCATTGAGTATTTTGGGGCTCCATTGAAGATTCTGGGGTTCCATTGAAAATTTGAGCATTCCATTGAGGATTTTGGGGTTCCATTGAGAATTTTTGGGGTTCCATTGAGTATTTGGGGATTCCATTGAGTATTTTGGGGTTCCACTGAGAATTCTGGGGTTCTGTTGAGAATTTTTGGATTTCCATTGAGTAT
>NW_024369577.1:0-837 GCF_014805655.1 Passer montanus
CCAGCTGCTGCACCTGCAGAGGGGGAAACTTGAGGGGGGAAATGGGAAAAAAATGGAAAAAAACCAGGAAAAATGGCTGGGAAAAATGGAAGAGGGTGGGAAAGGTGAGTGGGAAAATGGAAAAAATGGGAGAGGGTGGGAAACGTGAGTGGGGAAATGGGAAAAAACGGGAAAAATGGGAAAGGGTGGGAAACATGAGTGGGGAAAATGGAAAAAAAGGGAAAAAAATGGGAAAAGGGGGTGGGAAACTGGGAAAAGGGGATGGAAACATTGCTGGGAAAAGGGATGGGAAACCCTGCTGGGAAACTGGGAAAAGGGATCAGAAACCCTGCTGGGAAACTGCGAAAAACTGGGAAAAAGCGGGAAAAGGGATCAGAAACCCTGCTGGAAAAGGGGAAAAATTGCAGAAAAAAGGGGGAAAACTGCAGGAAAAAGGGGACAAAACAGCGGGAAAGGTGGGAAAAAGGAGTGAGAAAAAGGGGGAAAAAAGGGTGTGGAAGGGGGGAAAAGGGGGGAAAAGGAGCGGGAAAGGTGGGAAAAAGGGGAAAAAGGAGTGGAAATGGTGGGGAAAAGGGGGAAAAAGGGGGAAACGTGGGGAAAAGAGGGAAAAAGGAGTGGGAAAGGGGGGGGAAAGGGGAAAAAAGGGGGAAACGTGGGGAAAAGGGGGAAAAGGAGTGGGAAAAAGGGGGGAAAAGGAGTGGGAAAGGTGGGAAAAGGGGAAAAAGGAGTGGGAAAGGTGGGAAAAAGGGGGAAAATGTGGGGAAGGTAGGAAAAAGGGGAGAAAAGGAATGGGAAAAGGGAAAAAAGGGTGGGGAAGGGGGAAAAAGGGTGGGGAAG
>NW_024369578.1:0-837 GCF_014805655.1 Passer montanus
CCCAAGGGTGAACACTGGGATTCCTGGGGGACTCTGTGCTGCAAAAATGGATTTTTTAGGGGAGAGACCAATGCTGGAAAATCAGACCTTGTTGGGAACCCCGTGACAGAAAAACGGGGTTTTTAGGGGAGCTCCAGAAGTGCAGAAAAGGGTTTTTAGGGGAACCCCATAGTCCAAACCCGATCATATTGGCAGGGATCTCCAGCTGTAAAAATGGGTTTTCTGGGGGTCCCAGGAGTGCAAAATTGTTGTTTGTGGGGAATCCAATCCTGCAGAGGACCCCCAATGGGGGATTCAGAGCTGCAGAAATCTGGGGGGAACCTCAACACTTCAAAACTTATTTTCCTGCAGGACCCCACACCGAAAAATGGGTTAATTGGCTAATTGGGGGATGCTGCCCTGCAATCCCCCCGCTGCAATTTCACGGGTTTAACTCTGGGGAGGGAACCCCTAAATTCCAGTTTTGGGGATCACGCAGATTTTGGGGCATAACCAGCCCTGACAAAACCTCTTCTGCTCCAAACAGGGATTTTTGCTGCTTTTTCCTCCGGTTTTTGGCTGAAATTGGAGCGTGGGGCTCAAGGAATTACAGGAATTACGGGATCATCCAGGGGAAATCTCCCCCCTGAGCCCCAGGGGGGGCTGCCAGCTCCATCATTTCCCAAAACCCAGCTTTGGGGAGGGTCATGTCCATTGGGGGGATCGAGGGCAATTCCCACGTGTGGCAGAGTGGGAATTCCTTCCAGGAGCTGGGAACCTCAGACCCCAACACTCAAATTTGGAGGGCATTTTCCTAAATCCATTTGTACCCCAGGAATCCCAGTGTTCACCCTTGGG
>NW_024369579.1:0-837 GCF_014805655.1 Passer montanus
TTGGAAAGGGTTAAAAGTCTCAGGGATGGGCTAATTAACACCTTAATTAATTAATTAAAACCCTCATTAATTGGTTTTTGGAGGGGTAATTAACGAGCTCAGGGGTAATTAACCCCGGATCTCTAATTAATTGGGAGGGGAAGGGGGTTAAAAGTCCCAGGGCTGGGTTAATTAACACCTTAATTAATTAATTAGGGCCCCCATTAATCGGTTTTTTTCCCCCTGGAGGGGTAATTAAGGAGCTTGAGGTAATTAACCCAGATCTGTAATTAATAAGGGGCTTGGGGAGGGTTAAACAGGGCAGGGCTGGGTTAATTAACACCTCAACTAATTAATTAGTGCACTCATTAATTGGGTTCTGCCCTCCTGGAGGGGAAATTAATGAGCCTGGGGGTAATTAACCCCAGTTTGTAATTAATTAGGAGGGGAAGGGGGGTTTGGAAAGGGTTAAAAGCATCAGGGATGGGCTAATTAACCCCTAATTAATTAATTAGGGCCCTCATTAATTGATTAACCCCACCCTGGGGGTAATTAACTCACACCAGAGGTAATTAACGAGCCCTGGGGGTAATTAACCCCGGATTTCTAATTAATGAGGGGCTTGGGAGGGGTTGGAAGTCTCCGGGCTGGGCTAATTAACCCCTAATTAATTAATTAGGGCCCTCATTAATTGGCTGCGGGTTCCAATCAGGGTAATTAACGAGCCCGGGGTAATTAGCGCCCGACTGCTGATTGGAAGGGCCGGGAACGGGGTGGGGTGAGCATTAATTAATTAATTAATTAATTAATGAAGGAGGTGTTAATGAACCGGGGCTGCCCCTCCCCCACCCAGGGAGG